>NC_139492.1:15138268-15143268 GCF_008360975.1 Lichenostomus cassidix | reverse complement strand
GAGCTGCACTGGGAGCAGCGTGTCCCACGCTTCCATCTGGGGATTCCAGGAACACATCCACGTGTTTGCTCTGGGGGCAGCTGGGAGGGGAAGGCAGCAGTTGTTCCTTTCCCATCCCGAGCAGGGGCTGCGCTCTGCGGCGCTCGACGGGCGGCCGTCGCGGAGGGTGGCGGGGGGCCATAAACAGATGAGTCAGCCTTGTGCGTCCAGGTGCCTTCCTCATTTCCTAGATGCCATGCTGCAACACAGTCAGACATTCATCAAGTTACCAAACACTCTACAACAGCAACAGAAAGTCAATGAAGGTTTATATGTCATTGCTAGTTTCCTGAGTATCCAGGGAGTGATTGACTGCATTCACATTCCCACTGTGGCACCAGTAGATAATGAGATGTATAGGAGCAGGAAGCCTTCCCACAGCATGAACATGCAGGTAGTGCATGGTGCCAGGAACATTATTACTAATGTCCATGCCAAATATCCTGGATCCTCACAAAATGCTTTCATATTTCAATACTGAGCTAGATAGTGAAATTATGGTTGCCTAGATATGGACAGCTGCTTTGGTAAGTATGTTGTAATTTCCAGATTAAATATTTTTTATATAACTGATAATGGCTTATTAAACAGCTTACCATTTCATTAACATATATTCATAGATGATGCAGGTGATAGCGGATTTTCTTTGAACAATGATGTTACGGTCCTTTTTTTTTTTTAGAAATCTGCCAAATTTTAGGGCAAATAAATAGAGTGTGGCTAAGTACTTGATTGGAAGAACTACTAAAAACTGTGTTGAAATTAATTATTTTAGTTCATATGCATCATGGTACATATCAGATTTTACCTGTGTCACTACCTTAGGTGTCAAAAAGCCATTGACAATGTCAGATGTCACCTGTAAGTGGGATGTTGGAGGGGTTTGGACAAGCACTTGCAGCAGGACCTGAGAGGAGCAGGAGAGGGAGAAAATTAAGTCTGTTTGTTTAGAGAAACTGATTGTGTTTCTTCTGTGAAAAGTGATTGTTTTGCTGGGGCAGGATCACCAAATCTGGTAGAAATTTTGGAAAGAGAGTTACAAGGGAGGCAGCTGTGCTAAAGCAGAGCGCTCAGTGAGCCAGGCGGGTGGTACCTGTGGTGGTGAGGCAGGGTTTGGTGCCTGCACATGAATCTGTGTTGGTTTAACTAAAATTGTGCTTTTAAACTAGTTCAGCTCTGGTCGTTTTCATAGCAATGTAGTGCAACTTGCAGTGTGTAAAATCAAAATAGGGCGTTCTTATACTGAAATAAGGTTGGAACTTGCTGCAGTGTAGCTGTAACTGCTTAGAAGTAAATCTTAGCTGGAGAGATGCAGATGCATGTGTGGTTGGATGTGAGGAAATGCTCCCTTTGCCTTTAAAGGCTGATCAGTAAACTGTGGAGTTAGACCAGGCAGTTTGTCCATCCTTTTCCATGGGTAGATCTGTGTGCAGGAGCTGCCTTCAGTTCAGCTCTGCAGAACTGGCAGAGGGAGATGCTTTGGAGGATGCTTTTCAATTAGCTTCAGCAGTGTGTATCTGGGATTAGCCATCATTGTGCTACTTCACTTTCTCTAACGTAACTGATGAACTTGTTTTCCACGTGGTGCTTTCTGTTTCAGCCGTGCCCTTTTATATTTAAACGTTAGTACATTATCCTATGCCAAGAAGAGAAGTCTCCACTCACGGAGACTAGCTCTTTCCTTCAGGATCACTGTGGTGTTGTTCACTTATCTGCCTTGTCCAGAGGCAGTCAGAAAGCTCTGTCATGAGTTAAAAAAAAAAAAATTAAAACCCTGTGAGTGTTTGGTCTGGAATGCCTGCTCCGAAGGTATTGGTGGGACTTGTGGGGTAATTTTCTCTCTCTCTAATGGGCCCACCTTAATGATAAGATTCTAAAAATTAGATACTCTGTGTGCTTTTTGACTCCAGTCTAAAAGCGATAAAAGAGGTAATACGTATAAAGACTAAGGACTCTTGGTTTTGTATGTTTACTGATTTTAGCTGAGTTGTGGAGTTAACATCCTGGAAGTTTCTTTGTGTAAGAGCAATGTGCATCCTTGGTTGATTTGAAAAGCACGAATAGGCGAGGAATTTTGCATTGTGTGGCAGTACTTGCTTAATGCCCCTTTTGGCTCCTATCTCTGCTGAGGATTTCTGGACAGTTAAAAGAATCAAACAGGAGAAGTTAGTGATCTATGTATCTTTCCTCTTTTCAGTATATGTTATTAAGAAGCTAAACTTTGTAATAAAGAAGTCTACCTGAAAGAATTGTGCTATGTTGAAGGCACACTGTTGTGAGGCATTAGAAGAATAACATGCACTACTGCAGCAGGAAAAGGCTGCCTTGCCAAATGTACTTGAATTTTATTAAGTAAGTCCTACCATCTGCTTTCTTTGCAGTATCCTTAAGTTCATGTGAAAGAGATCTAGGTGTTTTCCATCTTTAAAAAATGCCCTACAATTCCAGTTCTTTGGTTTTGTTTCCAGTATTCCTTTGTTGCTGTTTCTTACTGATGCCCAGATCCCTTGTGTTTCTCAGTGTAGCCTTGGCCAAGGAGAACCTCGTTGTTCTCAGTTGCTCTCTGTGTAGCATCAGTAGGATTTGTCATCAAGGAACTGTTCCAAGCCACTTCCAACTTTGATCTGAAATATTTTCCCTTTTTTCCCTATTGCAAAAATTTTCTAGGCCACTGGAGAGGCTCCATTTTGTCCAGGTTACCTTTGGATGAGCAGACAGAGTACTTTGCAAGGACAGCAAGCACCGTGTGTTTCCATGAGAGAATGCGTTGCTTTTCCTTTGTTTTAAATGCTTTTTTAATATTTTAGGGCTTGTCTACAGAGAGAGATTATATCACGTTATGGTAGGGTGGCAATTTAAAGTAGCAATTTTGAAATGAATTAAATTAATTCAGAATAAAACATTCCTGTTCTGGCACAAATTAATCATGAATAATTAATTAGAAATAATTAATGAGGAGTTACTATTTGGTATTTACAAGCCCTTAACAGTTTTAGTTCTCTCTCAGCATCTCTGTCAGGGAGTTGTTTACTGGCAGCAGCACGTCAAGCCTGTGTAAGAGCAAGTAGAGCAAGTAAAAAATGAAGGTACATAGATTTTTGTATTGCAGACTCTTTGGTGATTGTTCTACCCAAGGAGGTTGAAAGCATGTGTGATTTTGTTTACTGTTGGTTTTGCAGTTTGCCCACAGTGAAGGCCTGTAGTTGATTTGTACTAACTGTCCAATGTTTTGCAGTAGGAAGGGGATAGCTGATGTGTGTTAGTGTGCTGCTGTGGGGTGTGCTGTGGAGGCAGAGTGGGTCATCTGCTGTCCCTGCTGAGGCTGGGCAGCCCAGTGCCATTGTGCCCTTGGAGCAGCACTGCTGGGAACCTCTGCCGGGAGAGGACAGAGGAGCATGGTGAGCATCAGCTGGAGGAAGGCTGTGTGTGGGAAGGGCAGCTTCAGCCAAGAGGCTGTGAGATGCTCGGGCTAGTGCAAGGAGCTCGTTAGTGGCCAGCAGGAGGATGCATGTGGGCAAGGAGAGAGCAGCCAGCAGTTTGGACATGCTCTGCTCCCTGCCTGTGTGTGCATGGACACTGTGTGCTCTGTAGAGATGGGAGGGTACAGGAATGGGGTACTCGTGCCACTTGGAAAATACCCTGAGACAACCAACACCCTGACAGTTGGCTTCTTGTCACCTTCCCAGACCTCCCTCTCAACCTCAGCCCCCTGGCAGTGGAGAAGGGGCTCATGGGTTTCCTCTATTGTTGCTTTATTGAAGGTACAATCAACTCTCTCCGTTTGTGGTATCTGTTTGCTGTAATGTCTACCAGCACTGCATTCAGGCAGTGCTCGTGTGCAGAGGTGGAAATGAAGTATAAACCTGATTCCATTGTTGGGATGTGCTGCCAACACAGCACTTAACCACCACCCACCACTGACAAACAGTCTGATGGTCACATCTGCACGTCAGTCCCATAAAAGGAAACCCTGAGACTGTCGGAGTGTGAGGCAGAGCATTAGTGATTTCAATTCTGTTTTATTTTCAACTTGAAATGGAGGAAAACAGACAAAAAACAAATAAGAAAGCTAAACAGTTGCGTGAGAGCTAGCAATTTGCTGGGCTCCAAGTGACAGACACTGCATTATCATAATTGTCTCTTCTACATGATAGGACAGAAAAATAATAATGTCATTTTATTTATAGCTGGGGTGCCCCCTTTATGAGAGTCATACAAGTTTCTGCCAAGTGGAGTAGGTCAAATGACATCTTTTGATCAGGCCTGTCCAAAGAGATCAAAGATGAATGGCAGGTAATGGATATCCAATGACAAACCAAATCTAAAACAGAAATAAGGCTGCCAGAGTCTGCCAGTTACCCATTAAAGGCTCACCTAACTAAGGCAGGCTGTTTGACATGTTAGCCGACCACCTAAATCAGCCAAGCGTAGGTGCTAAAATTGTGTATTATCATTGGAAATGGCTATTATTTCCTCCGTAACATTTCTGTTAAGGCTTTGTTTGCGTAGGGCTGACCTGCAGTCAGAAGAAGTGGAGTCCTGAGTGAAGCAAAGCCTTCAGGCTCTCAGCAGGTCAGAGCTGTTCATAGCCATTATCTAGTTTTAATTGTTTCTTTCTAATACAGAATTGGCATCTTCTTCTGATTGTGCAAAAAGCTGCTTTTATATTCTCTGTGGATGGAGTTCTGCATCTTTTTATCATCAGAACTTGTGAGATGAAAGTCCATAAGCAATGTTGTTGTGTTCCTGTAACATGGAGGATAATTTGGGCAATATCCATGGGGGAATTCTCAATGAATCTTCTAGGGTTGAGTGTATTTTTGAGACTGTTTCCTAGGTGTGAAGCATCTTATATTTAAAATTTTTACCTAAATGTCATGAATACTACATTAAAAAAATGTCAAGAGCTCTTTTTGTAACAATATGTGAAGCAGTTTAGTGAGGTTGGTCTGGATGAGAAA
>NC_139492.1:14753268-15133268 GCF_008360975.1 Lichenostomus cassidix | reverse complement strand
TATTCTGATACAGCATTAAGGATTTCACTACTGAAATGTGTTTAATGTAAATATGCTGTCAGATACCCTTCAAGTAATTGACAAGAGCAGATGATTAGCAGTGTTCTCAATAGTGTTTTTGCATAATCTTACATTTTGACAGAACTCCTCAGCTGCTTTTTATTGTCAGTGCTCTGCAATCAGTAATACTTTTTCCTTGACATTTACTTTGTCATTATAAATCTTGTAAGTGGTCATTTAACTTGTTCAGTATGCATGTAAGAATATCATTACTAACACGTTTGAAAAATGTCTTCCTGTTGAGGAACTATTGTGAAAGTAAACTTAAAAAAACCCTAAATGAAGTAGGTAGATGAGTGACTTTATGAAATAAATACCTGTCTGTGAGCATCTTCATGCACATTTCAAGGATGATTTTAAAATCTCCCTCTTACTGAGCATTCACTCTTAAGCCATCAAATTCAACGTACTTGTTGGATTTTTTAAATCTGTTATTTTTTTATTTTAATACTATTGTTCAGTTATGATCATTTACATCTGACTGACCAAAATTAAATTCTTATGATCCATAAGCATTCATAATTACATACTGCATGTAACATTAATAGTCAATATAATAAACCTTCATCTTTATTGAAGCATCTCTTGTTTCTACAGCAGTTCTTTAATCTATCTCAATAGATTTCTAGTGTACAGCTCATATAGATTTGGTCAGTGACAAGGGTTAGAGTAGTCTTGTAGAACATTTACTTGTAGCTGTGAAAAGCCCACATTCATCAGAGGATTAGGTCGATCAGATTGTACCAGGATCAATGGAAGGACTGTGTGATCCCTCTTAGGCTGTAATGTGTTCACCTTCTTTGGAGAGAATTCACATACACACACATTTCTCTGTCTTAAAGCCATTTATCTCAGAATGTCAAATTGCAATAATTAACCATTATTGATCTTAAATTCAATTAACTTCATTAACACAGGTCATGATGAGGGTGCTGGTAAGGGAAAGGCTCTTGACAAGTGTCTTTTCTTATATGACATTGAATGTTCACAATCATGGCTATAAACTATTCATACTGTGCCACAGGAACATCTTTTAAAAATGACAGGAGTTTGGTTGGTGGCTCTGAAGCGACATTTTAATCCCCTCCCCCTCGTCTCCTAGTTCTCAGGGTTTTCCAGCAAATTTTGCATTCAGGAATCAGTGAACCATTTGTTTCTAGCACATTATCTTAGTGTGGCATTACAGCAAACCCCACCTATTCAAATACCCTTCTGTTCAATAGGTAGTGGCAGATAGAGACTCATTTACAGCAGTGTATATTAGTATAGTTAGCAAATGAGTGAAATGAATATTCAGTGCTTCTTTTTGCTCTACGTACAAAACGATGTGGGGCCATCTTGTAGAGGTAATCCTTAGAATCTCTGCTTGCTTCAACTCCTGAGATTCATATTGCAGTCAATAGTTGTTTTTCTTAAATGAGGGCTGAATAGCAGCTGTGAAAGAGCACAAAGCTTTGTTGGCCCACACTGAGCTCCTTTCTTAATAGAGGAACTTCATTATAAGCACAAGTTCACAATAGCTGAAATTGTGATTGAAATCATTTGGATTTCTACTATACCATTCATACAAATGTATAGAGTTTATTGTAAGGAGGCACTGCAGCCAAAATAGCTATTGAAAGTACTGTAGAAAGGGCTTCAATGGGAGATGCAAGTTTGCAACAAAATGAAGGATCAGGCTGAAGGTCTTTTGGTGCATTTTGAATTTCTTTAAGTAGTCATGATTATTTACAAATAAATCACCAAGTAGAATGACTCACTGTAATGCATTGAAGCATTTTAGGTGAAAACTTGTTTTTTAAAAATTTCACAGCGAGGGTGGCAGCTCCAGAGATGTGTGTTAATATTAGTACAGCTAAACACAAATACAACACCAAATTCTAGTTACTGTAAAACTTGTAAGATGTGGACAAATTAGGAGCAACCAAATATGTGGGAAGATTAAAAAAAGTAAGATGCAAGATTTTTTCTTGGGGTAAAAAACAGGCTAAACCATAATCAGAAAACTGAGAAATGTGCATAAAGAGAAATGACAACATCAGTTTTGTTCAGCAACAGATTTCTGTGACAATTAAATGGTCATTTTGTCACTACATTTGCTATTTCCACTCCACTATACAAAGCATTTACTGAGAAGAGGCAGGGCAGAAGCAGAATGGTTTGATTACTGCATTTGAAGAAACTGAAGTTCCCTTACAACATCTGTTTGCTCAGTGAAGGATTATAATAATTATGAGCTATTAGAGCCATATTGAGAACTTCTATGCTCATGGCTGCATATCCCAGAATTGGCTGTGAATCTTGTATTACTTTGTGGAATGCCCTGTGTGCTTTTCAGTGATTAAAAGATGCCACCCAAATGGCTGGTATCAAGCAGAGATTGTGTCACTCTGTGTTTCGGTACCAATTCATACTGAGAATTTGGCTGCTTCTTGCCAGTATGTTGACAGTGACTTTTAACTAAAAAAGAAAACAACTCCCAAAAACAAACATTTTTTTTTTAAATTTTGAAGATTCTGGTAAATACTTTTGTCGATTTGAGGAATTAGTAATTTTGTGCCTAGAAAAATTCTGCAGAGTTCAAAGAACAATTAGGGTCAAGTGTAACATAAAGCTTTTTCTCTCCTGATGAACTCCTGTTTCCCACTGTCACGTATGCATCCATGGAGTGGGAATCTCTGTAGTACTTCACACCAAGCAACTGCCTTGGAAACCAAGGAAAAGCTACTTTTGTCTAACTTAAGAGTGGATCAAATTTATTCATGTTGAATAATTTATATGGCAAATATAGGTGGGGGTTTTTCCTGTTAATAATGCACTTGGTCATTGAATTTGTGAAGCATACGTGAAATTTTTGAGACTCTAGGGCTGCTTGTGAACCCCATGGACAGTGAGGAACTTCGTGCTCCTTGGAATGGTGTTCATTTGTAACTCTAGTGGACTTGGAGGAAAGGCAGCCTTTCCCTGGGAAGGTGGAGGAGGAGGGTGCTGCAGGAGGGTACTGCAGGAAGGTTGATGAAATGGGAGCACAAGACCCTGGACTGAATCAATCCAAGGAGCAGTTGAGAATTCCCAGTGGGTGCTCCCAGTCCCTGCTGCTCATTTGCCTACTTGGTGTGGTCCTAATGGTGCTTATGAAATGCTGGTAATGTAGTGATGGGGAGGCCAAGGTGGTTTTTTCCTCCTTTTTCGGCAGGATCAGCCAGAAATTCCAGGAATATGCCCATAGAGGTTGCTCAAACCTCTACTCCCCCAGAGTGCAAAGGGGGAAGAGGATGGATTCCACAAAATACCATAACAAGGAAGGTCCTTCTGTCATTATGGCAGCCCATAATGTTTCTCAGCCCTTCCACTGGGTTACTGTCGCCCTGCCTTGCTTCTGCTAACCAACTATGGGCACTCACAGTGGAACATGAACAGTTACCCAGCTGTGGTGCTTTTGGCAGTCAGTTGTATTGTGTGTATGTGTGTGACTGCAAATTTGGGTCAAAACGCTTAAAAATCTATTCTGCCTGGCCAGACAGTCTCTGAGCCCTTATTCTTGTGAAGTTTCTCATAAGCATGTCATTCACTCCTGACTGTACATACATACATAAGAAAGTCCCTTTAAAAATCTATATGATCCTGTTAATTATGCATGGGAGTAACTTGGACTTTGGGTCTCAACCATCTCAATAATTTTTTAATGTTTGGATCCATTCTTGTCCAAAACCTCTTGTAGAAGGTGGCAGATGGACTCTTGAAGTGAGACAGATTTCAGTCTAGTCCTTGTGCAGCCCTGCCCATAGGAGAGCACTCTGCAGTGTGATGGGATCAGGTGCTCTTCTCCCCATCAGAATAAAGAGGTGTTACATTTCAGGGGTGGGTAATTGGAGCAGGTTTTAGGAAACCCCAGCTCAGCATGTTGAATTCGGGGAGTTTAAGCCCCAGGGAGGAATCCAGGCAGGGTGTAGTTTTGGAGGAGGGAGGCATGATCCATCATGCTCCATCTGCAGCGCAGTTCTGGCAGACGAGGTGTCACAGTGTCCCTGAGTCCTGCTGGCTGCTGGGAGCAGAGAGCTCTTAGCAGGAGAGTTGTGACAATACTTCAGAAACCTTCTCTGTTTTCCCCACTGTGAAAAGAAGTTTGCTGGCAGTCTGCAGGTTCAGCATTCACTGGATCCCAGCAGCTTGGCTCAGAGGAGATCTGTAACCACAGGTTCTGGGTTGTGCTTAGTCCATGCACCTGTGGGTATTTTACTGGGTGAAATAATTGTTTCAGCTTAAAACTGGCAGGTATTTTCAATTATACACATATATTGTATACACATAAACACACTGTGAAGAAACACAGGAACAGAATACAAACGTAAGTTATCTTCTCATGTTTTGTGTAAATAGCTGAATTATATATATTAACCTAAAGGAGTAGCAGGCTCCTTTTCTTCTTGTCTAGCACCAGACAATTAACTTCTAACTTCTTCGCAGGTTTTCAGCTGTAAACTGTGGATAAGAATGTTTCTTCTGTAGGGCTGATGTGGAAAACAAAGCACTCATTGAAGCTCTTGAACATCTCAGTTAAGTGATGCTGTCCAACAGTGCCAAGTTGTTTCTAAGCCATCATTTCATATTAGGGTATCCTGTTTTTTCAGGTGTATGTTTACTGAAGGAGATACTACATAAATGTGATGGTTGCACTCTGTCATTTAAGAAACATCTAAATAGTATTTGGTTTCAGAAAAACCAATGCCTCCCTTATCAGAATTAGTAGCAATTTTGGAATGTTTTCTCTGTTCATTTGTGAGTGGCCTGATTGACAGATTTCTTGTGGCAATTTAAAGTGAATAGGAGACCTGAGTCCTGTACCTTCCTTAAAGTACACAAAACCCAGGGGAGTTTGGAATGCAGTGATATGAGGAAAAGGTGCCTGATGTAGAATTGCTTTGTTCTGTGCTTATGTGGCCCACACTTTAATGACATATAAAATAATTCCTTGTTATCATCTCTTCACTGTGTGTTCTTGCCCATGTAATTCTCATCTCTTAGCACTTACAGTTGATTTGGCCTCTCTGAAGTCTCTCCAACTGTAATACCAGTCCAGGATGCTGAATCAGAGCAGCTGGCTAGCTTCCTCTGGCCTATTTCTGAGCTCTCTGTGGCAGACAGCTGCAGTATTTTCATCAAGGAACAAACAAAGTTCACTTCAAAGTTTTTAGTGCCTAATGATAGCCACCCATTAGATTGGCATCCTATGTCACATCCATCCACACCACTTCCCTGTGACTCAATACCACAGTCTCACTGGCTTGAAAAGGCTGCAGATTTACCAACATACAAAAAATCCAGCTAAACAAGCATTAATCATGCACATCACATCAAATTAACATGTTCAAAATTAATATTCTTGACCTTGCCAGTGGGCAGAATAATCCGTCTTGCACAGGCTCTCGCTCCGGTGCGAGGTACCAGGGACTTGAGCCGACGTGCGAGAGAAGTGCTGACCTCTTCACTTGGAAATAACATTTCTCTCCCATAATAGACAGTCTTGCCTCTATGAAACAGAACCTTTGACCTTTCTAACAGGAATAATGTCCCTGTCAAGGTGCTGGGTAATCAGTATTGCCATGCCCGCTTAGAGACTGTTGTCATTTGCCACTCTTGTAAACAGGGCAGTCACTGCTGCCTCCCATCCTGACTGCCTAATGAGGAATATGCGAGATCTCTGCCAAGGAGTGAAGTCTCAAATACAATTTCAGTTACATGGGAATTATCAGTTAGTCTCAGTATAGAAATAGCTCATGTTGTGGGTGAAATGTTTGCCTTTCTTGCTGTAAGTGGAAGGCCTGTGGAGTGGGAGTTTTCTAACAGACTAATATAACTCTTTTATATGCCTTCATTTGCATTAGGTCTTTGATTGACTCCATCCACCGAGCTAGTTTTCTCTTGCCTCTGCTCATTAATTTTGTGAATAAGGTTCACTGGCACAGTCAGATCATCTCCATGCTGCTGTTCCTCTGTTGTCTTTCTCTGCACTGGTGTTGGGACTGAGCCACCTCTTAACTCCAAGTGGTACCACCAGAACTGGGGACTCTGAGGTTTTTTCAAAGATTACTGAAATCTTAAAAAAATATCCTGTTAATTTCTCAGGTGGTTGGTGTCTGATTTAAAACAGAATGGGACAGGTATTTAGGAAAAGGCTGTGCACTGCCAGCAGCAGTGGCAGTGACAGGAAACACCTCTTGTGCTGTGCCATGGAATGGGGAATGAGGGTCGTGGTGCCGAGGGAGTTTCTCTGGCAGAGTCCTATTCACTGCTCCACTTCATGGTACAATATGATCCTTTTTCCCTGTTCCTTTTTTATTGGAATATAATATTGATTCTGTAACCATTGGGAGCATTCCTGCTCCTGATCCTGTTCTGCTGTTGTCTTTTTTCAAGTGTGGAATGTATATGGGCTCAGATTCTCTAAGGATTGAGAAGCTTTTTTCCCAATGAACCCAAAATCAGATGGCTTGGGAGATGACCCTCAGTGTTACTTGATGGCTTTGATTGATGCATAATAAAGACAATCTAATTTTTTTAAAATAAAAAGCTGTTTGGTTAAAGCAGAAATATTTCCAAGGAACTGAGTGGTTTTGATAAACTTTTGCAGTTGAGCATTTTTCATGTGAGAAGAATATTGGAATGTTTTGTTCCTTTTTCAAGCAAACAGCATATACACTAGTTTAAATATACCCCCCGTGAGCTAATTAAAACAAAAGAAAAATTTTTGGCAAGAAAAAGCATAATTAAAACAAGAAATTTCAAAAGTATTGAAATGAAATATTTGGATACATCCAAGCCAAAATACATGGTCTCAGTTGCATTTTTCAGGAAAGAAGGGGAAAACTGTACATATAACTGGGTTTTGGAGACCAGTAAAATACTCCTTTAATGCTGTGGTCTTGTATTTCCAAACAAACTCTGGGAGGTGTGTGTCCAGCCATGTCACTGGGGGGATGTTGCCATGGGGGGATGCCAACCATGTGATGTTTTTGCCGAGGAGGAGCTCTGGCAGTCAGGGGTGAAAGCAGTATCTGTGGTGCTGGTGAGCTCAGGACATCAGCAGGCACAGCTGCTTTGGCTCCACAGGGATTTCCTGTGCCTCTGGAGACTGAGTGGGCTGGTGACACCTCTGTGCTCTGTGCAGTAGGTCCCTGGTGTCTGTGCACAGCCAGGTATATGAGTTTATTACTGTCTGTGCAATATGTAGATCATTTTGGACAGTGATGGATCGCAATTTATTTCCACTGGCAAAGAAATGATCCATAGCTCAGTTATGAAGGTAATTCCCTCTTGTGTGGAAATGAATTGCATTATACCACAGCTTACTGTTATGTATTGATATCAAATGTGTTAATTTCATTGTTACCTAGCACTTTAGTTAATAATTATAACAAATATTAATGAGGGAACTGTCTGTTCTCAACCTCTCAGTGGTTGTACCTGCAAGATGTTTCTGAACCCCTTTGATACCTCCTCTTCTCTAGAAACTGAGGGCCACACCAGGCAACAGCTTCCCACTTTTTGTCAAATGCTGTGTCACAGTGACACCAGTGCTCAACTTGCAGGCAATTTCCTGTGGGTTATGGTGCCCTTTGAGATGTAAACTAAACCCTTTTTTGAGAGCTGTGATTTTTTTTTTCCATCTTTTTCTCTGGAAAAACAAAACCCAGAAGTGCCTAATTTCTTTCATTTCCACTCTTATTAACTTCTGGCACTAGAATTGCCTTTAAAGTTGTTTCTTTTCCCCTCAGACTTTGCTGTTGAGGCATTGAAGAACAGTGTTAGAGATGCCTTACTGTTCAAACATTTATTCTACACTTGAAAAATATCAAACTACAACTCTTTTTGTCTTTTTTTCCCCTTTATTTCCTTTTGTTTTTTTACATAACAAGAGGGTAATGGCTAAGTAAGGATGGGCTGGAGACAGTGCTTCTTATAGACAGTCTGTCCTCTAGGCAGTGAATCTCAGTGGAAAACCTTTTTACCATCTCCTGATTTTAGTCTCTCCTTTCACAGTCTCTTTGCTTTTCCTGTAGGTACCTTACCAGATAAGAAATTTCTCTGCCATGGACCTCCTTGTCCGTATTTCTGTGAAGCTGTTACCTTCATCTGTGCTCATACAGACCATTTCTTGCCCCTGAACAAGGTGTGGCGAGGCAGGGACACCTTCCACCAGACCAGGTTTCATCCCTTCCCTCCTTGGTGCAGGGGAAGGAGCAGAAGGAGCCTTTGGAGCTGTCAGTTTGTCGAAGTTGCAGATTGCTGGGTTAAATTCCACACTGTCGCTTGTGCCTCATTTCCTGCATTTCTGGATCAAAGACTGATGTCACAAGTTGGCTTCACAACTTGAGCTCAGGAAGGGGAACAGCTATAGAGGAGGCAGCTCCTGGTTAACACGCAAATATGCTTGATAGTTGGTGAAAAGGGCAAAGAAAGCATGAAAGGTAAATAGATTTACATTTAAATGAGCCGCATGCTGGAGGTTTTCCCTAATGTAAAAGTCACTCTCTAAAAAAGCTGTGAATGTGACAAGTCTTTCAGTTCAAACAAAAATCATAAGACTTCAGCAGTAAGAGAAATAAAAATGTAAAGAATAACACACTAATTAAGGACTTGGTTCTGTGCCCTCTGTTTGTGTTGGGAGCAGTTGGTCCCAGGAGGGCTTTCCATGGTGTGCAGGGATGGAGCCCTGGGATTTGGGATGGCATGTGGTTGTAGGAATGGGTGGCACACACTGAGACTGGTGCTCAATAGCCAGAGAAAACCCAACGCAGGTACACTCAGAGTGCCCTGGTGTGCCACCCCAGCCTGCAGCTGTCAGTGAGGTCTTTTTAAGGCAGGCAATGTGGTGATAACTTTGCATGTTCTTTACTTCGTGAAAAGGAAATCATTACACAGCTTGAAAATAGAGGCAAAGAAGAATCATAAAAGAAAATGTTTCCACAAGGTGGAATAGGAAAAGGGTACATTTGCTTCCAAATCAGATGTTTCGTGGCATGATTCCTTCCTTCCTTCCTTCCTTCCTTCCTTCCTTCCTTCCTTCCTTCCTTCCTTCCTTCCTTCCTTCCTTCCTTCCTTCCTTCCTTCCTTCCATCCATCCTTCCATCCTTCCATCCTTCCATCCTTCCATCCTTCTCCTCATCAGCAGGATTTGGTGTGGTTGAGAGAGAGGCAGTTAACAGTCAGTTGTGTGCACATTCAGTCGTTCTACGAAATTTTTCAGTTTTAGAAAGTAATTTGAACTGCTGGGGTCTCCTTTGCTAAAGTTCTGAAAATCCACCCTTTTAGATTCTGTGTAGTGGTTTTGTTGCAAGTATTTGCAGGACAGATGCTGACCCTTACTGCAAATTTCTGTTGTGTCTGTGATATACATAAAACAATACTTTTCAAAATATTTTGAAAAATCATAGAATAGAGCAAAACAGCACAGCTCTATTTCATTAGAGTGATATACTTGCTTATAAAGTCTGCTCTTTGTATTAGCACTTTGAAGCATCTTATGATAAAGTTTTTTAACATAATTCTTTCAAACTATGTCCTCCCAAACGTTAAAAACAGGACCCTTGCTGCTTGAATTTTCTGCATTTAATTTATCTGAACTGAGATATTTAATCATCATTATGTGTTCCTCTTATGTGATGTGTTTGTGCTTTCAAAGGTTTAACTTGTGTTCTGAAGATCAGATTATAACTTTACATGCTTGGAGGAAGATTCGCTACCATTCATCCATGTGAAAGAACAGTAGTGAATATTTTGTATTACCTAACTGAACGAAGAAATACTCCATGTGAAACTAAAAGCCTGATTTCATTGTCACTTTAACAGTTGTTTTGTCTCTTGTGGTTTTCTGATAACATTTAAACATATTTTCCCTGGAAAGAAGTTTGTGTGTGTGAAACCTACTGTAGTGTTCTACATTCTTCGGTCTGTTGGTTAAAGTAGGGATTTTTGGGGGTGTAAACTGCTATCTTCTCTGCACTATTGCCTGAAGAAACAAGTTATAGATTGTTCAAGATACAAATACCTACACTTTCCAGATGTGTTGCAGAGAAGGTCAAATGTCAGGTGTCTTTAACCACAGAGTGTGCTGAAAATCTGATTTTCTTTTTTTTCAGTTTATAATTATCTTTGTGAGAGACTTTAAATTCCACTGAAGAGAGTCATATTCTATTTTTGCTTTCCTGCAATTTAATGCATTATATAGAAATAGATAATTTTGATTGGTTAATGATCCCTTTTTTAATGTTTCCATAGTTTTCTTGCCTAAAGGAAAAACTTAGGTAGACTTAGTATCTGTAGAACAGAAGCACAGAAGCACCGTGGAAAAAAAATGTTTGCTGTCAGTTGCCAACTGTCCTGTTCAAGAAAAGTATCTTAGATTTACATCACCAGTTGCATTACTTGAGGGGAAAAAAAGACAGGATCCCTGTTGGGTGTCCGTGTAGCTTATGCTGAGTAAATATTGACAAAGTAGTCTAAAGAGCAAACACTTTGACATTTGTAAGGTCCACTGGAAGGTCTTGTATATATTTATACAGCAAGAATGAGTACAGCATACCAATTTTGTTGAACTAACTCCTGCCATAATCCTGCATGGGCTTTCTTGTTGAGCAAGTTGTGTTTAAATGGGAATGGGACATTTGCTACACCCCAAAAGAATATAATCAAATTGCTCTGAATGAGTTGTTTCCAAAGGTTACATCACCTGCTCTTAACCATCTCCTCTAAAATGTGACACTTCTTATAGTGATAGCTTAAAAAAATCCAATTTTTAGAATTTATTCTATCTGGGGATTTTTTTACTTTGTAGAAATTCTTGATGTTTGTTGTGTTCTATATTTATAAAAGATTGAGTTTCAAAACTGTAATGAGCAAAAAATGCTTGCTTAATTTAAATTGTGAATCTGTCTGTTAAGAAACGCATTAGGGGTAGGAGAAGCATAAGACATATTAATTGACAGACAGGAACTGCTGTCTCTGAGGTTGATACAAGTAATTTATTACTTTAGAAATGAATGCCACCTCCAGAATGTGCTTCATTAATTTCAAATTTAGTTTTAATTTCAAGCTGTTGCCCCTTGAGAAGAATAAGGTGGCAAATTATGTTTGAAGAGCAGATTTTTTTTCTTGCTCTGAAGAAACACTAAATTTTAACTGTTTAATTTTACAAATAAGTACACTTCTTTGGCTAAAGCAAAAGTATGAGGAGCAGAAACTAACTTGTATTTTCTTCTCTTCATAATAGCCTATGTTTCAGACGAACTAAAAGCAGCAGCGCTGGTGGAAGAAGATGTGGAACCTGATGAAAATGCAGTTGATGGGGAGCCTTCAGCAAAATATGCATGTCCAGAAAAAGACTTCAGTAAGAACTGCCAAAGCTACCAAAACTCTCCAGCAGCGGAGTTCTCCAGCCATGAAATGGACAGTGAGTCCCACATCAGTGAGACAAGTGACCGCATGGCAGACTTTGAGAGCAGCTCCATTAAAAATGAGGAAGAGAGCAAGGAGGTTTCCATACCACTGGAAGACTCAACCGTGTCTGATAGCTTAGAACAAATGAAAGCTGTGTATAATAACTTCCTCTCCAATTCCTACTGGTCCAATCTCAATCTGAACCTTCACCAGCCAATTTCAGAAAAAAACAACGGTAGCAGCAGCAGTAGCAGCAGCAGCAGCAGCAGTTGTGGAAGTGGCAGCTTTGACTGGCACCAGACTGCGATGGCCAAAACACTGCAGCAAGTTTCTCAGAGCAGAATTCTGCCTGAACCGAGCCTTTTTAGCACAGTGCAGCTGTACAGACAGAGCAGTAAGCTCTATGGCTCCATATTTACTGGGGCCAGTAAATTCCGCTGTAAAGACTGCAGTGCTGCCTACGATACTTTAGTAGAATTAACAGTGCACATGAATGAAACGGGACATTATCGAGATGACAACCATGAAACAGATAACAATAACCCCAAAAGATGGTCCAAACCTCGCAAACGTTCTTTGCTTGAGATGGAAGGGAAAGAAGATGCCCAGAAAGTGCTAAAGTGTATGTACTGTGGTCATTCATTTGAATCTCTTCAGGATTTGAGTGTTCATATGATCAAAACAAAACACTACCAAAAAGTGCCTCTGAAGGAGCCTGTTACACCTGTAGCAGCAAAAATTATCCCAGCTACTAGAAAGAAAGCATCACTGGAGCTTGAACTTCCAAGTTCTCCAGACTCCACGGGTGGGACGCCAAAAGCAACAATCTCAGACACTAACGATGCACTTCAAAAGAATTCCAATCCCTACATTACGCCAAATAACCGCTACGGTCACCAGAACGGTGCCAGCTATGCCTGGCACTTTGAAGCGAGGAAATCTCAAATTCTGAAGTGCATGGAGTGTGGAAGTTCACACGACACCCTGCAGGAGCTCACGGCTCACATGATGGTGACGGGGCATTTTATTAAAGTCACTAACTCCGCCATGAAAAAAGGGAAACCAATTATAGAAGCCCCAGCCACACCGACAATAACGTCCTTAGTAGATGAGAAGGTCCAGTCTGTGCCACTAGCAGCCACCACCTTTACATCTCCTTCCAACACGCCTTCTAGTGTTTCCCCTAAATTAAATGTTGAGATTAAAAAAGAAGTAGATAAGGAAAGAGTCATTGCTGATGACAAAATGAAAGACAAAGAGAAGTCAAGTGAAGATGAGGAGAAGTATGATATCTCCTCAAAATACCACTACTTGACTGAAAATGACCTAGAAGAAAGCCCTAAGGGGGGATTAGATATACTGAAGTCTTTAGAGAACACGGTTACATCAGCTATAAACAAAGCCCAGAATGGCACACCGAGCTGGGGTGGCTACCCCAGCATTCATGCTGCCTACCAGCTGCCTAATATGATGAAACTGTCATTGGGCTCATCTGGGAAGAGTACACCATTAAAACCTATGTTTGGAAACAATGAACTAGTATCACCAACTAAAAACCAGCCCTTGGTGTCTCCACCAAGCAGTCAGACATCACCTGTGCCAAAAACAAACTTTCATGCCATGGAAGAATTGGTAAAGAAGGTCACTGAGAAGGTAGCTAAGGTGGAGGAGAAGATGAAAGAGCCCGAAGGAAAGCTCTCTCCACTGAAGCGTGCGACGCCTTCGCCATGCAGCAGTGAAGTCAGTGAACCCCTTAAGATGGAGCCCTCCAATGATGGTGGCTTTAAAAGCCAGCAGAACAGCCCTGTTCCTCAGAGAGATGGTTGCAAGGACAGTCCAAGTGTAGAACCTGTGGAAAACGGGAAAGAGCCTGTGAAGTCCATTGTAGGTTCTTTAAGTAGCAGCACAGCCATCATCACTGATCACCCTCCCGAACAGCCATTTGTAAATCCATTAAGTGCACTGCAATCTGTCATGAATATTCACCTTGGGAAGGCAGCAAAGCCATCTTTGCCCGCTCTGGATCCAATGAGCATGCTTTTTAAAATGAGCAACAGTTTGGCAGAAAAGGCTGCAGTGGCCACCCCACCTCTACAGTCCAAAAAATCAGACCACTTAGACCGTTATTTTTATCATGTCAACAATGACCAACCCATAGATTTGACGAAAGGCAAGAGTGACAAAAGCTGCTCTTTGGGTTCAGCGCTTTTGTCATCCACATCGACATCTTCTGCATCTTCTTCATCTACAGTGACAACAGCAAAGACATCTGCAGTCGTGTCATTCATGTCAAACTCGCCGCTACGCGAGAATGCCTTGTCAGATATATCTGATATGCTGAAGAACCTGACAGAAAGTCACACATCAAAATCTTCCACACCTTCCAGCATATCTGAGAAATCTGACATTGATGGTACCACAATAGAGGAACCAGAAGAGAGTACACCAGCTCAGAAAAGGAAGGGACGTCAGTCTAACTGGAACCCTCAGCACTTGCTCATATTGCAGGCCCAGTTTGCAGCCAGTTTACGGCAGACTTCAGAGGGGAAATACATCATGTCAGACTTGAGCCCTCAAGAAAGAATGCACATTTCCAGGTTTACGGGACTCTCAATGACCACAATTAGCCACTGGCTGGCCAATGTGAAATACCAGCTCCGAAGGACGGGGGGAACTAAGTTCCTTAAAAATTTGGACACTGGGCACCCAGTGTTCTTTTGTAATGACTGTGCTTCACAGATCAGAACTCCTTCAACTTATATCAGTCATCTTGAATCGCATCTGGGTTTCAGGTTAAGAGACTTGTCCAAACTGTCCAGTGAACAGATTAACAATCAGATAGCACAAGCAAAGTCACCATCTGAAAAACTGGTGACGTCCTCTCCAGAGGAAGATATCGGAACTTCTTATCAGTGCAAACTTTGTAACAGGACTTTTGCAAGCAAGCATGCTGTTAAACTTCATCTTAGTAAAACACATGGGAAGTCACCAGAGGATCATCTTCTGTATGTTTCGGAGTTAGAGAAGCAGTAGCATTTGCTTTTGATTAAAATAACTGTAATTTGCTTTGAGGAAAACTGTCAAAGACGCCTTAAAGCTACTGTTTAGTTCTTGGCACATGTTCTTATTTTAACTCCAGAGTCGCTCTGGGCTGAACTGTTTTGTATAACTGTACAGTGTTTAAATAGAGGTGCATAATCAGCTGTTGTTACTGGTAAAATATGAAGGTTAAAATGCAGTGGTAAGTGTTTGGAACTTTGTGTAAATTGGATTTAGTTGCTGTGCATCCCTCTGATGCATCAAGCTGCATGCATTAACAGACAGTTTAATTAAGCATTTATAACTAATTCTGGTGCACTTTTTCATGTGACCTAAGTGTGCTGGTATTTCTCACCCTATAATCTTTAGCCCTCTGAGTACTTTGAAGCACTTTTGCATTAATTTGGTAAAAATGTAAGGATATGCTTTTTTTTTTAGACCCTTACTAGCTTAGTTCTGATTACTAATATGAACCTCCATTTATGCAGAGGTGTCTCACACCTTGAAATTTAAAAATATAATTTTCACATTGAAACATACATGTATATATTGTATAGATTTCAAAATCTCATATGGAAAATGTGATTGTGGTTAATGCCATTTTCTTTTTTTTTCAGCATTTTTAGCAGCAGTGGGTTTATACCTGATAAGCCCCAGGTATAAACTGTACCTATATATAGTGTATATTTCATTTTTTTAGATCTAATGGTTTTTCCTTTAACAATCAAACATTGTAAATTATGTGATAAAAGATACCACAGATAGCATTTATAAAGTATTCAGAAACATTATTCTTAAAGCAAAGTATGTTTTGCTTTGTTTTGCTATACAGTACATCTATATTAAGAGAGGTTCATGTTTAAATTATACATATTTATTAGTGTTGCTATCATTTGTTTGGTTTGTTTTTGTTTTTGTTTCTTTTTTTTTTAAACTGTCTGAAGAAACAGAAGCCACGGACTGCATTCCTGGCATGCATTCTAACTGTTTTGCACAACATGACTTTTAAAGGTATTTATTAGTAAAAAAAAAAAAAAATAAAAAGAGAAAATTCAAAATAAACTCAGTGCTCAAAGGGTTAAATCTATTTGAAAAACTTGTACTGTATTTCCTAAACATTGATAAAGCCTTTAAAATGTTTGTACTGTAATACTTTGCTTAAAAAGTTATGAGGCATTCTGTGATATAACCTCTTTTACTTATTTATAAGCGCTCTTGGTTGTTATTTCCTATTGTAGAATGCCTTTTTATTTCAATTGGTAACTTTCTGTTTTGTTCTGCCTAATTATTCTCCCAAGATTCCATACTGCAGCTTTATCTTTAGGCATATGAAAGGTAACCCGTGGTTACCAGCACACTAAGTGATTCTGTTCGTCTCCATTTTTGGCAGTTAATTTGCAGAAGTAACTGACAGCTGACACCATATGAGAATCTATGTATAAAATATTGGCATGTAAACAGCACAGACACTGTAATGCACTCTGTGCCCTGTTTTGTTGTTGACAATGAAGCACCATTATATGACTCTTCATATAACCTTTTTTTCTACAGCAGCATTAAAATTGTCTTTTTGCTATAATTTTGTGTTGCGTTCACAATTATGTCTGAAATGTGCTACGACTAACGAGCACATTAAAATTAAATTGTATGCTATCTGTTTATGACTGAAGCTTGAGTAGGTTTCTTCATCTGCCAGGTGCTGGCAGTCAAAAGCTGCACATAAATCACTGGAGTTTTAGTGAACTTTAGCATTTAAAGAGCAGGGTAGCACTTATTCAAAGGCTGCATTAACAGAGTTTTTTCCCCCCAGAAGAGATAAATGAGCATTATAACTCCCTTTTAAGCATCAGGTAAGGCTGGCTGTGGAGAGGGGGTTTATCAGCAGTGCATGGCAAAGCAAATAGGTGTTTTGCTGTGAGTTCAGACCCAGGCAGGCACCGCTGCTCACCCGCTTGCTCCGAAATGCACCGAGCAGAGTCTGCACCCGAGGGTGCTGCACAGCTCAGAGAATCCCTTCCCACCTACCCAGCATTTCCAAATGACAGGAGAAGGAACCTCACACGGCTGACTTCAGCTCTGTGGTGTTGGAGTGAGTCCCCTTCTGGCCCTGCCTGCTGCTGGACAGCATTCCTGGCAGGTAGAGAGGGGGAGAGGAGGTGAACAAACACGTGCCAAAGAAAAGCAAACAGTCTGGAGCATTTATGTGATTATGACAGACTTTTCCTGGTGTTGACAGGTCGTCCCATCAAAACCATTGAAAACAATTTGCATCTCCAAGCACCTGTATTACTATGCATGTAAATAATGTCTTTTCCCAGTCAGGTGAACTCAGAGTCTGGAGATGGTTACATGGGAACCAAACCCACCATTACAGCACTTCAGCCTCATGAGTGAGAGCTACCATCCCGATGTCAAATGTAGTTTCCTTCCTGTTTCAAA
Organism: Lichenostomus cassidix; assembly: GCF_008360975.1. Taxonomy (NCBI): domain Eukaryota; kingdom Metazoa; phylum Chordata; class Aves; order Passeriformes; family Meliphagidae; genus Lichenostomus; species Lichenostomus cassidix. The sequence continues at coordinate 15,116,294 of NC_139492.1, read as the reverse complement.
AAATCCACTGTCTTCCAGTAAGCAAATAATTGAATCTTTGGTTCTTTTTGTCTTTCTGTCTTTCTTTCAATTTTTCCATCATTCTCTGTAATGTTAAAGGCCAGTACTGTGTCTCAAAACTGTGTTGGAGTGTTCTGTTCCTTCTACAGCGAATGCTGCTAAGTGGACCAAGTGAATGGGATTAGGGCTTTGGGTTTTTCCTCCTCTTTTGGCTCACACTTGTGTCTGATTTTAAGGTCATTTGTGTGTCAGTGTTTATGGCCTCGGCTCAAATTCCAGCAGTAAAATCACAGCAGTTTTACTGGTTGGCTGTACTATCCCAGGAGTCCATCACTTAGTGAGGAGAGGGAACCTGGCTGGCTGAAGTCTTCCCTGGAGCCTCCCGGGTGCCTGTCCACATTTTTTTACAAATACATGATCTCAGTCTAAACCCAGCCAAACTTTTTACCTCTACAGCAGAGAATTCCTCCTTTGAAAATTATAACAGCTTAAATATAGTATTTGGTTGCAAACCAGAAATTCACACATAAGGAGACTGGCAGATTATTGCATATATTGTCAATCAATGTATTTTTAAGATGCACCATTGACTTATAATAGTAATGCTCAGAGCTCTGTACGCAATACTGTTATCTGGGACGCGGGAGGGAGTAAATGCAAGAGACTGCAGAGTCTGCAGTGTTCTTTCTACTTACTTTAAAACACAGGCAGGGGATCTGATGCAACCTCCCTGATCTGGTCAAAGTCAGTTCCTGGTCTGAATGTGCCTCACCTGGGTCTGAATGTGCAGCGAGGAGATTTACCAGGTATGAATTCAGGGAGTGACCAGATCTGCCAGTGTGCACCACAAAGGACTTTTCAATGTGCTGCTTAAAATGTGCTTGAAACTTTGCAAATGAATGGCTAGTCAGGATCTGAATATCCCAAATTTATTAAAATAAAGTTCAGCTTGCATTTCAGAAGCTCCAGGACTGGCATACCAATGTGATTTCACATTATAAAGAATTTAGAGAATCAATGAACTAGAATAATGTTCTTTTCATCCATACACTGATATGTATATTGGCATGGTAACTATTAGTGCTAACCAAATCACCAACCTAGCTGTGTTAAGATAATTTTTTTCCTATTAGACAAACATGAAGGTATAAATGCAGGATTTTAAAATACGCATCTGACTCCTGACTTTTGCTTTGCATTCGATATTTTATTTAGAAATATGCAGATCATGTGCAAGAGAAAACAAAATGCCTCAAGAAAGAGGTTAAAAATGAAATTGTGATGGGTGAGAAGAGCTTTAAATCACAGGTGTATAAAGGTGACCCTGGTCTAACCCCACCCAAGTAGTGGCTTGTTGCAGCATACTGTATATCTTCCAGCCATCACATTTACGCAGTATCTTAAAATAACATTTGTGATAAATGTGCAATTTAACTAATTTATGGTGCTATGATGTGCTCAGGGCTACATGCAAGATGAAAATCTTAAATGGAGCTTGAACAGCTCACTTCACAACAAGAAATCAATATGCCAGATCTTAGAGAGCTGTTCACTGGAGTCAACATTTAGCAAAAAAAAAAAAATTCAGGGAATGTATCTTTAAGTTTTAGTGAGTAGGAAATCTATAATTAACTGAAACATGAATTTTAACCTAGCATAAGGAACCGTTTCTGAAACCAAAATATTTCTAGAATCTTCATTATATTTTATTTTTGTATTAAAATTGAAAGGATATTGTTTTAATTATGCAGGTGCTTTTGTGGTAACCACTATGTGCAATTTTTTTATCCAAACTGAGGCATATTAGTGTTATTAATATGGGAATTATCTGTTGCATTTAAATATGGCTATGTATTTTGCTATATAAAGCTAAAAATGATATGACTGCATGTTATGACAGCAAAAAAAAATTTGGCTATACTTTGAGATTTCAAAAAATACTGGCATGTATTGAATGGAAGAGCCTTCTTTAATTTTGCAAGTTCTTATTTGAGCTGCAACAGAAAAAAAAGGAACAGTGGTGCAAGTGGAACAGAGACAACTGGTAATAAAGCTAAATTTAATTAATAAATTTTGTATTTTAAAGTATGCCTCCAGAGAGCTTTATATATTTCCTAGGAAAATATCAAATTATTACAATCACTGCTGTCTGCTTTGTTTAAGTAACTTTTTGTTCCAAAAATATGCTGGAGCTTTGCTAGGTGGTCTGTTACCCACACTGCTCCACAGAGCTGAAATACAGGGAATGGTCATAAAACCAGAATTTATCATGGAAAAGTAGTAAAAAAATTATTTTAAGATTACCAACTTTTTAAAAGTCACTGTACTGTCCTATTATCCAAGGAGTAAATAGCACTTAAGACGTGATTGGGTATTACTGTTTTAGCGTGGAAAAACAAACCTGTAACTCCCTTGAGTATCACTAGTAAATACATACAATCTCCAGGAAAAAACCCGTAAATTCTCTTCTCCTGGGACTCTTTGCCAAGATGTGCCTTCCAGCCCTTGCTTGACCTGCTGTAGGTAAATGAGAGAACAAGAAATAATTATGGAGCTGCCATCTCGGAACATGAAAGTGGCTCTGTTGGTCGGGGTGTGGTAACAGCGAATTTTGTTGAGTTTTCAGTAATTATCCTGTAATAATGAAAGGCTTGTATATGTTTAAGATTATAACATTACAGCCCTCATTGAAGAGAATTTGCATAAGAAGTCAATCTTTTAGCAGTGAAGGAAAAAGGAATCAGGGTCATTTCCAGGAGCGAGCGGAATTATGTATTAACGCATCATTATACCTGTCTGAAAGCCCTGGGATAATCGGGGAGGTCACAGTCTGTTTTCAGGCCTTGGTTTGGGGCAGTGATTTTAACTAAATGTTCAGCAGGAAAAAAGATGGCTAAGATTTACTAACACCTAACTCGTGCTGCGTTCATTATCTGGTACATACACAAATACAGCAGTGGTGTTAGATAAATTCATTTTTTTACATGTAAAAACAATCTTCCTTTATGCTTAATATCCAGCTGACGTGTGAGGGTAGCGGTTTGTTTGTTTGTTTTTCATCACTATATAACAACCTATTCGTGGGACACATTAACTTCCTCAGCAGCTGTTGCTTGGTTCACTTCGCCTTATTTATAGCTTGAAATGCACTTCTGGTTAAATAATCTTTTAAGAGAATTAAAATCAGATAGACTTTTTGGGATGGATGGGTATGTCCAGACCACTCATCAAGTTCATATATATAACCTTTATTGAAATGAAAATACCCAACTGCAAATCATACTTCCGTAGCTCTGTGCCTATCTTTCACTGCGGGAGTGCTTAAAAAGGAAAATTAAAAATTACAACCCAAGGCAGCTATGCCAAAAAAAGGAATTTTTGAGTAATAATATAACAAGACATTTATTGTATATCTTGCTTTTAAAATTCTTTGCCTGTTTCAAGCAATAAAAAAGGTTGTCTTAGAGCAAGCAGAAAGGAGTTAAAAATGGCAGTGCTGGCCTCATTCCCTGGCTGGGGGCTGGGGTGGGTGGTGGAGCTCACAGCTGATAGTGATGTCCTAAAATGATGCTGTGCCCCCCACGTCACCCACTGGCTTTTCCTGGAGCCACATTAGGGTGAAGATGTGCACTTCTTCCCCCATACACTTAAATTTTGCAAGCAGCATAGTGGACTTTGTAACCAAATAGTGAGCTAATTTTCTGATGACTTACCTCGTGATGCCTGAGGTAAGGACTTTGGTCACAAGGGAAATGAATTTCAAATGATTTGGCACTGTGGAAAAGCCTATATTAGACCTGTCAGCCCCATTCCACTCCCTGTGGAGAAGATAGTGTCCATCTCTTTTTTTTTTTTTTATAATATCAAAAATATAAATTGAGAGAGAGTAACTTTAAAACTTGTATGAATTAACGATGAAAAACACTTCTTTATTAAGCTTCAACATATCAAATTCATTCTTGCATGGTAAGAAACTGGGGACATGTTTATAGCCATCAGAGTTGTTAGTGACCTTTCTAGCCAAGTGAAATGAAATTACTTGAAAATGGAATTCTTTTTAATTGGCACGTCGGTAGGTGCTGGGGAAAGGAAGGGGGTTTGCTACAGCGTGTGTGCAATGCACAGCCTGGGCAGAACTGTAAAAAAAGCCTGGAGCCTGTGCTCAGCTGTAAACCTGTGCAGAGAGGGAGAATGAGGTAGGTGTGTCAGGAAGCGGAGTCATATTCTTGGCTTTTTTTCCCTCTAAACTGGAGGTACAGTCACTGCAGTTACGCCTCAATGACCATGAAACCGAGTCGGCAGAAGCTGAAGGACTCCGCTCCTGAAAGCCTCATCAGGACTTGTCATCGCTCTAATGAATATCATTTAAATTGCTTTGTATATTGGTGGAGTTTGGATGTCGATTTAATTTGTGCATGTGTTTGAGTTCTTCTGCTTGGCTAGGCTAACAGAGAGCAACAGCCTAATGAAAAGTGAGTTGGTGACAGCGTGATGAGCCCCAACCCAATCAAATGTGTTTGAAGGGCTGTTTTGACAGGGATCTTAAAAGTAGATCTAGAAAAGAGGAGTAGTGCTTCAGTTCAGTACAATTGTTTCAGGCGAAGATTACTGCTATTTGTACCTCTGAACGGCTGAACATTTTCTGTGTGCACTCTGGCTTGTGCTAAAACACGAATTCATCACAGAATTGTCTTTAGAGGAGGCCAGAAGAATGAGCTCCCCAATTATATGTCTCTAGAAATTACTGGAGTTTAAAAAAAGTGCTTTAAAATAAAGTGATTATCTGGATACACCGGTCATGGGGAAGCCAGAACAGGCTTGAGCAGGGTTACAGTGTCCATGTCCATCTGTGTGTGCAGAGGGCAGGCTGGAGAGCAGCAGCAGAGTAACACTGGAGGGCAGGGGATGGCCAGGCAGGGCAGCCATGGACTTCTCCGCATTAATTCCCATTTACTGTGCCGGGAAGTTGAGCGTGCAATGCCGTAGAGCTGCAGGGAAGGGCAGAGCAGATGGAGAAATCCTGCAAAAGGTATTTCAGTGCTCCCTAGGCAGTGGGGAGAGGTTGGGGACGAGGAAAAAGGACCCACTGTGGTTGATTTTGGCTGTGGGGAGGGAGGTGGCTGCGGCTGAGCAAGTCCTTCTCTCCCGAAGGCTGTGAGAAGGAACACCCTGACACAGCAACCTGCACTTCAGGGTGTTTCAAACCAGACCCCGGGATCCTAAGTGTTAACAAAACCACCCAAAAATGCAATTTTAAAATTTCAAGTGGAAACTGAACAGCAAAAGGCCGCGGGAGGGAAATTGGGTTACAAGAAAAATCTACAGTCCAGATACTCTTATCTAAGAGATGATTAATACATCAGATAAATTGTTCTGCAATGGTTCATGCAAACAGACCCTCCATAATTCTGCCAAAGTCAGTGAGATCAATGTGCTCTGCTGAGTGATTGTGGCACTGACCACTCAAAAGAAAGCACCTAAGGGCAGCTGTAACTTATGCTGATTTCATACCCCTCATGATTTCAAAATATATGAGATTCTCCAGCTCTCTCTGAACTAAATCCATGTATAACCCTTAGGAGATGCCTGCTCCTGTTTTGGGAGTGAACATGACCCTTTCCTTCTTTGTTGGCCCAGATTCTCTAAATGCCATATGCTTCATTTTTTATGTGATAAATGTTTTGATACAACTGTCACCCTTAGACAACTTACCATCAATAATTTGAATGACAGGCCTTCAGTATGCCTCTTAATTACAGTGTAAGATTTGGGCAGAGTAGGAGAACACCCCAAAACCCAAAAGAAAATAAGGAATTACGTGATAGAAAATCAACAGCAAGTCTACAGCAAGAAACTATTAGACAAAAAAAGAAAGTACAAATTCAAAGCATGTGTCTGAGTATTTAATGTTAAAAATATAAATTAGGTATTGAAGAACCACAAAGCACCCTCTTGTACTTCCTTAATAGGGCTTTTATTAAAGGCTCTAGAAGAGATTCCAAGGAGGGAGAGATCAAAACAGCGAGCTCATCAGCCAGGCTATATTAGCAGCTTCTCGGGAAGCACTGAACAGCAGGCAAAGCCACACCAACCCACAGGTGCAGGCACATCAGCCTGCAAACAGCTCTGATCCCACAGAAACACCCTGCACATGGAACACTCCCTCTTTAGCCTGGCTTTTCACTCGGGAGCTGCTTTAACCCCCCTTGTGCTGGATCAGCCAGAGCCTGGCACACTCCTCTCCTCATCAGCTCTGCTGTCACAGTGTTCCTGCCCTCCTCCCCAAGCCCTGCAGAGGCCACTTGCTGTGTTTTCCTGAAGAGTTGCTCAGACCTCTCTCTGGGAGGCTGCTGGAGGGATGACAAATGCCACAGAGCCATCAGAGACACCCAGTGCCACACCACTGAGCCCCTGACCCGCTGTCCCCTCTGCCCCACGGGGCTGTCCCCAGGACACAAACGCTCTGCTGGGCACCCTGGCTGCCCTGCAAAGAGCAGGGAGGGGCTGGTGGCCAAAGGGGAGGTTTTGGAGCTGGTCAGACACACAGCAACATAACCAAGGACTCAGAAATGAAATACTCTGGAGAGCAGCTGAAGCATCTGTGCTACCAGTCTTGGCTAGCAGAGCCCAGATGGGTGCTGCCCACCATCTGCTCAGCATCCCAGCTGCAAGCCCTCTCCTGGAGCTGGAGACCACAGCATCCCAGCAGCCAGAGCTCTCCCTTCCATGCACACTGCCCTGTGCTACAGAGGGCTTTCCACTGGGCTGAGCTGCTCCCTGGCTCTCAGGTTGCATTTTTCCTGAACCCAGGCACTGGGAGGTTCCCCAGCACGACTTATGCCAGACTTCACAAGCCCTGGTGCCTGCTGGGGAGCTCACCTCACCATGTCTCACCTGCAGGGCAGCAGTAACCAGGGGGCCTGGCACTGCTCAGCTGGCAGAAATTTAGGTGCTTATTGAGTTAATAGGAGTTGAGGGTGGTTTGGAGAGCATTAGTGATGCCTTTGGGATGGGTGGGCAATGTGCTTAATGGCACTGGCCTCTGGGTTTACCTGCTTGTTGCTCTTATGTGTTTTTGGGCTCTATGGTCTTCAGTGAAGAAGATAACTCCTGTGAATCAATTTTATCTGCTTGGGTTGTTGAAAATTTGATTTACAGATCTGTCTAAGAAGCCTTACATTCATCTCAATGGTCATCCTGAGGTAAAAGCTACTCTCTGTTAATTATAACCTCTTTTACTTACTCCTGTAACTTTGGCTGGCTTCTGTTTAACAGAGGCTTTGCTTTTACACCACAGTTTGCTTTTGGTCAGTTCTGTTTTCTTGAAATGGCTTTGCTTTTTTGAGATGCAGACAGAAAAAAAAAGAGTTTTTCATAGAATTTTAAAATGGCTCTGCTTTCTTGTATTTCTAAGTCATACAATAAGGTTGTCTATACAAAAGCTCACAAAAGAAGAAGCTTTTTTATTGTTTGTTTTTGCTTTATTGCTGTTAAGGCAAAGTAGTGGGTTGATGTGGCAAGCAGGTGGCATGACACTAAGTATACATGACAGTATATATGTAATACCATTTTCTTTAAGGAAGCTTGTATGCTATTTCTCATTGTTGAGCTAAAGGTCAGGGTGTCAGGTGACTTCTGCAGCAAGAAACAATTCTCCAAGCTGCAAAACTTCTGCTGAAGTTGGTGACATTAAGAAAAATGGAGGCAAATTGGAGAGAATCCAGAGGAGATCAACAAGAATGATTAGAGGTTTTGCTAACATGACCTATGAGGAAAAGTTAAAAGTATTGGATTTGTTTAGTCTAGAAACAAGAAGCCTGAGTAGGGACATGATAATGGTCCTTAGCTATGCTTAAAAAAAGTTGTTATAAAATGGGTGCTGATCAAATGTTCCTTGTGTCTACCAAGGGCAGGGCAAGAGTTAATCATCTCAGCTTGGCAAGGGGCATGGAAATGAGATTACTGAGGGGAACACAACTCTACCTACAAGTTAAGCACAGAGCATCTTGTGGAGGAGTGCAGGCACCATCACTGAACCCTGCCATGAGCTGAGTGGGTGTTCCTGACCTACTTGTGCTGCAGGATAACCTGAAGCTGAACTTTGAGGGCTCCTGTAACCTACAGTCCTCTCTGAGCACCTCAGGTGTGCATGGCTGTTGCAGAGAGGACCTTTTTTTTTCTCTGCAAACTTGTGTCTGCTTTCCTGCCATACCCTGGTGATGACTATTTTAATTTAAACTGAGTTTTCATGCCATTTTTGTTATTGGTTCAGATCATCAGACTTCTCTTGTGCTGTACAGGAGGAACAACTAGCTTCCTCTCTCCTAGCAGAGGGAGGGACCTGGGTGGCTTAGTGTCACTGCTGCCTTTGCTAAGCAGTTCTGACAGGCAGTGAATGGCCCCAAGTTTTGCTGTTTTACACTGGGGCTGCTCAGGTGAGGCTGCACTCCTTAGAACATCCATAGGCAGAGTTGCTTTAGACACAGTTCTGCTTTTTTTGCTGGCAGAGGCGTTAAGTTTTCAGCATCCATCACAGGACTGAGTTGCTTGCAGCTGGGAAAAGGGACAATTCACTCTTCTCACCAACTCTACAAACCTTTGCAGTGTTCCAGAGCAGACTGCAGGTTTCTCAAATGAGCTCCCTCGTTCACACTCGTAAAGCACACATGGTGCAGATAACAGACAGCACCATTTAACCCTATAAGATGTAGTACAACATATCCTGCAGTACAGCTGGAGTCCTAGTTACTCCTCAGGGAAGCCTATTATAGCAGCACAATCCCATGTATCAGTAATAAAGTGTTTCAGAGACTCATAGGAATGTTAATAAGTTTGAGATAAATACAGCATGTTAGCGTTTGGGCCCTGTTACTAAATTTTGCTTTAATTTAGTCCTCACTGCTCTATTTTCATCCGTGGCTCACAGTTTCATTGGGCTTTTCCAAGAACAGACATGGAGAGCAGGATTTAAGTGCCAAAACAGATGCTTCAGGCTGCCCAAGATGTCCTGAGGCCTCCAGAATACCTGCAGGGAGTGGACATAGGTGACCCAGGACACGTGGGAGGTCCCTGAAGCCCAGGTGAGTCTCTGTCCCCCCTGGTGCAGCTCAGCCAGGGGCAGAGCACCTGATGCTCTGTTCACAGGGTTCCTCTGACACTGGGAATTTTGGCCTTGTTCCTTAGTGGACAAAATACTTCAGTTGTTACACTTGACTGTAAGCTTGTTCTGTAAGGAAATACCTCCATCTGCTTCTCATACAATTTTTAGAACATTTAGGATGTTCTGTTTTTAACAAGCTTTGGCCAGAGAACTTAAGAATAGTTTTGGTGTGTCTAAAAATTAGGAGGGCTGTCCTGGTCTTTTGTATTGTTTTTGTGTGTGGTTAGTTTTTTTTTGTTGTTGTGGGTTTTTTGTTTGTTTTGTTTGTTTTTTTTCTTCTTATGTTCTCTCACTTTTTTTTTTTAACATGTACAGGGTTTTGGGGTTCTTTTTCTATATCCTTAAATATTCCATTTCTCCCCCTTGCTCCCTTCCCATTAAATAAAGGGCCTGCAGAGTCCCACTTCCCAAGATGGAGAAATTAGACTTGAGTATGTCTTCAACAGCAGCGAGTAGTTATATACAGTCACCTTCTCATCACAAATCAGGCCAGCAGCCAAAAGACCATTTACATGCCCTGTGAGGAAGGGAAAGGCCAAGGAATGGGGAAGAGAAAGATTTGCTTAAACTAAGTGCCTTAAACTTAAGGCTTCATAAAGGAGCCTGTAGGTCTGCTCAGGCTCTGGCCAGGGAGGAACTGGGTTAATTGCCAGAAATCATCGCTTGTAACATGGCTAACAGTGGACCAGTTAATGGGGGAGAAGAAACAATTGGAATAATGATTTTTCTGGGGTTTTTAGCTGAAGAATTAAAATTACAGCTAAAGGCCAAAACTCATTATTTGAGTTACTAAATGTCATTCCAAGATTGGTTATTGCTCAATGACTGATGGCTCTGCAGACCATGTTTGATTCTATGCACAGTAACTGGGGGTCCTGAGCTGTGCCTGCAACCATCCTACCTGAGAAATGATGGCTTGGCCACAGTTAAGGTCCTTTGAAAGGGTAGGATGGAAAGACAAAGATGAGGAAATAGATTTATTTTGATACATTTCAATGAAAAATGAAATGGGATGCTGCCTGCTTGCAAGTTATTGTCCTTAGCTTCTGGCAAGGCTCTCCTGCGGTGTAAATGGGTCTTGTCATGGGGCAGAGCCTGAGCCTCACAGGCTTCCTGCAGCTGCAGATCTGCTTCTGTTGGGGTCCTTCCTACTTTGCTTCCCTGCTTAGCCACCTCTGTGTGTGCTAACCTGTACCTTTATACTGATCCTTATTGCTAGTGATATGTTTTAGAAAAATACAAACAGTTATTTTGGTTTTTTGCTTTTTTTTTTTTTCAAAAGAGATGCAGTGTTCTAGCATTAAAAATAACATAAACTAATAGGGGTTACAGGAAATTAAATTTATTTAGTTTCGTTCTCTTGGGTGTATTGCATATCATGACCCTCCTGCCACTAGCAAACTTACTGTTAAATCCATCAAAATTGATCTATGTTTAGCTATTCATTTTATGTATATTAATTTGAACAGAACATTTATTTGGCTTAAATTTTATTTTCGGTAGTGGAATGTATGTTCCAAATGCAAGCACAGGCGATTTGCTAGGATTTAGTTAGGAGGAATGTGGAATGTTAGTTTACAAAGATAATAACCCAGCTATTAAAGCCAACAACCCCTTTTAAAGCAAACATACCATTAAAATATAGGAACAGTTTATAGTGTAAATAAAATTGAGGATATGGATTATTTAAAGATAAAAATTTTAGGGGTAGCTATGAGAAAGTTGAATAAAATGTATTTAATTGCACCACTCTTTTTTCTAAAGTGAACTTCAAAAATGCAAATAAAGGATGATAGTTTATGGGCAGGGGGAGACAGCTACACAGACAGTGATGTTAGAAATCCATTTTACTTATGGAGATGTATAATAGTGATTTGACTTTTATTTTCTAATCTGAATCAGATTTCAGGGGGAAAAAATTATGCCTAAACTCCTAAGTGGCAGAATTTATCTTGCTTGTGAGTCCATACAGTGGAAAGGGAAGCAAGACATTTGCTTCTAGATCATTCTCCTTGTCTGAATGACAGATACAATAATTCCCTCTATTAGCCAGATCCATTGTCTTTATTTTGCACAGAAGTACTGTATTGCTGAGGTAGACTTCCACTGCTATGCATATTTTAAGGGTTATTTGGCAACACAAGTAAAGCTAAAAGTAGCCTCTTAATCTAATTAATTGACATTTCTGAATCTTGCTTTCACAACAACACATGGTTTCATGTTCTGGGTTTTAGCACTTGTCAAGCTTTTTTGGAGAATGTTTTGGTCAGAATGACAAGATAATTTGTGACTGAGGCTCCAAGCTAGAGGAGTGTTTAAGGCTATAATGATTTATTATCATCACAGAATAACAAAATTTACAAAGCGTTTCATCAGAATTTTTGAAATAAGTTTGCCACCGTGGTAGAAGCATGCAGGGAGGGGGGTCTGTGCCCAAATGCCAGTGTGACTTATTTGTAATAATCACAATGCTAAATTTATTTTGGAGCTTTTCTTGACAGACTTGCAGCATGGTTAGAAAGACAAGAGGTGAGGGAACTGTAACAACCAAGAAGGTAAAACTCTGCCTTTTTTTTTAAACAAACACTCCGCGACTAAAATAAAAATATGTGCTCCATGCAATAAATAGTATATACATGGGCATATTAAACTATCAGTTTAATATCCTGGCAGGAGAGACTAGAAATAGTCACACCGTAAAAAGTTTAAAACAGTGAATTTCTGTGCTTTTTTTTGTTCAGAAATGCATGCTAAACTATTTTCTTAAAGGAGAAAATAGGTGATGTTACTGAGTGACAGTGCATTAGTGGGGCTGGCATTTGTGGACTTTCAGGCAACTGCTATAAAAAGAAATAATGTAACCACACTAATTTTGACTTCATCTTGATTCTCTGCTAAGTGAGCTAAGGATGCCAGACTTTGAGACAAAATGTCTGACTCTCAATGTGCAACATTTCCCCTTATTCTCTGTGTTTCTATAACTTACTTATTATGTAATTAAATACCTTGAAACCCTAGGCATTGGTTAGTTTAGACAAAGTTGTGACAGTTATTTGACTTCAGAGGCCGGGAATAGAAGCCACTTCTCCAATGCCCTAAAGTGATTTTGAGGCTGTTTTGTTTGACTATCAAACACATACCTTTCCAGAGCAAGCGTTTTTAAAGATGCAGTCATAGCTCGCTGAGGGATGAGGTGAGGAGTTAACGTGTTTGGCAGCAAAGTGTGTGTAATATTGTTTAGTAATAACAAAGACAGTATCACCCAGAGTCAGGGAGCCCTGTGTCTCGAAGGATCACAAGGTTGTTGCTCATAGAAATTAGCTGTAATTATTGTATGTATGTATAAGGCACAGGCAGTGCAGTATCCATGTGCCCTTTCCAACAGCCTGTACACGGTGAGCTAATGGAAGGCGACTTCCACGCTGGCACAGGGAGTGACCCCTTGGGTTCCAGGCATTCTTTTTTCTTTTTTTTCTCCTCTTCCCTTTTCACAGAGCTAGTCAGGCACTTGCGTTTAGTGAGTTGGAATGCAAAAAGATGTGTCTCGCATCTCCTACAAGAGCTTGCCAGATTCAGGCTCTGATGGATTTCTGGCAAGAGTCAGTTCCGGAGCTGAGGACCCACCACAGAGAATATCTATTTATTTAAGCTATTTATAGCATTTCTAAAGAACTCCTCACTGTATTATCTCAGCACGTCACAGAAATTAAAGGTACACCATGAATTAAAGGTGTACCACCAGCACCCAGTGCTGCCTGCCAGAAGGTCCTGCAGGGCTTCAGGGGGAGTCACAGCAGGGGCAGGACATGGTGGTGGTGGCTGGGGACAGGCAAAGCTGTGGGGTCACACTGTGCTGGATGCCATGTGGGACTGCAGCAGGAACAGGCTCAGAAGGCAGATGGGTCTGTTCTCCACCAGCCAGAGCTTCTGCAAGGTTCAACAGTCAGCTCAAAATGGAGTTTATTGTCACAGCGGGGCCTATTAATTAAGCATATGTTAATCATTGAATTAAAGCTGGATAGATGATGAAGGGATGCAGTCTTCTAGCAGATGAGTGAGGATGAGAGACCTAAGGTGACAATCCTGCTGCAGGCAGCAGAAGCAGAATTACTGTAGGCAGTGCCCCACCGAGCTGCCCCATAAATTGTGCCATGTGCTTCCTGTAGTTTCTCAGTTTCTTGTTTGTGTAGGGAAACCTTGTGCCCATCTAGTCCCGAGTTCAACCACAAACAGAAACAGCCCTGCCTGCATGCAGGCTCAACGAGGAGCAAAGAGAGGGCTGGAAGTTCTCCACCTTGCAGTGTGTAGGCGTTGCAGTCATGCTGCATGTATCTTGAGGAGGAATCTTAGATCTGGGATTCCTATAGATCTGACAGATACACTGCTGAACATGGGATTTGCAGCCTTCTCCAGTGGGAAACCTTGCACAGCCACAGCAACAGAAGGTTAAGTTGTTTAGCAGTAGTTACAAAGCCATCTCCTCCTTTTTTTCCGCTACCATTAAAGTCAGCTGTATATTCTGATTAAGATGTGAAAGCAGTTGATTAGGCTGAGGATCAGCAAGCTTGTTTAGATCTGTTCATTGTAACAGGGAGGCAATCACACCTCACCCGTTCCCCTCTGCACCCCAAAGCAGTTCATGCCATGACCAGCAGGAAAAGGGAGTTCTCTGTACCAGAGCAGTAATGCAATTGCTAGAGTTGGAATTGAACTACTTTCCCAATGATTTTTCCCAGAAAGGAAGTTCAGAGACTAGGTCATAATTGGTAGACTCATTAGTATTAAATTATGTGGGTTTTATTAGGGGCCAGACATTCACTTGTTTAAATGTAGCTGGCATTTTAATGCCTCTCTGAGGGAATGTAATACGTACTGCAGAGGCAATACATACTGACTTTTATTGGTGCTGGCCAAGCTCTCAGGTGATTGGGGCACCTGCTTGTGTCCATGTTTAAGGCTTGTGCACTGGGTTAGTTTGGGCAGTTTAGAAGCAGAATGGGAGAATTGAGACAACACCCCTTTTTTTTTAACCCCTCTCCTTTCTTGCTTTTGCTTCCAAAGTACTGAGAGCCTCTTTCAGGAAGCAGTGTGACTGTGTGGCTTCCCAGGTATGGAGAGTAATAGCTAGCAATAATAGCTATTTATATTGGATGTACTATGATATAGAAATCATGTGGCATTTTAGCTTGATCATGTTGCTCAGGCCACAGCTGCTTCAGATCCCCAAGAAACCGAATTGCAGCATGGTAAAGCTGTGGCTGGCTGGCAACATTGCAAGAAGCATCAATAGAAACAAAGAAATATGCATTTAATGGAACTTGGGGTTACTACAAGATCTCAATTATATTTTAGCATAAACTTCCAATACAAAAAAACTTCTTGCACCCCACATCCTTTGCAAACTGTGCTCTTAATGCATGTGAAATATGCTTAAATTATCCAGCAACACCTGTTATTTTTATTAAAATACACTGATTATGAATCAATAAAACCTTTGCCAATGACTGCTCTGTTCCTTTCCAAGGTTTTATTGATACTTTTTCTGAGAGTTTCTGTATGTCCATTTGGCTTATCATTGGGTATTTTATGATCAATTGAAACTCAGCTTTTTTTAAAACAACTTATTTATCTGTTCAAAATCTTGGAGCATTTGATGGTGCATATTTAAATTCAAGAAAAAGAAAGAATGGTGGAAATAAACAGACTGCTCCATAGGGGATTCCCAGGAACTGAGAGATAGGTTGTGCACCTTAGTCTGATCCAATCACACTTGGATTAGCTGGAGAATTGCTGTGTGGTTAACTAACTTGCTGGGTGATATGGGAAAGCAGTCGCTCAGAGTGTAATTAAATGATAAGTTCACATTCAAGGGACAATTGTAAGTTACTGAGACTGTCATATACAATGCCAAAAATAGGCTGTCTCATGATGAATACCCTTATTAACAGCTACACTGCTCTGTGTTCACAGTATATGGCTGGGGACTTGGTCCTGTTTGTTAAAGATCTCCCAATAGATTTTAAACGAGATTCATATGAAAGATGACTACATCTGAAAAGCAAATACTACATACTTTTAGCCCATACTGGTGTGGCAGTTAATCATGTGGTAAGAGTCAAATCTGATGTAGATTCACACCTTTATATAATGTCATCAAAACTATTTCTTAACAGAACACAATAATAAGAACTTTTATTACCCAGAGAAGGTATCTGAGAATAATTTGTGTCCATTACAAACATCTTTTAGGGAGTGTCTTCATGGCTTTGGAAGATGATAACTCCACCATTTTTACGTTGTGTTTAGGAAGTGTTGGCTGAGATTGTTCATTTTTCAAATTTGTGATACACCAATTTACTGTTCTCTTCTGCCAATACAAATCCCCTGGTTCAGCCATCCTCCCAGGCACTGTGAGCTGAAATGGGTGTTCCAGCAGGCCCAGGAGATGCTCAGTGAGTCAGGGATGGGGGAAATGACTGTTCACCCAGGCTCAGGAGGAGTGAGGTGGTCTCATGAACAGTCCATGCTGCTTGTATTCAAAGCACAGAGCTTTAACTTTCTCAGCAATCAACCCCAAACCCTCTGCACTGTGCTCATGGAAAGGTGTTCCAGGCAATAATCCCACTGCAGTGCAGTGCACCAGCTTCCAGTTTCAGGTAGATTTACATTGACTGTATTGCAGCCTTGTTTGTTTAAATAACCAGAACCCTGCCTGCTCAAATAAATCAATATCAGTCTTTGAATGTTCTAAATTGTGCTAATTTTGAAGTTAATGTTGCAGCAGGGTTTCACATGAAATTTACAGGAGCAGCTAAAAAGCTTGATTTGGGTGCTTCTGTGGTGTTTGGACAGACAACAAACAGTGTTTTACTACTGTAAGAATAACTTCTGCGTTCTTTCCTTTCCAAGAACTTTTCCTAAATGGTGCTGTGGGCATTCAGGCCCCCATGGGGATGCCGGGGATGCCAGGGATGCGATGCCCAGAAGGCTTCACACCTGCCAGCTTTTATTCCTTTTTTCTTTGACCCAGAAACCTGCTATAAATGATCTCTGCCATCTCCAGGGTCACAGGATCAGCTTAGGGCAGGGCTGATCTCCCCACACTGCCTCAGTGCTGGGAGCCCTGCTGGAATGGGAAGGGCTAAAGGGAAGGGCTAAAGGAACCCCTGTTGTGGGGCAGAAAGGCCTTGCAAAGTGAGGGCCTTTTACCCTCGGAAAAGCCTTCCTCACTTCTGTTACTTTGGCTAACTAGAAAAGCATTCTGGGAATGACTCATCTAAACTAGAGGTGAAAAACAGGTTATGTAATTGTAAAACAATGATTAGAGCCAATAAGTGCTCACACTTGGGGCTGGTGATTGGTCACACCTGATGCCTGTTACAACAGGTTACACCTGTTCCTATCTAAGAACCCTAGAGTTTGCAATAAAGTCTTTGCTCTACCATGGTAGAAATCTTGTATTTAACACCACAAACCCCTGCTAGGCACCAGGGTCTCCTCAAAGCCTCAGCACACTGCTTTGCTGTAGGCATGTGCATCCCACTCCTCGAGGCCAGGATACCAGGGAGAGCTTTACATTAGTTTCCATTTAATTAAAAACAAAGATGTGTATCCATTGCTGCTGGGTGTGTATCTCCTGTGTGGTGTAGAGCTGCTGGAGCATCCTGAGCTTGCCTGCTGCTGTTGAGCACCTAGGAAGGAGCTGCTGAGGCTGAGACTGAGCACCTGGCACTGTTGCAGGTTTCCTTTCTTCCTAGTAAGTGCGATTTTATTGTTTTCTAGAATTAAAAAGACTTCCAGTGTGTCCCTTGTACCCTGCAGGGTGTGGTATCCCTGTCAAACTCCCGAGGGCTCTAGGAGGTGCTGGGGTGGCACTGGTGACTGACTGTGCCACTCTATAAATGATGGCCATTTATGCTCTATAAATAGAGGAGCAAGAGCTGGGGGTGGGGGGGGGAAGCACATTTAAACAGCTTCCTGCCCTGTTTGCCTGGGGCCCAGAGGCAGTGCTGGTGCTGAAGAGGTGCAGGGTGCCAAGGCTGTGCTTCCAGTCATGGAGCACAGCAGATCAGCTGGCGCTCAGTTAACAGGCTGAGATAATATGTGGAACAGGCCGTAGGAATGTTAATAGTTTTGTCTGCATAGTTTATTAAAATTAGCATCATTTTCCATCTTATCTGAAGAGCAGTTCTCCCACAAATGAGGGGGCCTTCCCCCAGTGCTGACTCACTCGAGGAGTCATGCAAACCCTGCAGAATCAAAAGCAACATGTTTAGCAGGAATGGAGGGCTTGGGCTCTGTACCTGCAGCCCATGGACCCACCCTGGAGCAATTTCTGGAATGGCAATGAGCAAAGGTCACATATTTACTTCCGAGCTTTACTTATATTCTAATTCTGCCTGTTTGTGGGACTTTTTCCTTACAAAGTGCCTCTTCTGGGTATTATGGCCTTTACATACCAATGTCTCATGTTGGTTATAAAGAGGATAATTTTATTTACTTTCTTGTTGAGTGTGGGTCAAGCTGATGAGGTTCCTGGTTTTCAGAACCCATAGTTAGGAGGATTTCTGAGTGTAAGGCCTTTCTCTGTGCTTAACCTCTTAATAAATGAATTGCATTGAGTTTGGATTGCTGTATCAAGAGTTAAATTACTGTTATCTCACACTGATAAGTAGCTGTAAAAAGGTAGGGGGGAAAAAAAGATAAATTTTCTAGCTGAAAATCTCAAAACTTCCTAGGAAATATGGACATCCTAATGACACTGAAATCTGACTGAAAAACAGCTGGGTTGCTGTGTATAGAATGAACCTGATTTTGCACTTCTGTTAAAAAATAGGAAAGGATGGTGAAATCAGGTCTTTGTACAAAAAATGCTTTCTGTGTTATTTATGACATAAATCCAAGGTGTTAGTGGTTTTTCTTTTTTCATGTTGCATTTCAAGGTCATGTGTGTTTCAATTGATAGATGAAATATTCTTCTAGTTCTTTTTGGAAGAACTTGCTGCAATGCTGGGGTTAAGGGATTGCCATAGCTGGGGAGGAGGAGGAGCTGTTGGTTTAAAACCATACACAAAGTAGTTTTTGCTTTTCTACAGGCTTTCTATTTTGAGCATGCTCAGTGCAATAAATCTGTGTTGCCATCTTTTACATGCATGTAGGTTTTGCAAGCCAGCAGGAAGTTATTAATCCATCGTTTACTATTAAGATGACAGTGATGTTTAGATCCAGAACTCAAGTGGAATGTGCATCACAATTGGATGCTGCAGGATAACAGTCCCAGAAGCTTTGTTATGATATGTGATGGATCTATAAGACAATTGTTTCAGGGCACTTTTGTGTATATTGTTAATATGATGCATGATGACATGACCAATTATAGTAAGCTAATGTTCAAACAGCATGTCACAACCTGTGTATCAATGTATTGGATCTCTTCTCTCAACAAACAAATGAAACTGAGCAATGTGAGATGAAGAGTCATTGACCTCATAAAAGGTCAAAATCCTTCTATATTGACCTCTCTGTTGCAATGTAATTATTAGGGTATTATTTCCATCTGTGAGGAAGAGAATTAGCTTCTGGCTTGAAATGTGTGATTTGATTTGTCAGAAAAAAGCTGGTCATAAATTTCCAGAGGTGAAAAATTGTGCCATAACCATTGCCATGGATTTAGAAGTGTTTCCAAATTCCTGTATGCAGCCAGCAGTGCTCTCAAAATGGGTGGTTGGGCTCAGGTGAGGAGAAGGCACAGCCTTGCTCCTCCCTGCTCAGGCTAGGCTGGGAAAACTGGCAACAGGAATTTTCCCGTGGCTTGTGGGTGTGGAAACTTCCCTTGTTTCTCAAATGAAGGGGAAAGTAGAGTACGAACAGTTTCCCTCCTGTCATCTGGAATGTGTCTGAGGGGCCACCAGCCCCTGAACATATTTTGACATCTCTCAGCATCGAGCTGAGCATTTTGAGGCCTGTCTGATCTTAACTGTCAGATGTGGTGAGCACTGACTTCTCTGTGTGTAAAGGCTCTCCTTGCCACACTCACCTGGACATGGAAAAGTATCTTGTTTGTTTGGATTTTGTACATGCAGTGTAGATGAAGGAAATTGTAGTCTGCTCCCAAAGAAAATGCTCAGATATGGAACCAAAGTGCTTTGGAGTACTTCACATCTGTTCCTGCAGGAGTCAAATGCAGAGTGCAGGGCCAGCACTTCAGCAGGATGTGGCTATAATGAAATGATCTTTCCACTTTAGAATACTTTTGGGTCAGTGTGGTCATTCTGGATACTTTTATATTGAGGATTTGTGAATCTACAGTTCTGTTGTGTGAGCAGAAACTGTTATGAGGTAACATAAGTTGAGAGGTAACCTTTCAGCAGAATGGTTTGAGTTAAAATAAAAGAATTGAAAAAGAGTACAATGACCAAAAAAATCTATAAAAATGCAATTGCGCTAATATAATTTTATCACTTATTTAAAAATTTAGTCGACCCAAAAGACTACCAAGTGTGAAATTAAGGAACAGCTCCTCTACTTTTATGGAAATCACTCTTCTTCACTTGTCTAATAGCCTGATTTTGTCAGATCATTTATTTCCATGGTTTTAAAATGAGCTTGACAGACAGAATTTTATAACACCACTTTACTGCAAATAAGAACATCATTTTCGCTTATTAAAACTGAAGCTTAGAGAAAGCATTAAAATTAACAGTTCACTCTGCTTTAACCTTTTGAATACTACTATGACTTTACACTCCAGACTATGTGTAAGGAAAGGCTCAGTGGCTGCTGGGTATGGAGCTGGAGCAGACCTCCTAAAGGATCAGAAAGCAAGGAGCCTCTCTGGCCATACCTACAGCCTTGATAACTCAGTCTATGCAAACATTTAAAACACCACTGACAGAAATTAATACTTGCTCCAGTCAAGGTGACTTTGGGCATCAGAGCTGTGCAGTGAGGAGAGGTGGGGAGTGACAATGGCACAGCAAACATGGTCTGAGATTACAGACATGTTGCTGCATACAGCAAACACCATAAAATGCAGCTTAGTCTCCTAACAGATGTTTTACTTTTTGTGTGATTTTTCCTTTATGAGCAATGAAAACTTTGACTGATCTTGGAGGTCACTGACAGATGATGAATTCTCTACTCCATCGTTGGCAGTAACTCAAACATCAAGGCAATGGTGGTGGGACACATCCTCCTCCAGCTTGGCTCATCTCCAGAGAGGAAAGTCATCTTCACAGCTACAGCTGGGCCTTGTCCACATTGGGGGGCATTTGGTAATGACAGTTTGGATCAGGTTTTCCCATGCATGTCTGTGCAGCCTTGTTTTTCTTTCAGTTGCACGCCTGGAGTTCCTCACTGCCATCAGGTCTTGCCCCAGTGTTGTATTCTTTTTAAAGCTAATTCAGTGGAGGAGTCCCAGGCCAGGCTGTGTTGCTGTGGCTCAGGCTGTTCCCTGTTAGCCAAGTTATCCTTCTGCTGACCATGGTTATTCCTCTGAGTTAAGGGTGGTGATAAAAATAGATTTTCTTTGTACATTGTCAACATTTCAGTAGATAACAAGGACAGATCCCTTCCAAGATCTCTGGTGGAAAAACTGATTCAGGCTGTGGCAACACATTTGCACCCTTTCTCTGCCAGCTCATCCAATCTAAAAAATTATGGAAGTAGTGAAAGGGAGAAGTGTGTCTGCCAGATGAGATGAACTTGTCTCTCCCTTCAAAGGCTCCTGTATGTTGGCCTCTGACTCCCCTTGGACTCTGTTCTCTGCAGGTTAGCAGAGGACATCTATCTTCTCTCCAGCCCCAGTGAAGTTTCCTAAAGTTTCACAGCATTCAGGATGGAGGGTGCAAAACTCGAAGTCTTTGTGTTTAAATGTAAAAAGGAGAATGAATAGGAGAGATTTTTCTTCTGGTTTTGACCATGGAGTTAATTCGTATTTTATCCAACTCTTCTTTTCTTCTCACCACTATCTGAACATAAGATTTTGATATGCTTTATTTCCTGCCCTGAAATATTCTGCAATGTGGAGATTGTTTCCATCAGTGCATTGTTGCTGCTTTTCACTGGGTTTCATTTCAATAATTAAAAGATTCCTATGCAAGTTAATAATGATGTGTTTGAACCCCTCTAGATGTAAGAATAGAGTTATCAACATTTCTTTACTGTTGTCACAGCCTTTTGGTCTTGTTAGAGCTCATAACAGTGAGAGAACCTGCTGTAGGTGAAGAACGTAGAGTCACAGGTTTCTCCACCAGCATTTGTTGCAAGTCCAGATTTAGTTCAAGTTCTAATTGCTGTATCCTTTTGGTGTGATTAAACCATCATTCCTTGCCTTTAAGGATCAATCCTTTGGACTGGAGGTTGAGAATCAAATTGCCTCTGTGCCCTGAAGTCTAAGACTCAAATGAAGAAGTTTACTACATGGAGACTTGAAATTAAAGTTGAACTAAGTCTAAAAAATGACCAGAGAACTTTTTACTGTGTTAGAGAATTAATCTCCCATTTCTACAAGAAATGTTGTACAGGAGAGGCTACACAGAATGGAGCAAGGTATGGTTGTGTTATTGGAAAAGGAACAGCCCAGTATCATCTTCATAAATGAAAAAATGCCCGGACTGAAACAAAAGTTGTTGGTACAGGAATGTCTAGTGGTTGAAGTTTACAATTAGAGATAAGGAAAATAAATTTCAGTCAGAAATTTGGCAGCAAGTATGGAAATGAAACCAAAATTTAAATTACAATCACCCATAATCAGGCAGCTAAAAAGGACCATTAATGCAATGTAAAGATGTGTTGTTGTGAGCCACAGCTGTAATGGCCAATTAGCCATCCAGCCAGTCATGCCAGAGAGGTACCAACACTTCTGTACTGATATTTTCCAATGTACCAAAAGAAATACAGCATTTGGAATAACAAGGGATGTGGTGGAATAGCTTGCAATACAGGGAAGTTTTTCATCACATGACATGGTCTTGCAAGAGAAAGCTCAGGAGCAGGAATTGTGAATAAGAACTCTTAACATTTCTTCTTGGATTTGAAGTAACAACTGGAAAGCTGTGTATTTTTCATCTCAAAACAAGCACTCTCGTCTTTCTGGCCTCCCTAGAAAACATTAAAGCTGAGATTTTAAATTAAGTCATGCAAACTTGAAGGGCACTTAGGAGGCATCAAGACCATCCTCTTGCCCTGGGGTGGTGTAACTGATCACTCCTCTGTCATTCCCAGCAGATGCTTGTCTCATTTTTGTTTAAAACCACAATTTTTGGAGGCTGCACAAATACTTCCAGGAAATATCTGCCTTTGCTTTGCTGCTTTTGCCACACAACAGTTCTCTCTTGATATCCAGTCTGACTCTGCTTGTAATTTAAACCTGTTATTTCTTATTCTTTTCATTGTGGCTTAGGGCAGCTTTGAATCCACTCCTCTTTTCTGCCTTTAATGTGACTGCAAATTGTTAGCAGGTTAACATGTAACATACTTCATTCTTTTCTTCACTGACTTAATAATGCTGATTAATTAACCTGTTAGGTTATGGCTTCTTGATTTATCATTACACCTATATTTTCTCCACTTGGATCACAGCCTTGTTGAAGAAAGGTGACTCAAACTGGCATCACCTGAGGTCTTCCAAATGTATAGAGCAGAAGAATTTCCTAATTTCTTCATTCATTTTAGAGTTTATATGTGGTTTTGTGCACCTGAGTATGGCATTAAACATTCTCTATGGCCCCCAAACATTTTCAGATATTTTTTTCATTTTACTGGCTCTTCCTGTAGGTCAACATACTTGCAGTACATTCTGGTTTGATCTGTTCAAGGAGTTTTATAAATTTACCCTTTATTTTATCATTCAGGTTAGTGTGAGTGCTGAATACTACCTGGTCTAGACCACCTCTTTGTTGCATCTTTTTTGTTTTCATAGTGAACCACTGGTAATTACTCTCCAGATATTGTTCTCAACCAGTGTTGCACCCACTGTATTGTATTTTCATCAGCATACTGTGGGATATTGCACTGGAAATCAGGAACATGTGATAACTATTTAGATGTGCTTGAGAGTTCAATGAGTATAGATGTATTAATATGCATTTGGATTTTTTGACTGTTCAGTGAATGGATGCACATCTTTACTGGTGCAGCTGGTGCTTTTTAAAAGTGATGCATAGAAATTCACTTACTAATGAAAATTGCCAAGATATCATAAAGTAAAGAGATGGGTTATTGGGTTCAGGAAACCAAAACTGGCACTGAATCTAATTACCAAAGGGGAAGGTATGCTGCCGTGAATTTGATTGAGATTTTATGTAAATCCCGTCCAGCTAGTCCACTCCAGCGTTTAATTTACAAGTCTAATGGACAGTGAGGATGTGCACACCACAGATTGTGGGTAAGCAGCAAAGTAGCTGCTCTGGTGAGCTACTAACTCAAGTGAGTGATAGCCATCTTACAATTTCTGCTGTGGGTTTTGTCTGCAGCACCTGGCACTGGGGATGATCAGAATACAGTGACCCAAAGCTTAGATTCATGGCATTAACTTCTGTGTAGAACAGAGTTCTGAATCCTGCAGGCCTGTCCTACTTAACAGCACCAATTGTCAAAAACCCCCCACAACAGCTCCTATAAAAATAAGAGTTGATGGGCACCACCCATTTATCTTTTAGCACTCAGTGGTTTCCCAGACTTCAAAGTAGCCTGTGGAGTGTTTCCAAATTGGGTTTATGAATGTGAGTCTCTGCAGGTTGTAGTTAATTTTGGAGTCAAACCTGTATGGTATGGAAGTGACAGGAGGGTTTGTGTATTTGCACAAATCCAGCAGAGAGCACAATCACCTCTTCTGCTTCCCATGTTATTTTTTTCTGTGGCTCCCAAACCAAAGCACAAACAAGATGTTTTTTACTCTTTGGTGAAATTTCTTGAGTTTGGGAAAGAATTT
Organism: Lichenostomus cassidix; assembly: GCF_008360975.1. Classification (NCBI taxonomy): domain Eukaryota; kingdom Metazoa; phylum Chordata; class Aves; order Passeriformes; family Meliphagidae; genus Lichenostomus; species Lichenostomus cassidix. Next base: position 15,092,202 of record NC_139492.1, on the reverse strand, counting down.
CACCTGTAACATGAGGTTATTCTCATGTGATCCAAACTCTAAACAGTCCTAGCCCTGGGTCTGCCTTCACAATTTAAGTACCTCACCACAAACTCCTTGAACTACACAGCTGAGAAAAGAAGCTGCCTCTTCCAGAAGAGATGTGTACTTAGTAAAGGAAAGGCTTAGTGTAAAGGATGTAACTATAATTTATGCCATAAGCTTTCCACATGTTTTTTAAGCACAGCTAGAAACCTCTTTGGCTTTTGCAAGCCTTCTTCCATTTCAGAATTCACAGAATAAATTTCAGCTCAGTGTCCTCTCTCTACCCAGAGTCAGTTTAAACGCAGAGACTTTTATATACAAAAGAACAAGCCTCTGAAGGTGACATTTGACTCTGTATTCTCTGTAAAACAGTTTTTAATGTTGTATCATACGAGTTAACTTAAAAGTTGGAAAAAAAAAATACAGGGAAAAAATATGGGATTTACTCAGAGTTTCAGAGAGCGATCAAGGCACAGTCTCCTGGGTTTTGAACTGCTTAAACTCCACCAGCTTCAGTGGATTCTGCTGATTTAGATCATGCAAGTGGCTGGGCTTAGATTGCACTAGTGATGTTAAGGCACATTCAGGCAAACCCTTTATTCATCAGTTCTGTGATGAGCACTTCATGCATAGCATCTTCTTTATCATTCCTCCCCATAATTCGATGTTAACATTTTCCCTTTCCTTGGTCTTTAAGATGTAAATAATCATCTGATTAAATATCTCTTGAGAAGATTATGCTATGGATAGAGGACTGTCACTGCACCCCTCACAATCAATGTTTCACTTGTTTATGTGATATATGTACACCTGTGAGTAGTTGCCATTACCCTTGATTGCAGCGTGGGAGACTCCTAGCTTGAAACACCACCGTGCAAAAATCTGTCTTTTTTAAATAGTGTCTTTTTGCAAATGTGAAAGCAAGGAAATGCACTGACTGTAGATAAAGCAACATTAATGCTGAGAAAAAAAATATTGTAACAGGAGCATAGCAGTCACTAAAACAGCTTTGGTCCCTCCATTGCCGCTATCATGAGCACTGCGGCTTATACATAACATTTCTTAGCAGGAAAAAAAGCTTTTCTTTTTTTTCCTAGAAATAAAATTCCCACAATATCTAATTCTAGGTACACACTGTGGTTAGGTGAGGCATGAGATACCTTTGCTTATCTTCTTACCTGAGAAATTAATTCACATTGGCTTCTAGAAACGCTGCATGTGGGTTAACACCGAGCCAGAGAGCTGTACAGAGCAGAACAAAAAAAGGCAATGTATCAAGCGTAGGGAAGTTTCCTACTAATGCAATGCAGGGAATAGCATTAGGTCCAGTGTTATTTAACATTCTCGTTAATGATCTGAAAGAGGAGAGTAAACAGCTGGTTAATGAAATTCACAGATGATACTAAATTGGAGACATTATAAATATCACTGAGGGCAGCGAAATAATAGAAAGGGAACTGAGATCTGAAACATGCCAAGGAAATAAGGAAAGGAAGGTCAGCTGGGACAAATGTAAGGTAATGCCCAGGGGGAAAATGGGAACAGCTCTGCTGTCTGGGAGGGGGAAGCAGGACAAGCAGGATCAGGCTGATTTCAAAGGCACCCCAGTTCTGCAGCACAGCCCAAAGCCCAGCAATCCACAGCAGCTTTGCACTACAAATACAGCCCAGCCTTGGTGATGAGCTCCTCTGCACCGTGGAGAGGGGAAAAGGCTGGTGTGTAACCAGTGGGACTCCTCTCCTCTGGGAAATCCTCTCCTGGCTCTTATTCTGGCTTTTTTTTAGGCTGCTTTGTGTTGCCACAGAGAGGCAAAGCAGCCTCGGCAGGCTGAGAACTGGACCTGAAGGATGGAGGAGGATTATTTAATGTAGCACAAAGAAAGGCAGACCACAAAGAGAAGACAGTAGGAGTGTGAAAATAAAATACAATTAAAAATTGAAAATTTCTGCCTGGATGTTGGGGGAAAAGCTCCTAACTAATCTGCAGAGCAGTCTTCTAAAGGCAAGTAGTGAAGCCCTGTTAGGAGTTTTAAACACAGAATGGGGGAAACACTGGAAAGCACATCAGAGGAAGCAGTCTAGAACAGGCAGGGAATGGGCTGTGTGTGTCCAGCTGGCCCTCTAGCACTTATCAAAGCAAGATAAAAATCCCTCCAATCTTACACTATCACAGAGTGCTTCACACAAATGTGTTGATTCTGGAGAATTTCTGTACATCTCAGTCACAGAGGCATTTTTACCAAAATACCTTTGCTGCACTATACTGAGATTTATTCAGTGAACTTGCAAGTTTTCTTATCTGTGGCTGAATGGATGTCAATCACACTGAAGACTGAAAAGGAGGAGCAGCATTAAAGCTCTCCTTTGCCCTGTACAACTCTCTTTTTCAGCACGTGCATGTTCTTAGCTCTGTGCTGAGAACATTAAAACTGGTTAGCGTGGATGTAAAAAATTTTACTACTGTAATTACAGCAAAAGGCTACCTGTCAAGAAAATAAATGCAAGTAATCAAACATAGCTACGAATCTGGCTTTGAACTGGGAGAGCCATTCAACCATGCTGCAGGGAGGCAGAGTTCCCAGTGACGTCAGGGGCTCCTGCCAGAGCACAATCAGGCTGGGAACCAAAGCCACCCCATCAGAACCAAATGCTGGAATTAAACTACAGCTGTCAGCCTATGCAGCAATGGGAAAATAGGCCTGCATGTGGTCCTGTTCCTGTTTGAGTATTTCCAAGTGAATTTAGAAAGGTAGGTGAATATATATAGAGGTATATATCTAATAGAATGGAGAATGATTTTTGAAAGGGTGCTGAGCAAATATGAATTATCTAAGAATACAGAGAACGGTGGAAAATGCTAAATGCAAATCTGACCAAGAAAGGTGCCTCTCCACTACACAGGCTCCCTCTGAGATGGCTTACCTAGATCTTCCAGAACCTGACTGGAGAAACTATAGATATAAAATCACAAAGGAAACTTGGGTGATTTCTCTTGTCACCCCTCCTAGAGCCATTCACTTGGGTGTGGCTGAAGTGAGTATGGTGTGTATGTGTATGTAGGCATTATCATTTTTCATCTGCATTTGAGCTTACTGGAATTTTTGCCAACTATTTTATCTGTACCAGCAAGAAGGGGCCTGATGTAGAGCTTGGTGATGAAAACTAAAGCACTGTCATTCCCTTCTTTGGCTTTGGATTAGATCTTAATTTTATTTGTTAAGTTCTAGGGATTCAATCCTATGTAACTATTTCTTCTACTTCAAAAATCTGCCAGCAAAATAATAAGCAATAGTTTCAGAAAACTGGCAATTTACTAATAATCTTATAATAAAATAATACCTTGTTCTTATATTCCATTTTCATCTATAGATTTGAGTGCTTTAAAGATATAGTCTCTATTTTACAAATGGTAAACTGATTTTTTTGAACACTGTAAGTAGTGTATCTGTCATGAGGAGAACACAATACGAGCTCTTAGTTTCTCATGTGCTATTTTAATAAAAGGAACCATTCAAGATTAACAAAGAGCATCAGTTCATATGTATAATTTTTACATTTCCTGAAGAAGTACATTTCATATCTTGGATATTTATCTGAGCAGTTGGGAGAGAGAGAGGATGGAGAGGATCAATGTTTGCCCCACAGTGCCCCAAAATTCCAGTCTTTGCCAGGTCCCAGCACACTGATGCAGTTGTCAGACCCTTTCTACAGGGCTGGAAGATCCTGGACAAGGCAGGAAGAGGTGATCTGAAGACATTTTTGTGGTCAGACCCTCAGAGTTAAGAAAATGTCTAAATTCCCTTAGAAGTTAGGAACCCAGATGTCTGAAGGGATTTAGGTCTTGGTGATTCAGCATCAGAAGTGAGGATGACATTAATAATCATGATTTCTAACCCTGTGCTCCAGCAAACTTGTATTATGGAATCATTCCAGTTGTGTTAAAGAGAACTTCACCCAGATCCAGTACAGCTGATACTCTCTATTAGAGCTACCTGGATAAAGAAAATCCCCTTCAGATCCATGGGGTTCTCCAGCCTGCTCAGAATTCCTGAAGATTTATGAAGTGAGCTTTGAAAGGGAACTTCTATGGTGATTGGATGCTGGCACTATGTCCCACAGTTTGACAGCATACTTGGCTTTCTTCAGGGGATTCCAGATAATAACTCTGAATGTTGCTTTTTGGATGAAACCTGTTCTTAGTAATTTCTAAAAAAATATTGCCAAAACCTTTCCAAGATGTGTGGCTTTTATTGAAAATGGGCTGTTTAATTTCTGCTGTGCTGCATTTTAGGTTTATGTTGTCTGACAATTCTGTCTGTACCCAATATCCCATCTGAGTCCTTGATGGGTATTCATGATGAACTGCTGCTCAAGTATCTGAAATATTTAAATGCCCTGTTGGTCCTGGAAGGGTTTTTGGAGCCCAACAGTGAGGAATTTGCAGAAGTCTCCTTCACTCTTTTACCTTCCTATTTTCCTAGTCAGTTCTGAATACTTGAAAATACCTGGGCTGGAATGGTACAAATAAATGACATCTGATCCCAAAAGCTGGAAAATATTAGGTTCACTTGAAGGGAACAAATTTCCTGCAGTGTTCAGTGGAACTCCTCATGATGTTCAATAGAAGTCCCCATAACTCCTGGAGTTGTTGGAGGCACTCAAACTATTTTCCTGTAGTTGGGGGTTGAGATCAGGGTTACAGGAAGTTTTTTGAACTGAGAAATTATTTTGACAGGGTAGTCAAAATGTTCCATCTCAAAACCTTGGGCTTATTACTGAGAAATAAAGAATTTCTTTGTCCCAATTTTTTTTGTTTCTTTGCCCTGCTGCTAGCTCTGATCAGTTGGTTCCCTATGACCTCTCAGAAATGTTTTGCCTTTCATGTGGGCAAGGAGCTGTTTGCTCCTGCAGTCCTGCACCAAACAATTTTACTTTTTGTGGCCTACATTGCAGTAAACCTATTTATAAATCCGAATTTTAACTTAAAGTAAAAGTAGGATTTTATGACTAAATCATTATTGTATAGCTTCAGAATAATAAATCAGTCACTTGTACCCTAAGTGGAAAGTGAAGATTTATAAATCAAGGCATTTTATTTAGGAATTTCTCAGAGTGATTTGTAAATCTGCTGTAGAATTTGTAAATCCAGATTGGGGTATGTAAATCCATTTCATGACTTATAAAGCAGTTGAATGTTTTAGCTAAATCTAATGTTTAAAATAATGATTTCTGAATCAAAACTTTCTGCTAAAGATTTACTGGTGAGTTTTATAAATCAGAGGCAAGATATATAACTCAAACTGTGAGAAGTGCAGATTTATAAATCCAACTTGTAAATCAACGGAAAAAACATCATGTTTTACACTAAATAATATTTTACAAATGGCACCTCATACATCACGCAATTGCCACAAATCTTCTGCATGGGAGTCAGGGTACATAATGTGTGACTGAATCAAAAAGAAAAACTGAGAGAGGCTGCACAGTGGGTTAAGCACTCGGCTTGAGCCTTCCAGGGCTTGGCTTGTGTTACCTGCAAAGCAGGATCAGCAGTGTCGACCTAGTCAGTAGTGGACATTTGTCCAAATCAATCCACGGTGGCATAATTCATAACCTTGGCAGTGGCAGCAGAGGGGAGGCCCCACACAGGAGTAACAGGGGTGTTGTAGATCATGATTGAAAAGCATTGGCAGAGTTATGTAGGGAACCTTATGCAGCACCTGTCTGCAATGCACCTGTTATAGCAGGCTGTCCCTTCTAAAGGAGCCAAAATCCACAAGGAAAAAGAAAAAAAAAAAAGCCATGAACTCCCCTCAAACCCAAAAGTCTAAACCCCATAATCTAACAGACCTTTCCACTAATGTGGAGAGATGACTACTATTTCCACTTAAGACTAGATGAGGGGGAAAAAAAGTGAGATTCTAGTTGTATGCAGACATCATTAAAAGGATTTAGGAGAAATCTTCACTTTTCACTTTATAATTTTTTAAAGAAATTTTTATTCTCACAGGAGAACTTAGGTCCAGGGGCAAATATTAGAGAATAAGATTGTTCTACATCTTCTGTAGGAGCTTCACATCTGGATGACTGGAAATTCTGATGCCAATTTGAAGGCGTTTGGTTTGCATTTCCACAGCTGTGGAAAACTGGATTTTTCCCTCCTTGTCTGATCACTTCTTTAGAGCTGACAATGCCTGAGATGGGCAGCAGCCAGCAGAGTGCATTCCCTTTCCTTCCACCTTCCACCTTCAGTGCTCACACGAAGCTGCAGCCCTGGGGTGTGGTGTGGGGTGTGATGTCCACATCTGCCACTCCTGGTGCCTTTCCAGCAGGACTGTGGTGACCTCCAGGAGCTCAGGCACTCCCAGCCGGCATGCAGCAGGTCTCCATGGACACTGGGCTCCTCTGTTTTCTTTACTGGGCAAATGCACTTGAAAGGGAGGAACTGAGGGTTGGTATCCAAGTCAGAAAACTACTTGTTACAGAGAAAAATGATAGAGGGAGAAGGTATAGCTGTCCTTGCTCCTGACAGTGTTTTTCACCTGGGAACAGCTTCCTGTCACCTACCTGTGAGTGAAAAATATCTTGTGTCTCAAAATATTTTTTTAGGATTCAGCTGTTGGGAGGTTAAAAAATTAACCAGGAATATCAAGCTGAGATTTGTAGATGAGTGCCACTAATTTTTATAACAGAACCCTTAATTGACTGTTTTCAGAGTTCAGGAATATAAGAAGCTCTGTATATTCCCTAATGAAAACGTTGAGTTAAAATAGAGTTGAAACTGAGAGTGCATTTTTGGTAACTTGGGGGTAAAAGAAAAAAAGAGGGTGTTGTAATTATCCCTAAAACAACAAAATTCAATAGACACAAAGAAACTAAAAGAAAGGCAAACATGTTCAAGTAGGGAAATACCTAATTAAGGCAAGTAAACAACCTCCACTGTGCCCTGTAGTGATGTCATAGTAATTATGTAGAAATACATTTTATTGTCCACTGGAACTGATTTTTGATCCTTTGAATTTTATATTTCTGCCTTCCTTTGCAGCATCATGGCATGACAGGGAGACAAGGATGTGCTAGAGGAGGAGGAGGGAGCTGGGATGTGAGGGTGGCTTTGAGGGCAGCAGCAGGCAGGAGAGAGGGCATGAAGGGAGGAGGAAGAGTCATCTGGGGACAGAGGAGTCTGAGGGACAATTGTGCATAACAGAGCGAAACCAGGGCTGGGCAAGTTGGCTTTTTGAGGCTTTTTTGACATTGTCAGCAACAGAGAGGAGCTGGGCTTTTGGATGTCTTTAAAGCCAGACTGCAGGGTGGGTGAGTGGCAGTGCTGAAGTGGGACCATGGGCCAGTGACTGGGGCAGCAATGTCTCAAACAGGTTTTGTTCACCAGGGAAGATTCCTGCAGAACTGCACCAAGAGTCAGAAAGTCCCTTTTTCTGATTTGTTTCTCCTCTCTCCTTGCTTCAGAGCCATCATCTGTTTGGCTGCAGTCCCCCGTGGAGCCAGAGCTGCCTTCCAAGGGGTCATGCAGCGACACAGACTGGGTTTGGTGGCCAAGGCTTCTGCACTGAAACCTGCAATGTGAAGCAAAGATTTCTTGTGCTTCCACGTGTTACAATTATTAAGACTGTACCATCAAAATTAGGAACTGAATGGACATTCCCACAGCCTGTTACACCATTAAATAGAGTAACCTTTGCTAAATTCCTCAATAACTAGAGCCTCAATATAGTCCACAGCAAGCTGCAACTGCCTGGAATATTCTGAGTTTTTGATGCTGCTGGTAAAGCCTTTGAACCAGTGGAAGGCAGATAGTGTATTAAAATACTAAAATATTTTATTTAATATTTTTGTTAATCAGAGCATTCCTGGACAAATCATTCCAAGTTATAAACTAGGACAGGATATGGTGCAGTTTTCAAACATTACCAAAAGGTCATACCTCACTGTTAAGTGCTTAAGCTTATCTATAAAGCCTTCAATTGCATTTTTTAGTTTCCTACCTCCCTTTGGATTTATAGTCCAGCAGAGATATAACCTTTTTTTTTCCCTCTTCCAATACTTGCATTTCTTTAATAACAAAGTTCTCTTGCAATTTTTCTCTTGTAAATGCTAGACAAATGTTTTTGTTTTATCTTCTCATATTCCAAATAGGCGTTGAGTGAGTTGCAGTCAGTCCCTCAGAGAAAAACCTCGGACTGAATTTCTTCCTTGGGAAACAATGTAAAACTGTGTGGGCCTGCAACTGACCTGGCAGTTGTCTAAATACATTAGGATAAACTGCTTTAAAAGGCAAGGTTGTGTCTGATTCCTCTGAAATGGTTGCAGTTTCCTCAGCCAGCCTTCCCTGTTCTCCAGCAAGGTCTGGAATCCAGGGGCAATGCCCAGAAAAATCTGGGCTGCATTCCAGGAGGAGTAACAAAGAAAGCAGATACTTAAGTGCTTTTGAATGCAAAGAACCCTATTCAAAGACATTTCAAATATTACTCTGCTATTTGTCATGGATTTCTGACTTACAAAAGTTTGATTCTTAATAGGAGACAAAATTGAATGGCAATAAAGTCATATCCCTTAAGCTGTATGGCAATACGTGGGAAGCCTTGTGTTGGAAGTGGAGCTGTGCTTTAGGCCATGATATGGAATTTTGGATAACACGAACCTGCAGAAAGTCAGACCCTGAACTAGATATATATGGCACTGTGAACGGTGGGGATGGGAGGCTCACACTGGTGAGAGTAATCATTAGATTATCAGGAAATCCAAGTCATGATCCTAATGCAAAACCAAACACCTCAGCAGGCTGTGCTTCAGTGGCTGCAATCACCAGAAGAAACTAAGAATATTTCCCTTGCACCAAACCCCACGTCTCAGAAAGCCCAACTGCAGTTGTGTGGTTGCCTGATTTACAGGCATGTTACCATTAGAGCTAATTACAGTTTTCATGCCCTGGTGATTTGCTTCCAGATCACAGGAATTGGTTGGAGAATTCCATCACCCCTCTTCTTCTGGAGGTGTATTCTGAAAGTGTGAAATAAAAAAACTGGGGTAAAAAAAGAAATAGAGGTGGATTAGGTGACAAAGATGCATAAGAGTTAATTGCCAGTTGTATGGAAATATAATACCATAATAATACCAACATCTGGGTATACATGATGACTGATATTCATATAAAGAACTGAAATTTCTTTAGAAAAATAAATAAATACCACTCCATTCCACCATATAGAAGAATGCATAATATAATTTACAAGCTTCATATCCAATTTAGTCAAATCCATGTTCCATAGAGGTTGAGTGTCAAGACTGAGTATCTGAGCCCAAAACATTGGATTTTAAATAGGACTTCTGCTCACCTTGCAGCTCAGAATTCCCAGCAGTGACAATACCATCAGAATGAGTTACCAAGTCATGGTGCTCCATGCCAGAAGCAGCAGGAAGCCTGACACCATTGGGTGCCATCAAGGACACCTCCAGCATGATGACAAGGGCAATGTTTTTGTGATATATAGCTTGACATGGAAGTGGCACAGGAGAGTGGGATATAAAGAAGAGATAATCTATAAAATCTGCTATCTTGCTCCAGAAGAAGTCATGTCAAGTGTTAGCACAGCAGAAAAAGCTGATAGCAGCAGACAGTGTCACTTCTCCAGCTTCTCTTGCTGCCATTGTGTCCTGTTGCAGCCTTGGACACAGCTTTGCTGTTTGCACTGGCACTGAGAGGGGTTTTTTGAAGGCTAAGTTTTTTCATATTCCCTAGAATATAATGACTCAGAGTCTGCTGAAGTACCAACTCAGACTTCCCAGCTGTGGTTGGTGGTAATACTGACGCTAGTGATGAGCAGTAATAAGCAGTACTGATACTTAAACTCTTACTAACATCTTTAGTCGTCTTTCTGACCTTTTCCCCTTTCCTGGCTTGCAGTAATCATTTAAAAGGAATATATCATTATATAATCATGGAAGATGACTTCCCTTGTGTTCACACTTTTTCATACTATAAGAGAACCAAATTTTTTCTTCTTTTTTTTTTTTGGCAGTAAATGGATTTGCAAACTTTCCATATCAGAGATTTAATAAAAAATTATTCATTATCTGCTTGAAGCTTTTGTGTGCAAGGGCTTCTCATCAAGTCTTTGCTTCATTTGTAACAAACCTAACTCATAAACTTCGTCTGACAAGGGAAAGTAGTTTTTCTTCTATTAGTAACTCTTATATTTCCGTTTGAGAAGGAGAGGAAAAAAACCCTGGGGAAACAAAGAATTCTAAATGCTTCCATTCATTTTGCAACCATTTCTTCACCCAAATTTTGCGAAAGATTTCTACCATGTAATGTCTGACTTGCAAACTAGTAATTCAAGTGAAAGGAACAGATCTTCCTCAGAGAGAGCAATGGCTGGTAACTGGTAAAGTGCTCTATGGGTTTCTAATGCCATTACCCTCAGAGGTACAGGGAAAGTCTGGCTATTCTGGGTTGCAGTCTCCTAATGTGTGTCTTCTGTCTTTGCTTGACAACTTAAATGTCCCTAGCTCCCATTGCAGGGTGATTTTTAGCATAAGTACCTGCCTTGATCCATGTTGCAGTGTTTTCCTTTCTGCTTGAGAGTCTGGAGTTAAGCTGGAGGTACAGAGACTTTCAAGCACAGAGGATTGAGTGACAATCTGGCCATAGATTATAGCCCAGAGTACAGTGCAGGATAAGACCAAAGGATGTGCTGTTCTACCAGGGAGGAAAAAACAAAACTCTTTTGTGAGATTGGCATAAGACTGACCCACAGAGTCATCTGCCTCAGGAAAAAGGGTTTTGTGTTAAAATTCTAAGGTAGGTACATAAGAGTATGTGATGCCATTTTGGCTCAAAAGTCAGCAGAGGAAGCTTTTTTAATTTAAGGAACTGTCTTGTATTTTTTAAGATTTTTGGGATGAATGCCCTAGGGATGTCTTGGTTATTGATGAAAGGTAAAATATTTGCTCACACAAACAGAGAGAATTATCCCTCTTGTGTTCACCAGAGAAACACAGCAGGATGCAGAGGGTCCTGTTCCTTTCCTGGCATTTCCAACATGTTTTTGCATCCAAGAGCCTTGGAAGAGCCTAAACTTCTCTCTCAACTAGTCAGAGCTCTTTCAGGCTGATATAAACTCTGGATGTCTTTTATTTATTAAAATATGCAGGGCAGGGTCCAACACTAAACAAATTTCTCCATCTTTTGGTTACCTTTTTCCAAGCATTTTCTCCTGTGTATCACTTTTAAAACTCACAGCTAATTTGTCCAAGGGAAGAAGTGCTTTAGGAGGCATTGTCTCTGTGGTGGCTGCTTGGATTCATCCCTGCAAAGCAAAAGGTGTGCAGGTGCTTTCCTGGTTTGTTTTCCACCTGCCCTGGAATCAGATCCTAGGCTGGAGGGATCCGTGGGGTTGGGAAGGCTAACCCCTTGTTCCACACAGGCCACAGTGAAAATCAGAGCAGGTGGCTGGAGGTTTGTTTGTCTGCTTATGCAGACATAGAATGAACATCTCCATGGATGGAGATTCTGCATCCTCTCTAGGGAAACTGTCCCAGTGTCACTGTGACTTTTAAATTTTCCTTTTAGCCTGTTTGGTTTTCCTCTTCTGCAACTTGTGACCATTGCTTTTTGTTCTTTTGCTGTGCATCTCTTCTCAGTGTCCCTCCTATAACCTTACCTTAGCTGGTATAAAACAGCAATTAGAATGTCCCTAAACCACTCCAGAGTAAAATTACTCCAGAGTAAACCAATTTAGTGTCCTCAAACTCTCCTGTCACATCTCCAGTCCACTGGACTCTCCATTGCAGCTGAACTGTGACTATATATGTAACTATAAAATTAGTAATTTTGTCATTAAGATGACTGGCTGTGGGATAGTTGTAGCTCTGAATAAATACACAACCATGTTTTTCTCTTTCATAAAATTACCCAAAAGCATTTGTGTAATAAGGATGCTAAAATAATCTTGGTTATACTTGTTTATATCCATTCTCATCAGACATGATAAATATTAATGTAAGAATGAGTGTTAAGCAAAAGGAGATGATCACAAAATAGCACTTTAAAACAGCATTATCATCCAGTGGATCACCCTGTCTACAAAAGATGGCAATAAAATGTATCAGTTGACCTCGTAATTTGCTTTCATTTGTCTGTATTCCTTATGAAACTTGGAAACTGATATGAAATGTGGAATCAAGGTTTTGATTTATTAAGGTAGAATGGGTTCAACAAGTGATAGAAAGACCACTTGATTTTGATAATTAAATTTTGTTTGTGTGAGACTCTCCAGACAGCATGTGACACTCTGCTAACAATGTATGGTTTTTTTGATTTTAACAAGACAGGGAAAATTGAGATGGGAGAAACAGACAATTAGAATGAGTTTAATGTTAAAAAACCAAACCAAACCAAAACAACAAACAACAAAAAACAAACCCAAAAGGAGGTTGTACAGAATTAGAGCAGTGAGAGCTGCCTGAATAACATCAGCTGGTGTGGCTAGATCTTTCTAAGGCAAGAAAGGGAGCTAGGGAGTTTAAGGGAGGAAGTGAGTGAGTGTAGATAGGTCTGCTAACTCCATGAACTGACCCTCAGTCACACAGCTGCTGAGGCTCAAGTAAGGACTATATGTGTGCATTGTAGTTAAGTTTCTTTCCTTTTCTAATTGTTGTTTTCTTTCTTTTTAATTCTCTTCCCTGCACGTGGATGGTATGCAGTGAAGTTAAACCCTGTGTTCTAGTTCTTTTATTGTGCTCTCTCAGATGCTGCACTCAATCTCCTGAAGGCTGAGTCTAAACACGTGGCTATTGCAGAGGCTTTGTGCCCTTGGAGGTGCAGATTGGAACAGGGCAGCTGCAGCCTCTGTGCTGAATTTGACACTAAAATTCATACCCAAATACCTTGAGTACCCATTGAAATGGCTGTGCTGCTAACAAAGGGATATTCAAACATGGATCTGGAACTGGGTGGGTATGAAAGGTGCCTGGATTAGGCAGCACTTTGGCACACTTTAAGCTGGTGTGTGCTGTGGGTGCATGAGGCTTGTGGCATCTTTTTGCTTGTAAAAATACAAATTCCTGTACAAATACAACTGAGGAGAAGCTTTAGTATGTCTTTCATGTGCTTTTTCTCTGCTGGTTTTTTTTTCATTTCCTTGCAATCACTGATAGGTTTTTCGGGCCATGCCCAGATGATTAACTGCAGTTTAGCTCAAGGCTTCATAAAATGTGGCTTTCAAATGAGTTAGTGATAGATGAGTTACATTGGAGTGGTGTAAGGCAAGCTGGGAATGACAGCTCTTGCTACTACTTAGGATCATATTAAAAAAAGAGCTGGAATTTTCTAATTTAGAAAGATTTAATTTAAGAGATTGTGTTTATTGTCCTGGCTGTGGGAAGTATATTTCTTATTCCATCACCTTGCATCAGTCAGGCTCCTTCTCCTTTAGGTGGGTAGCCAAAGTGCTGATTGCTAACGAGGGAGGACAGGTGCTCTTGTGTGGATCCAGGCAAGGGAGTGCAGCTGAGATGAGAGCCTTGGGGATCCCCCAGGAGCAGCCAGAGCTCCCCAGGGCTGCTGAGCTTCCTCTGTGTGTGCAGAACCAGAAGCCTGGCCTTGCCAAGAAATACTATAGGTAGTGTGGAAAACACTTTTAAAATTAATTATTTTGATGAACATTGAGTATTACCTGATTTTACCTATTTTTCCTGTGTGGTTCTCTTCCTTGATCCCTGCCCTGACTGGTCATAGTGTTTCTGTGTAGCATGGACTTCCTGGAAAAATGAATAACTGCCTGTGTGTGCTGGGAGGTGAATAGGATGTGAAACCCTTCTGATTTGGAAAGCAAATTATAATCATTGTGGTAGATGAAGAAATGGCATAATCTCTTTCTGGATGAAGAAAAACTAGAAGGATTCAGATTTCCCTATGTCAGAAGTTTGATGACAATAAGTGTATTAAAAGAAAAAATCCTCATTGGCATATCCAGGCTTGTTGGGCTTTATTCTAGTCTTTTTTGAAACTTGGCTATTGTGATAAGGTTAGTATCAGCTCGAAGTGTTGCTGAAAGTTTTTGTGTATGTTTGTGGATTTATGCTCATGAGGAACACTCAGTCCATGAATAATAGGAAGACTCTCTATGGTCTGATGCTGGATTAACTTGGTCAAAATTTTGTGGAAAAATGATTCAAGTGAGGATTCATAATTGTTTCTTAGTGAATTCAAAGCACTTGATGTCTTTTTCCACCTTAGACTGTAAAAACAAGACCAGTTATGCTGTTAGCTGGACTTTGAAAATGGAAATAATTATGTAATTAAGAATGTGCTTCAGTTCTATTACACTACCCATAAAATTCCACAATCTTAAAAACAACATGTTTTAAAATATTTTACTAAATATAATTCATGTAACCGAATTTTATATCCTACCAAGTTGTGCAATTAAATAGTACATGACTATTTCTTACAATTAAAGATTGCAAGGATCTTCCTACATACAATATGATATATTTAACAACTTTTTATGCTAAATAGTTGATATAGTTAATGTTGTAGTCACTTAATTCAATTTTAATTAGCCAAACACTAGTTTGAAAATGTGAGCTTTTCATTAACTGACATTGCTCATATTTTTGCTGCTTGTTTTCCCTGTAGTTCTTTCAAATTATGTATGTATAATGTGTTAACGCTCATGAAATGCATTTATCATTGAAGGCAATGCCAAAATTAGTGCAGAGTGAAGAGAAATATACTTGTGTGTTTTTTGACAACTGTAGCTTGAGCCTGAGATGATTAAAAAAAAATTAAAAAACAATTTCTAAGTAGTAACCAAGTACCTCTCCTCCTGAAACCTCTTCTGTTTTGGTTTTATCTTGGATCATTTGACAATCACAGGTGCTCAGGCTGAGATTCTGTCACTGAGTAGCCTTGAAATACATAGAAACCAGGAGAACTCTGTGGAAAGGGATTTACACCTTGAGCATGGATTCAGAAGTATTTCATGAGGGACGATTTCTAAAGGACTTCTATAATTTATTGTTTGATTCTGAATTATAAAACTGGGAAAAGGTGATATTAATTTGACTTTGTTATAATACTTGCTTTGCACTGTTAATCCTACTATCTATATAGCTGGGGAAAAGATACCAGCTGGTTATAGGCTAGAAATTACCATATTAATGTTTTATTTGTGTGGGAATATAGTTGTGTTAATTAATGTTTTGATGTGGTTACCAGCACTTAGTGGTCTCTGAACGTCCCCTGCTGACTTGGGGAAATTAGAAATATTCAGGTATAAATGTGGTGGGGCCAGTTATTCCATCTCTGCCCACATACTCGGGGGGAATCCCACTTGATAAAGGTAGTGTGGACTTGTGCCATCAGGGAGAAACCTTCCAGTGAAGGGTGGCTGGGGAGAAGGAAACGTGGGAGGTGTGAAGTGGAAAGAAGGGATTTCAGCTGATGTGCAGCTTGGCTCCAGCCAGGGCTGGCTGTCTCTCAGCACTGATGAGAATTACCTCGCTCTGTGAGGAGATCTCCAGGTGCTTGTCGTGCTGCAGAAGTGTATTTACAACTCGCAGTCTCAAAGATACTTCTTTTTCTTTAGTCTCAATTGGTTCAAATGTTTGTTTCTTAAAACTGCTGGGGCTTTTGTTTTGTTTTTTTTTCTGTCAGGATGGAAGTAGGGAGAAAAGCCCCCAAAATACAATGAAGGGATATGTATGAGGAAAATGGAATGTTAGTCTTGAGGCTGTAACTTACACCCTTTGCTTTACTTTATTCTAGTCCTCCCTCCCTCCCTCCTTCCCTCCCTCCTTCCCTCCTTATTGCCAAAAACGTCTTTTAATATAAATATTGTAATTTAATGGACAGACCCTGTGTTTTTGCCATTGATATCCCTCCAGTTCTCAGTCTGCAGATCTGAAAGAGTTAAATGTACCAGCACTCTGTAACCTAGATAAAAAATATGCATTTTAATTTCTAATAAAAAAAAATCAAGCAGGTATGAATAGCAATAAAATTACTCAAAATGTTTAAATTGAAGGAAAACAATTGAAAATGGATTTAGAAATATAATGTTTAGTTAAGCAAGCTATAATGTTCTGTTATTTTAATCAGTATTGTGAAGCAATTTAAACTATGCTGGAAGAGAATTCTTATGTTTTAACATATAATTCTTTCCCTCCCCCAAACAGTCACCAAAAATTCCTTAATGTTTCAGTCATATTCTATAGTCCTTGGCAATAGCAGCCTCTTCGTGCAAAGGTTTTCAGTTTTTTGATCTGTTTCCTGGCTGGCCCCAGTACAGCCAGCCCTGGACAGAGCAGCCAAAAGCACCTCCAGGCTGTCACATGAACAAACAAGATGCTTTACATAAGACCTGGAACAAAAAATAAACAAAAAATCCGCTACCAGAATTAGAATCTAGAGAGAGATGCAGTGTTGATGGCACAGCAGGAGCATTGGTTCAGCATTTCCTCTGTCCCTGCCTGCCTTGGTGGGGTGATTGGGGTGCATTGCTGTCAGGGAACTGAGGCTGAAACCTGAGCTCTGCCGGGCTCTGCTGCTGTGCAAACACCTTGAGAAAGATCATGACTGGAGAGGGGACGAAGAGGATTGGTAATTTCTCAAGTGCTTTGTTCTCTGATGGCCCCAAGCAGCTGACAGTTCAGTGCTGCTCTCTTCTGCACAACCAAAACCTTGGGATGTTTAAGCACGTGTGAATTGGTTCAGAGGGACATTTTTGCTTTAGATGCTTATCCAGAAGATATGTAGGCATATTTCCAGTTGTAATTTTTCGTGATCATATCTTGATTCTTCCACCTGCAGTGAGTGAATTGACTTTTGCCAGTTGTCTATGCCGCTTCTTCATAGGAGACTTTAACCAAACTTGTCTCCTTGTCCTCCATCTCCTTCCACATCAGCTTGTGGGCCTGACACTGCTGGCTGTACCTCTCTGAGGACAGTGTAAAACTCCTGATTTTTTAGCACAAATGTTTGCACTCTTCCCAAAACAGTAGCAAAAAATTGTTTGCTCATGTAGATTTAGAGGTTTATCTTATTCATCTCTTTGAGAGAGCCCCAGGTCTTGGAGGAGCCAGGGGTGTGCTCAGCCAGTCTGGGGACACTGCTCTGGGGTGGGCACTGGGTCTGTGTCACCCACAGGCCCTTCTGGAGGAGCTGTCTGTGCCAGGTTTGTCAGCAGCTGCTGTGTGTGAAGGCCAGGATGCCGTGCTGGCCTGGAGGGACCTGTGTGTGCTGCTCTCCCCTCATGGCCTCCTCCTCCTCCCTCCATATGCGACTGTGGGCAAGGAAGTCTCCCGTGCTGACCCCAGCTTTACCCCACAATTGTTTCTGCCGTTCATTTAAATTCCAAAAGCAGTGCAGAGAAAGGAGAAGATGCTGCCCTGTGTTTGTGGAGCACCAGCCCGGCAGCCCTTGGCTTTGCCTGGATCCTGTGGTACTGCCCCAAAAGGATTCCTCAGGAGAGAAGCCACGCTGGTGATAAATCTCTGTGCCTGAGGCTGCTG
The DNA here is from genome assembly GCF_008360975.1 of Lichenostomus cassidix. Lineage (NCBI taxonomy): Eukaryota > Metazoa > Chordata > Aves > Passeriformes > Meliphagidae > Lichenostomus > Lichenostomus cassidix. Next base: position 15,074,644 of record NC_139492.1, on the reverse strand, counting down.
AAGGAGGAAAGAGGGAGAGAAAGGAAGCACTTTGCCCTGCCTTTTATTTTCAGGGTGGTTGCGTTTGTGGGATGAGAGCGTTTGTGGGTTGCACAGGGACATTTCTCCCCTTAATCATCCAATTCTCCTACCAGGGATCTTCCCGCTGCGGACACTTCCCGGCAGGTCAGAGCAAATGGCACACACAGGGACACCTTGATGTTCTGCGTGCAGCCCCTGCCACTTTGAGCCAGGCCTTCTTCCTATTTAGAATGTGTTTATTAAAGAAGATTTGGGCTTTAGAATGGGTACTAAATCTCTGCAATGTGCTGAATTCCCGTTCTGTGAGACTCCAGTGCAGGCGCTGAACTGAGGGGAGGCGGGTGAACTTAAATTAACCCAGGAGAGGAGGGTGAATGCTGCTTTCAAGCAGCAGATGCTGCAGCACCAAATAAGCATATTGCACAATAAATAGCAGTCATGGCTTTAATTAGGAATTCAATTGAAGTTGGAAACCACTTGCCTACAGTAAAATTGTCCTATTTAACATTTCTATCAACATATTTTTTTATCATTGGCATTGTTGCTTTTAATTTAACTTTCAATTTTAACTTTCAGTGTAATAGATAAAATCTTTTTTAAACACTGCATTAATAGTTCTGTCCCGTGTATCTATCTTGATCTTGTATTTAAATCACAGACCCTGAACAAATCGGAGAGCTTCAGGGCAAAAAAATAGGCACATCTTTCAACTAACTGTCCAAAATCTGGAATACCTGTGCTTTTGGATCACTAGATCTATTTAGAGCTCCAGGAATGTGTGCTTAGCACACATACTCATACAAAATACCCTCTTTGAAAGCTCTGGTCTGGTGGATTGGAAAGCAGTTGAAAGGTGACAACCTGTCAATATGTGACTCAGAATGAGAAGAATAGGAGCTTCACTTCCAAACAGCAAACACTGGCTAACTTTAGGTATTGAGCTTCCAAAAATGTAAAGAGTTCAAGGAGGAAAAACTGTGCTTGCTTTGTTACACCAGTGTGCTTGTAGTTTATCTACTACCACTGTAATTGGTGTTTAACTTGGAGGATTAGCTATTTACTGTGCTGGCAGACTGGAGAAGGCTTTCCATGTTTTTAGCTGGGGATCTGTGCATGATAAGGAATTCCTGTAGCCCACAGAGGCACTTTGAGATGATGGCATTGTGTGTGTGGTGGGGCAGATGAATTGCTAGTGGGAATCCTCTGGGATCTGTCCATAGAAATATTGAACTGGGCGGAACTCAGCAACATCCCCTCCATGCTCCTCCTCACCCCCAAAACTGCAAATACTTGCTGACAAATAAATACATATCTGTTTTGTAAACAAACCTCTAAAATAATCATAAAGCCTTCATTATCAGAATAGTGCCACAGTTTTGAAATGTGGAAATATTACAGGGAAGAACTTAATGAAGCACTAGAAGTTAAAAAAGGCAAACAATCCAATGAAATGAGTCAACTCTCACAGTACAGAAAAGAGTATCTTCTGCTAGCCCCGAAGTGTAACTGCTGCTAGTTCCTTGTTATTTCACTTGGGGAAATTCTTTCCTGGTACAAGAGCTGCGATTTACAATAATCCTGGGAATGCAAGCAGGAGCCACTGATCAAACTTCTGTGAGAATTTAATACCTACAATAATACCAGTGTTGATACCTTGATCCTCCCATCAGGTGTGGGCAGTCTGGAGTGTTACAGAGGGAAGTGGAAAACCAAACCATGCCCACTACACTCTGCAAAGGAGTTTTGCCCATCCCCAAATCTGTGGATGATCAAGCAGAAACTCTGTGCACACTAGGGACTGTAGCTGAACCTTGCTAGCTGGGGTAAAATTTCAGGCTCATGAAAGTATCTTAAGCTGTACACATTCATTTATTCCTACTCTGGTTAGGAAATAAATTTCCAAAGCCTAGATCACACAAGCAGTGTTTGTGCTAAGCTGAAATTAATCCAACATGGAGCTGGACGTAAGTTGTTCAAAACTGCCCTAGGAAAAATGATATATTTGTAAATATGTTTTTTAAAAAATTAAAATTGTAGGATTGAAGAACCTGCCTGATAATGTGAGTAAAAATATTATTGAAAAAGATACAGTAAAATAAAAAGAAGCAACAAAAATTTCTTTACACTTCTGGTCTACTGGACTCTGAATTTTTTTACTAACTTATGGGCATTTAAGCTTCAGGAAGCAGCCTCTCTGTCTGAAGTTTGACATACAAGCTTCCTCAAACTTTCTAAAACTCTAATACAGCTTGAATTCACTTGTCAAAAGTGGAGAAAGTTTCCCAAATTTGTGTAATTTCAAGCAATGAGTCATAATCAATAAACTATTCCCAGAACTATAGTTAGGAAGGGAATAAAAACAATGTGAAATCACACAGGAAGTAAGCAAATAAGTTTGAAAATAACTTTAGCTGACAGGATATTGGCTACTGATACTCTATCCACTTATTTAGGTAAATAATGTGTGGAGGTTGGTTTGGTTCAAGTAAGTATAAATGATTTTCCAGTGGAAGGAAGTTTTGGTTTTGTTTTGGTTTTTTTTCCATTTGAGATTTACCTTTTGGAGTGATTAATTTTTCTGCTGTTTCTTTTGAAAACACAAAATTCTGATGTCATGTTTTGCCAAAAGAATGTTTTCCCAGAGAAACTGTTCTCTTTCTGTGTGGAAGCAATGTGGAAAAAAAAAAAAGTGTCTGAAAGCATTTATGGAGAAAGTAGTTTCTGGAGGGGTTTCTGAGCCTCATTTTGTGATTTTTTGCAAGGTGCTTTGAGATTTAGATAGTGCAATGTATTTGTTTTTTTAGAGACTGAGGTTTTTTTGCATAACTGGAATCGATTCCTCTGCAAGGCATATGCACAGACTAAGAGGTGATTATGGTGAGAGTGTAAATGGGGAGAAACCTGACCACATTATGGGATAGATCCTGCTGCCTTTGAAACATATGGAGCTGCTAAAATGTAGCCTTGCAAATAAAACCAAATCAGATTCAATTCCTGAGTGACATCTGTCAGACAGGTTAGAATCAGTGGATATCACCGTTCCCAGTTCCTTCTCTGTGGGTGATTTTGGATTTTCTTGATCATTTAAAAAATCTATAGGAAAGTGCTTTGGATGTGATCTCTTTATACCCTCCATATTCCATTTTAAGTATGACCAGGATTAATATAACATATGCAAACTAAATCCAGGCTATTGCATTTACCAACACTGAATTTTTATGAAGATAGGGTAGCTCTTTGATAATCCTCCCTGGCTTTTATTTGCTTTCCTTTTTAATATTTCAATGAAAAAGAAAATATTTGTTACCATTTGTTATTTTGCAATTTATTTCTGTAAAAGTCTATTTGTGTTGCTTTTGGCCAGAGAGTTACTGTAACTTGCTCCAAATTGCTGTCCTCCTGGAGCAATCCATGGAAATGTGTTGCTATTGTGTTAGTACCAAACTATTTCATATCTAGAAGACTGAAATCACAGGGACAAATGCAATATTTTTCTTTGCTCGACTTCTGTCTAATGAGCTCTGCTGTTGGGCAATTGGAGATCTTCATTCTAGCCCTCTTTCTTCCTAGTTCCTGTGTGACTGAGTGCATGAATTCTTAATATTCCCATTTCCCCATCTGTAAAATGGGAATTTTTATACTTTCCAGCTCTATAAAATTTATAATGCAATTAATAGGATATTGGCAGAGCAGTCTCAGACCTCAGGTGGTAGGCACTATATGTAAACATTTTGACAGTTTTATTATTTCTTCCAGCTTAAAAATAGAAAGGTTTGGGAATCACATTTGGAACAGACTAAGAGAGTTTGTGTGGCTGTTACCAATAGAAGTACTTGGACTCTCTCTCTTACTATTTCAAAAAAGTCGCCCTGACATGCAACTATTTAAAATATAGTCCACTTTCACGTAATCTTTTCAGGAAGATCTTTTATTTTAATAGAAAAGTCATTATTTCTAGCAGGAAAAAAAAAAAGGAAAAGTGAAAAGCATTTTATGGGGTTTAGACCTAATATTCCTGTAATATTGACCTATTAAAGTTCAGTGCAATGCCTTACAATTGTTGGGAGTAAGAGTGGCTAACCCAAAGGATCAGAACTAAGAATAATGTTTCTCACTATTCTTTTCAACTGACCTTTTGCTTAGCTGTGAGCTAAGGTCATTTTCACTCTTGGCTGGGCTTCCTTGACAGCTAAGATGGCTTCTTTATGAAGATACCGAGATAAACTGGGGCCGTGCATTCATTCACATTGCTAAAACCACTTCATCAAATACTGCTTCTATATAAAATACTCCCCATCTAATCAAGAAAACATCAAAATCCTGCAAAGTGCCCTTGTTAATCCTGTCATTTACCACCTAGACCATTTTTCAAGATGATTTAATTAGCAAAGTAAAAGAACGTGCTATTCTTTCAGCATTATTCACACAAGTTAAAATGTATGCTTTGCTTTAAGATATAAATAACTTGCATAAACTAGTAGAAAATACATGCAAATGTAGCACTGACATTTAAAAGCAAAGATCTATCCTACAGTCAGACGTGTCCTGATTTTCTGCCAATACCACCAGAGCCCCAGAGCCACAGTAAGAGGTCTACCTTTGCTAATTTTCAACCAGAGTTGGAGTGAAAAAGAGCTGCCACTGGAAAGAGTCACACACAGCAAAAATATAGTTAGGTCTTTATTTTTACCAGAACCAAAATGGCTTTCCAATACCAAGAACTTGAAATGTTCCAGAGAAAAGGAGAAAGCTAAAGAGATAAATACTTGCCAAAAATAAGGAGAAGTGCAGGTGTTGTGTGCTCTATGCATATATGCTAACCCATAAAAACTGGCTTAGCGAAGGCAAACCGAAAATAGCAACAAGAACCCATGATGCTACTCTAGATTAACCCTAGAAGCAATTCCCCCTATTCAATAAAGTGTAGACTTACTGGAGCTAATTGTCAGCATATTCTTTATTACTACTTCATAGTTATAACATCAGAGTGCTCCTAAGGTATAATTAAAGATTTACCTAGATTTATGAGACTTTATCATCACCAACAGGGTTAAAGAATGCCAGGGAGACCCATTGTGTGAGGGTTTTGCTCAGCAGTTTCCACAGCAGTGAGGGTATTGTGGAATTACTTCAGTGCTTTAGAAAAGCCTGACTGCTTGGCACTAATGTAAGGGGCATTATTAGAGAGGGGACGGGATCTGCGTGTTAGGCACACTGTGCACCTTCCTTTTCTGGAAGGGAGAAAAGTGGAAGGGAAAAAAGGGAATGAGAAATCAACAGAAGGGGATGGATGCCCTCTGAAAAGTGGAAATTAGGTAGGAAGTAAGAGTTATCATTTATAACCATGACAATAATGATATGCTGGAAAGTTGTCAGTGTCCACACAGCCCTCTCCATTTCCTTAATACTGATATCCTTGGTGATGGATCAGTGCTCTCCCACCTGAATTTTACACAGCCCACACTTTTAAATGTTAACTAAACAGTGCTGAATGTTGTAGGCTTCCAGATGTTACCATATTTATTACATAACTGTTTGCTGAATGTATTTAGCAAGTGTCGATGATAGGATGAGCCTGGAAATCCTGGAAGGGATAGAAACAATCTGTGGTGGTATTTTAAGACATTATGGTACTTTACCTTCTAGTTTACCTCTGTAGGGGATCCAGTTGCAAAGCCAAGCCTGACTTTGATTAGTACTTTATTCTTCAAAGGATATCTCAGGCTGAGGGATCAGAAATCACAGTTAAGGGTTCACAGCTTGACTTTCTCTTAGCTGCATTTAAGCATACTAAAAAGTGATAAGACATTAGAATAGAAACATGATTCCTATATTAATGGCAAATGCTTCGATGATGAATTGTATCTGAATTTTCCTATGCTTCCATAGATAGATCTTGCTAGAAATTGCTCACTTCTCCCATATTCACAGTCTGTGTTGCCGTGGGAGTTTATAGAGGGCAAAGGATGAAATTTGTAGCTGAGTTAAATATAATACTCAGTTCTGCACCTGGTCTGGAAACACTAATTGGTTATCTTGCCCTCTAATATTAGTCTTTTGCAGTGTGAATCTTTGATCCTTTGGGCAAACATTTCAGTTTCTGTTTGCTGAGGAAAGGTTTCATTCTGTGCATACAGTACATGGGTGCCTACTTCTTATCACACTCACTGCGACAGTGTAGAAAAGCTAATATTCGTGGCACATAAATTGCTTCTCTTATTGCAACTTTCACATCCTGTTCCTTCCTTCTTTGCAAATTCGGGGTTGAAGCTGTAATAGAAATTTCAGTCATGTGAAAAGGATCCAAGGTAGAAAAAGAATATCTTCTGTGGGATGGGTTGCCATTTTGAAAAAATGAGATAAGGGAAGTCAGAAGAAAATAGCAAACAATAAGATTATGTTATTTTGTGATGCTTTCCTAGAAACAACTTACCTTTAAAGCTACTTTAACTGAAGAACCTGTAGCACCTTGAGCACATAAAAGGCTTCTGTAAGACCATTGCAGTCTCACATGTGAACACTCAACTGTAGAAAATGCTGGAATTTTTAGCTACTCATTTAAATTATACTTTGTTGGTGTTGTCTGGCACATATGTGGTTTTTTTTAAGCTCCCTGATCAAGTAATACTTTTTTTTCCCCCTCACCACCCTTCTTCTAGACCACAACATGAACCATTTTCTGGATGTAAACATAGGCACAGTATCAGGTAATTATCTACAAGGCAGTTAGCCTTGCCTTAGTAGTTTCAACAACTAAAAGTTAACAATACCACTTGTTACTGCAAGGAGAGAAAAGATATGGCTAAAACATGGGAATAAATAATATGCAAGAAAACTCAATCACAAATCCTTCTGCTCAACATGGAACGTTCAGGACCTGAAGAGCAGAATTCCTAAACTCTTACAGTAGTGGATCAAGTCGACCATGCAGTAATTACATATGAAATCTGGAAGCTGGAGCATGTGGCCAGGAGACAACAGGCTTTAACTTATGGCCCAGACTTACCCAGGGACTGTGCTGCCTGGCAAAATGGGAGAAACAGTATTTTCCATCTCCCTGTGGAGGAGCACCATTAGTAATTTTGTGGCGTGCATGTACTCTGGCAATAGATGTCAAGGCAATTCAGCATTCCTTGAAGCAAATGCATGGGAGGTACAAACTGAAATGGAGAGCTGGAAAGGTATTCTTGGAATAGCTGCCTCTTTCCCTGAGTTGTGGTGCCCCCCATATACTGCGTGATGCAGGGCTTGTGTGGAGAAAAGTAATAATATAATTAAAGACAGTTTATGTTACACTTAAAAAGAAAGCAGATTTGAAGTCATATGGACCACCTAATTTTAGTATTTCCTATCTTGTAAGTGCTTAACTTTTATAAAATAAATCATAATCTCTCAATAGTCTTAGTGTAATTTCCTGGGAAATTTTTGTTGTTGCTGTTCAAGAAGGAGAGAATGAAAAAATTCTATTTTGTGCAGCCTTAACAGCTCCCATCAGGCATGTGATTTGACTCTGATTTCTCAGGACAGATTTAAACTATTTGAATGACATGACTTTTTAAGTTACTGGCAGCAGGAAAAGGTTCTTGTCTTGGAAAGGGTGGGCTGTGGCAGCTCTGCACTGAGCCAGGGAACCCAGGCCAGATTGTGTGTGCAAGCTCATGCTCTCTTGGCTGTGTGTTCATCCCAGTGCTGCAGGAAACTCCTCTGCTGGTGGCAACACAGAGGTGGAGGATGTGTGAGAAAGTCCTATTAAATAATGGCTTTGTTCCCCTGAAGGACATGTGGGTACCACTGCTCTGTTGGCTCTGGGGTGACCTGGACTTTTAAAATGCTCATTTTCCAGCAGTGTTGGGAATTCTGGGAAAACCCAGGAGATAGTCGAGAGCAGAAAGGAAACTATTTGTAGGAGGGAGGGAGTTAAGTTTAAGCTGCAACCAGTTCTTTCTCCCTGCAGTGAAGAAATAGTGGAAGAACTTCCTCAGCTCCAGCAATTTCTTTATGTCATACTCTGAAAACTGTATGCAAGAAGAGGTTTGCAAGAATGTCTCTAAAGCCAAGGTAAAAGAGTCTTTTAAAATGGGGAGTTCTGAACTGCCTTTGATAGAAAAATTCACAACTGTGTCTAGGAGGAAGTCTGCATTTTTAAAGTTTTAGCTACAACCAGCAGTTTGTTCTCTTATTTCTGTTATCATGTGGATTTTTCTCAAGATTTTCAAAGTGTTCTAAGAAGACTGTTTAATCCTTAAGGTGTTCATTCTTATACAACACTGATTTTGACCCTGTATTACTGAGGAAGCAGAAGGCAGAAAGGCTTAGACTGTTACATATATCCTGATCCATAATTTGCACTGACTTACTGGATGGTAAAATTTCAATAGAGGTTATAAATCTGCATACTTTGACTCCTACAGACTTCCTGCATGCTGTTGCTCCTGCACTGTAAAACCTTGTTTGCAAGGTGCTATTTTCTATGGCGAGTGATGGGGGGAATTTTTTAGAGGAAAATCTGTGACAACAAGGCCTGAGAAGCTTACTTCATCTATTTCCTTTTCTTCTTGTTTGCTAGTTAATAGCATTGTGTTAGGTAACTTGAAGCCCTTTGAGCTTGCAATGGTCCCTGGCTTTCCTTCTTGTGTCCTGTGTTGGCTCATGACTGAGAGTGGAGGTGGGAAAGGACAACTGAAGACAGTTCAGGTCCTTCAAAAATACCCTTTGTAGTGAGGATGTGGTGTGGGAGGTAGAAATGGCCACCAGAACTGGAATGTAAGGATGAGGGTGCAGAGAGATCAGCAAGGTGACTTAAGGAGATCATGGCCTGGACACAGCTGGGGCACAGGAAATAATTTTAGCAACTCAATCTAGAAATGTTTGTAATAATTAAAACTCTACTATCATCCACAGCAGGAACAGTAAAACATAAGGGCTTGGGCAAGCAGGACTAGCCTACTGCTGAAATACTCTATTCCTTAAATGCTGATAAGTGTTTTTAATTCTATTCTAGCCAGGTTAGTTATAAGCTCAGTGATATCCAGCTGTATAGGAACACGTGGCCAGTCCTGTCATCTCTCACCTTAATGAGCACTGAAAGCCAATAACTAGAAATTCTACCCAGTGCTCAGCATAGCAGTTCATTATATAAGTTCTACATATAGTTAAATTAGTAGCTTAGTTGACAAGAAGGTGACATAGCTCAACTTATTTTTTAAATTGCTTAGCTTTATCACTCTATTGAACAGATTGTTCAAGTATTTATAGAATACTGTGCTACAGCCAATGTGATCTGCAATTAAGGCAAAAATGGTCAAGTAAAATGACATGATCAAGCAGTTTAAAATGAATTGACCTCTGATTGCCATCAAACAACCAGAGGTTGAGGCTTGAACCACAAAATTGCCTTTTTTAATTCTTTAAGGAAATAGGGTGCTGGGACTGAAATATATTTTGACTGAAACTTTACCAAGTAAAAAAAAAAAGGCTATGTTATCAGACCAGGAACTTTTTTTACTCTCCATTGTGGTTTATTAGTGTGTTGCTGAGTTTCAGTAAGATGCCCTTTTGGAAAAAGGTGTAAACCTTACAAGAATTACAGTTGCTGAAGTACTAAGCGACAGACCTTGCTACCTTGAAGGGCTCATGTTCCCAAAATGTACAGAGTTTAAATTTTCGGTTAAAAGTAGAAAGTATTTAATGGACAATTAGTAGAATTTCTTGGAAAACAGTCCAACTGAATGGCCTAAGACTTTGCCTCTAGGACTTATGGTCTTCCAAGACTTTCACTTCAACCCTTTCAGACTGAAAGAATGTTCAACCATTTCAAGCAAGCTTTATTCTACAACCTGCATTGTTTTAATTCACTTGGAGGTTCTTCAGGCCTTTTGGAGTAATTCTTAATTTTGTTTAAAAGTTCTTGAAAAGAGGTCCAGTACTGCTAGCACTTCCCTCTAGCACAGCAGACTATATCTTGTTTCCCAATAACTACAGATTCTGATGCTGCCAGGAAATATTTCCAGCAGATTTTGTAATAGAGGGTGTCCACTGGAGATGGCAAAGAAAGATACAGGAATATCTGACATCAGTCTTGGCCAGAGCATCCACTTCTGTTTTTAACTGGCTGCTGCTGGGTAGAGCAAAATTCATCAGCACAAGATTAAATGCTGCAGAGCAGGATGCAAAGCACTCATTTGGACAGTGTGTGGTTCTTGCTACCATACTCCAAAGGCATCCTTAGCTCACATCCCCATGCTTGTCTCAGTGCCTTGGTTGGCTTTTCTTTCCACTGGTATTTTGAGGTGGAAGGCAAGGAAGTAGAGGTATTACACACATTCTTCTACTTCTCACAGCAGAATAACTGATTTTATCATTGGGTGTCTTGGTTTGCTGCTGAATCTAACAGCACTGCATGAATCCGTGCAGCTCTCCTCACTGATTACCCCTGCCTGGCATCCAGGAGCCTTTCAAAGGCTTTTTGTGTTGCTTTTTGACAGGGGAAATTTGTGAGAGGGAGAACTTTTTGCTGCCAGGGGGTGGCAGGGCAAATTTAGCTTAGCAGCTCACCTTAATTGAGTCTGCTGGTGCCTGCCGTGCACTAAAACTTCAAATTTGATCTGGTCAGCATGGCTGCATAGGTGGTTTGAAGTTGGATTTATCCTGCCATGGGAACTGTCTCCACCAATGAAAGGAACAGTCTGTGAGTGGTCTGTGACAGCCTGGAAGTCCAAATTGAAATGGGTGTGTTGGCAAGGGATGAGCAGCTGATCCTCAGAGCAGTTAATTCTACTTCTGCTGCCCCTCTCTTTCTCCACACAAGTCTATGCAGGGAGTAGAAAGCAATACAGGTCTTCTCCACTGCCCACCCTGTCCCATTTATTTTTGTTTGACCTGGTAAGCCACCCTCCCCCTTTTTTATTTTTGTGGCCAGTCAAGTTTGCAAAGCCAGCTATCCTGACTCGCTGTACAAACGAGATAAAAATTTTAGAAGTGGAAGTTCAATGCTGCAATGCGATTTAACTGTACCTGTCTAAACCTCCTAAGCTTGACACGTCAGTATCAGAATGTGACATGTCCTCATCAGAATGATGTGTGAAGCCTGGGGCGCTTCAGGAGTGCTGTTTAACCACACTGGAACATTTACTTTTAAAATGCCTTTTTAATTTTTTAGGTTTTGATACCCCTGATCTAGTTCAAGGCCCATATATAGCTGTTTACTAAATAAGTAATCATGAAGCATCCACTAGAGAAACAGTGGGATTGGTGTGTGGGTCTTTTCAATGAGGTGGGAAGGAGACTCAAGGAAGGTGGATTTTGCACACGTTCACTCATGCTCTGGATCTCACAGAGTGTTGGTGTGCATTCACACTCAGTTTGCTTGTCAGAACCATCTGGGAGGGTCTGGAAATCTGAGCCTCACCACCAATCACTGTCTTTTTTTACCTTTTTACCACTTCTTTTCGAGCAGTGGAACCCCTGTTTCCACCCCCATTTTCCCTTGTTTTCATCTGTGTGACAGAAATCCTAAGCAATCCAGCCCCCCAAAGGTGCAGGACATTAAATGCTTGGGGATATCATAGCCTGGGGATGGCCTTTCCTTGGATGTCCAGTCTGGCTGGAATGGTGTCACACAGGAACTGCAGAACTGAGTCTGTCATCAGGAGATTGCTGCAGCCAAATTTTATTGCCTAAAGACAAGATGTTTCATTTCTGAGACAATTTGTCTTTGCTTAACCCTAAACATTTTTTAAGACCTTTCCACAAGGCTTGATGGCCAATACTATGCCGAAGAGGGGATTTTTTCATTTGCTTCTGTTCTCCCCTAAGGTCTCCTTCATTAACTTCAGCTGCCTCAGCAGAGGGTGGGAGAAATGCTTTTGTGTTTGGGCTAGAAAATGATAATTTTTCAAGACTGTTTTAAAACATCAGATGGGAACAGAAGTTCACAAAAGTATTTCTGCTTTTTTTCTTTTTTTTTTTTTTAACAAACTGTTTCATAGCATATGTACCACTTAATATGGCATATGTTAACTTCAGTGTTTTAATTGATTAGCTAAGTAAATAGACGTATATAATGGGAATAATCTGTCAGCAGCATCGTGAGGCTCCAGCAAGGTGAATTCTTTCTCAACTTCAGAATGTAGTGTGGTAGTCTGGGGGGTTTTGTTGTCTGTGATTTAAAAGAATTTTGATATATTGTCTACTGTAGGTTTTGCTTTCACCCCTGCAAGCTGTACTGTCTGACAGCATGCAAATGAGAGATGGCTGTACATACAGAGGGAAGGAAAGAAAGGGATTAGGTGGACTGCTAAATACACAGTGTGGAATATTGTCAGTGTTCCCCAGTGACCTTGGGAACAGACCTTGGCCGAGAAGAAAATGGACTGTAATTAATAACTCCAAGTTCCAGGCAACCAGGCCTTTGTTTCTCCAGGTAGGAGAAGGAAACCATTTAATTGCTGTTAATGAAAAATCTGAAGAGAACTCTGTTAAAGGGCATGTTGGAAAAACTGACTTCCATGAGCTTTCCTACAGGCTGTCAGCAGCTGCTTTGCCCTAGCAGGGGTTTTGCTCCTGCATAGATTCTTGGGAAGTGAAGGTACCAAAGCACTGAGGTTGTAGAAAGGATTGAGAACTGCTACTTGCCCACTTGCATAAGCTGAATTTCAGTTTATTAAATGTCTTTGTCACGTGAACTATTAGGTAGGAAAATCCAGGCTGTAGCAAGAGAGTCTTTCTCAGTACTTGAGTTTTCTACAAACATTCCTACAACTCTAACTTCATACTGGACTTTCTACATTTGTTTGGTTTGAATGATCTGCTTTACTGTAACTCCGATTTTCATTGGAAAAATTCAGCTCAGACAGCACTGTCAAATGCTCCATTCCAGGTCTAAGCAAGCCCATTTCTGTAGGCAAGCTTGCAGGCTTCGAGCTGCTCTGCAGGTGGGCTTCTCAAACCTGGGCATAACTCCTAAAACACAACTGTTATTCTTACTTATTGCTCTATGGACAGCTTTCCTGAGAGACACAGTCCAAACAACTTCTCTAAAATCAATCATTCTATCTAAAGTATTGCAAAAACATCTATGACAGCCTTGGATTATTTTAGATGCAGTAGATAAGCACAGTTGTTTTTTAACTTGTACATGGGATGTAGTTTTTTCCACAGTTTTGATAACCTTCATGCACATAGCAGTTAACAGCTGAAAAACATTTTTTTTCGTTAAAGCATATCAGCAAAATACAAAAGCATACATCGAGTAGGACAAAGCCTTTGGGGACCAGGACTTCTTGTTGCTACTCTCTGCATGCAGCTGACCTTGTCTGTATTCTATAATGGAAGTTACTTCATCATCCAGCCCTGGGCCTCTCCTGAGCAAACGCTGCCAATCACATGGATTGTGCCAAAAGCCTCCTCAGCCACGTCGTGCTGTTCACTGTCCACTGTGGACTCAAATGGCACCACCAACCCTTAACCCCAGCAAAACTGAGAATTTGTTTGGTTTCAGAGAGGCAAAAAGCACACGGGGTCTGCATTGTGCTTTTGGTTTTACATTAGCTGCTGGTGGTTTTCTAGGGATTACATGCCCTGCTAAGCAAAAAGAAAAAAAAAATACGAGTTTCATTGGTTCTCTATGTACTGTGCAAAACCCAGTCACATTCAACACTTGATATTTAAATTGATGTGGAATATAAGCTTTAAAGAGTTTGCTGTTAATTATTGCTTCGTTATTTTTACTTTATCTGTAGTTTAATTCTTCACATTTGGTTTAAAAAATACAAGGTATATTTGTTATAACAGTATGATATCCCCAAGGCTTTATAATACACAAAGCTCTTCAAAGTTCAAGTTGCAGTGTAGGTAATGGCCACTGTTTAATGTGGGAAGTTTTCAAAGATCATATTGCATAATATCTTAGTGTTTTGTTAATTTTTGCAGCAATTGTTCAGACACAAATTGCCATTTTAACCAATACTGTTGAGGATTTCTAGTCCTTCACCTTTGTCTCTTGGCACCACTGCCCAATGAAAGGCTGAGCTGGGACCTTCAGTTTTAAAAGTTTCTGCAAAAATCAGGGAGAAGATGTAAGCACAGATGTTTTTAGGGCCAAATTGTACTCCTGAAGTTCCAGAGAAATCTCAGTCCTTTATCCTGAGGTATAATTTTGTGTGATGATTTTTCTGGTCTAAACTGAGTTCACCTTACTGCAGTGAAATGTGGAATAGGAAGAACTTTTTTAATAAGTCATAACAAATCTTGAATAAACTTCCTATATCATACTTCTCAGGATTGGTTAGGAGAGTTTCTCATCAGAATCTCTGACTCCTTTCAAAAGTTTCATAAAACTCTCCTTTTAAATGTACTCATTATGGGAATGCAAGATCAGTGACGTGGCAAAAAGGCCAAATGCAATCTTAGAATGATGTCAGCATCTTCTCACTGGTGAAGCTGTCAATTTATTGCAGAGCTAATAGATCCTGTGCATTTTGATACCTTCTCAGCTCATGCATGTTTTTCAGTTTTCATGTCACACCTGAGTCACTTCACTAAAGGACTTTTCCTGCGCACAGCTACTAGATTTCTCTTTTGAAATATTTCAATGTAATTGAACTGATTGCTAAAAAAGACATAATTCTTCTTTTAATAAGGCAATTTACATATTGGGTAACTTAAGATTTCCTTGCTGAAAGACTGTTTGAAAGTTTATTTGTAAATTCTTTCTCTTTAATGTTATGAGAGTCTCTCATCTTGGTTGCGTTATTATGCCAATGAATTAGTTCAAAATATAAGGCAGTTTCTGTATTTTTCTTATTTAGCAGATTATAGTGAAGGCCTTGTTTTGAACTTCAGTAGCTTAAAGGTATTTTATTATTTATTTAAAGATCCTAAGAAAGTATCATATGAGCCCCACCCCCACAAAGCCCCCACAATCTGAATAGAGAGACTGTACAACAAGAGTAATCAAGCAGTGAAATTTAATTCTTGATAGGATTAAACAACATTCAAGGCAACACTAAATTTTAACGACAACCAAAAATCTGTTTTGGACTGGACTCATACCTCAAGTTTGATTTTAAAACACAGACTTCAGCTTGATTTCTTGTGAATATTTTTATTAAATGCCAACAGGTTCATTTCCTGTCACCAATAAACCCTGAATTCTAGTTGCAGGTAAAGATGTGCAGTAGTCCCATAATGGGATATCCTTTTATCTTTTTATGCCAGTTCTGCAGATCTTCTGATCATTTTTGTGCTTATTATGCACAATTTAGTTCTTCCTTGGTTTGCAAATGAGCCACAAAAAGAGATTGATTTTTACAGATGTTTGCTATTCAATATTGGTTGATAAATGTTTCAGATGTGGCGTAGAGCTCATAATTAAGGGTTTACATTCCATAGACCAAAACTTCTTAATATAAAACATTTATTAGCTAATATGTACCACAGATGCTGCTAGGTGCACTGCTATTGGAAACTTCCTATATATGTGTTGATCACTGAGATCAAGTTACTGTTTCTGCTTCCCTGAGTAAAAGGCTTCCGTGCAGGAGGAAGGTCTGTGTAAGCTATTTGCTTGTTACAGGAGATTGAACTTTACTACAAATACATTTTCTCATGCATATGGATGGCTTGCGGGAGAACTGACATGGGTATGGCTTTTGATTTTCATTTTGAGCCTTCCTGCCAGTTCCATCCCTTTGAATAGGAGTAGCAGAAGACTCCTGCTTCAGCTCATGGAATTGAAACAGATTTAAGTGGGGTAAAGGCTTCTTCATAGCCCTTGGCTAAGTGACCACCTAGAAATGCTTCCTAAGTGCAAGATGAAATCACATGAATTCAGTCATGTGAAATCTTCTTTCAGGGAAAATGTACTAGGCTGAAAGTCAGAGACTAATAAATTTTAACAGAATATGGAGATTATATCTGAGGAACTGAATGAATGCTACCAAGGCATCATCTGCCATTTTTAAAGTACTTGCAATAAAATGAGAGGACAAAAATGATAGTGATAGAATTTTATTTTCCTGCCTGTTTTACTTGCCTGACCCCTAGTTAGCTATGTCTTCATTAAAAGAACAAAACTCAGAATTTCACACCCATTTAACACCAAGTTAAGTATCACTTAACCCCTTGGTACTGACCAAATGTATCCCCATTAAGCAGAGTTTTTGTTAGTACCATCCCAATTAAACAGCAGTCACAGCTATTCACTAACATTATACCAAATTAGTTTCCTGGGAGGTATCTTAATAAAGCAACCATCCCAATTAAGCCTGTCCTCATTAGATGGAGGATACAGTATTACTATTTTATTGTAATTGAAGAAAGGCTCATGGTCCCATTTCATATAGTTTAGCTACAGAATTATTAATAAACAACAGTCCCAACTAATATATTAGTGCTGACTCAGAATATAATAACATTGACCTATTAAATATGGCATTTGCATGTAATCAGTGGCTTCTAGCTGTAGTTTTCTGAGCCACTAGAAAACAGAAGGATTTTGTCTTCTTGTGATGTCCTTGCTCTTCTTTGTTGACATCATCACATTTAGTCTGTACAAAAGAAGTGTTGAAAAACATAGAAATTGCTGACTTAGGCTCCTTGGAGCTTTTGGAGGTGATGACTGTGATAAGCTGGAAATCTTTTGAGCTTATGGTGTTTGCAGTTTCCCAAATGTAATTCAGATACTTTGCTAGCTCTAATTTTTAGCTTGAGCTCCAGTTGTTTTCTAATACAATCCTGAAAGGGTGAATTTGGACAATCTCATCTTGGCCATTTTGAGCACATATGCTAGAACTAAGTCTTTTTGGCTCAGCTGTAGCTTGAATCTAATGAAAATGACAGATAATGCAGAGCGCTGTGTGCCTGCCAAAAAAGAGGATATTTCCCATGAGATAGCACCTGGTGATGCAGAAATAGACACTATAGATTTGTGATTGGCTGGTACTTACCAGTATTCATATCTAGTCAGTATTATCAACCACACAAGATCACATCTTGGATAATAACAGCAACAATGGCATGCATAAAAAATTACTGCAGCAAAAAAGGGAAAAAAATAGATCAATTATGTCAATTATATGGTAGCACTTTTTTTCTCCTCACAGTTTCAACACTGAGAAAAGGTGGCATCTATCTCTGATCTAATTATTCACATGCTTATTCATTTTTTTCTTTCACTTTTCTCTTTTTCACACACATAAAGCATTTTCCCTTTAAAAAACAGTGTAGAATCAAGCATGCATACATTCTGTATGTGACTTACATTTTAGCAGCTGAGTAGTTGGCTACTTGAAAATAAAAAAGCATAAAAAGATTCTTGTGTTGGCTTTCTCTAAACGGATATATATTGGGATGACCTTACCTGAGAGCAAAAATGCCATCAGCCAGAAAACTGCCATAAATTAAAGTGCTATTTAAGCCCCGATTCGAGTAAAAGGGTCCAAATTTCCAAGGTGCCCCTAATGGGTCTCTGTTCGATGATAATGGAGCTTTTCTCTGAGGGAGTATATTCACAAAAAAAAAAAAAAAAAAAAAAAAAGGAAAAATCACAAACACAATGTCAAAGGGAAAAATCAGCCTCCTTTTATTTGGAACTGTTGTATACAAACTCCAGCCTGCTAGGGAGACTAGGGAGACTGCAGCTCTGCTGAATTCAGCTTACCTAAGGTGAGATAATGAACAAGGTGATTCTGAAAAAGAAATACAAAATCATTAAGCAGATCGGTAAATTTTATAATGAATCATTTCAATTAGATTCAGGCAGCAGCAGATGTTAACTCATTTTGGCACGCCCAAGCTTTGAGGTTCTTAGGCTGAATTACTTTTTTTTTTTTGGTGGAAACTTGATGAATCTCACATTTAGAACTGTGCATGAAAAAAAAAGTGTTATGTAAAAACAGAGCAAATGGGCCCTTCATTTGCTGATTAATGGGTCAGGCCTCTCTTCTCATACCACGAGGGCTTTTTAATGTGAGAAAGTGATAATAGGTTCACGGAGACAACAAGCTGGGGCTTAATGCTGCTGGTGAACCCAACAGTATTTCAGTGGATTTTATTGAGATTTCCTTACAGTAGTCCAGCTGTGCCATGGAGGAACAGCCATTCCTATCCGTGACACAAGGTGTGTTTGGAAGCAAAGTAAAACGTTTGCTCTTTTCAGTGGATTTGTTGGGCAGTCTCTGGGCACTTGCATTCATGTGCTATGCTGAGACAGGTTTTATTTTTTAATATAAAAGAAGCATCCTCTGAAATGGCCACCTGTGTTTGCAGAGAGATTTTAATGTTCATATTTCACAAGTCCTTGTGTTAACCTAAACAGAGACTGTGCCGCTACGTGGAATTTAACAATCTTCCCTCTCATCACTTTGCTTTCTTCCTAGACCACCTGAATGGTCTAAGCCATCTGATTTTTGTCTTGCTTGCTCTTAACCTTGTCTGCTGTGATGAGAAGGGTGGTGTTTGGTTTACACTGAGCAGCTCAGCAGATGTCTCCGTGATGGCACTGTCTGCCTTTGTACTGGAAGGGAATTTCTGCTGGCTCATAGCGCTTCCTGAAAAAGCTGTCTCTTTAAGGAGTTATCTCATATTTTCAGAAATTGACTGTGAAAATTCTAAGTAATGGTGTGACATGATCACACTCACTTTCCGTAGTTAATCCTTCACTAGGGGTCAGGCGCTTTCCCTGCTCAATGAGTCATTTGATTGTCATCTACCTTGCACAAAAAAACTACGAAGCCCCAAGCACTGTCTGGTAAGGATGACAGGCAGTCACAGTGCTGAGCTCTGTGCAGGAATAACTGAGTTAGAAAAAAGCTGCTGGCACTGTAATAAAGCGTTTAATGGACAGACAGCCTCTTTTACCTTCCTTGGGGTAACACTAAATCCCTTTTTATTGTAGTTTGCACAGATGTTAGTGAGTTATCCATTTCTCTAATCATACTAGAAGTTGGCACATCCATCTTGAGTAAGAAGACCAGCCCACTCTGTTTTTGAGAGTCCTTTTTCTAATAAACTTGTGTCACTTTCAGGTCAGTTTCACCAATACAAATAAAATTCAAACAAATAAAAAGTATATTGTCTCATGATGAGATGTATGTAATTATGTCCCTTAGGTCAGTTTAAATTTACAGTGGGAGTTACACTGTGTATAACCCTTCCCGCAATCTAGATTTTCCTGCTGCTTTAAAAAATAAAACAAACCCACCACAATATTTAGCCCATATATTGTAGCTGTGTGGTAGCCTCAGTCTTCGGGCTGAATGTTCTATATGATCCATTTTACTTTGCAATTATTTGTATATAAATGCATCATTGTGTCCTGCGAACAATATCTCCCCTCCTCCCCCTGATAAATCTTTGTGAATGGAACCCACTTGTTTTGTTTATCTCCTCTACAAAGTGCTGCTAACCAGCTCCCTAAATGCAGAGTATTTATATTTGTTTCTATTCTCCTGCGTGGTGCTGCACAATTGCATCCTCTCGTTGAAGAGTTTATTCCCCTTCACGTGGTTATTCCTAAATGCGTTTATTAATGAAAGAAAATAAAAGCTGGGGTTTGGGGCTGAGTGGGGAGAGGCAAAAACCCACAGCCTCGATCGTCCCCGCCAAGGTGCTACATGCTTCAACTGCTGGCGTGCTTACAAAGGTCAGCTAAAGTTCAGGAAGGGATAAATGATTGCTACTTTGAGGGGGTCCGTGGTAAGCCTTGTTCTTTTTTGCACTGAGTTGATGGGTTCACAGCGGTAGCTGAATTTTGATAGATTGGCAGACACTGAAAGGAAATGCTAAATCTGCCACAGGGACTCTAACTAACTTCATTTTCTAGGGGCAAAGGGTAAAAAGACAAGGGGTACTGTTCAAGGGCAGGACATCATATGACCTGGTCAACAAAGCTACCAGTGTTGTTTGTTTGGATCCTTGCCTTGTTGTACCTGGCTTCTTAACAAAAGGCCTTACCAGCAGGGTGGGCTATCAAAATAAACATTAAAGGTTCAGGGGTTGATGCTAGTCCTTTGTGTATGTAAATTTACTGCTCTCTGGGGTCTCACTGTAAATGAGAAGGCCTGTCTCTGTTGTGTTTCCTGGTAAAATACTTTTAATAAATAAATCAAAGACTGTGGAACATTAACTATTTCTCACCAAAAGGGAAAAAGTCTGCAGGTTTGTTGGCTTTTTTTGTTTTGTTTTGTTTGGTTTGGTTTGGTTTTGTTTTTAACAGTTTCCATACTTTGCTATAAAAAAGAAAACCTCTCTCATCTTCCAATCACCTACAGCAAGTTACACTGACAATCTTGCAAAACAAAAACCCAACCTCCCAGGTTGGCTGTTGAGTTTTACACCGAGCTGATGTGCTGAATATATCTGACTTTTTATACACGCCTTGAAACAGATAAAACAATTGATTAAGCTGAAGGCCATGTTTTGCTAAGGTCAGTTTTACCATAGGTTATGTACAGTCCAGGCACATCTGACATCCGGTTAGTACACGCAATTGTAAAGACTTTATTCACAAACTGGGTAATTGTGCACATAAATGCTTAATTAAGTGCATTTGTCCGGGTCATTAAGCTGGTTGTATACACAGTTGTGAAAACTGTATGTTTCTACCTTTTTCTTCTTTCTAATCTTAAGTTTCCTTTGTGATCTCCTAACACATTCTAGAATGAATGAAAGAATTTATGCTCTGAGAGAACGGGGAGGTTGAAATGTTTGCAAGGGAATCTGAAACCATGTGAAACCAGCTAATGTTTCAGATTTCATCAGGAACTCAAAACGCATCAGTGATTCTCCAGGTTTACAAACCATATGGTGAACCTGAGTCTAACTTTCAATGACCACAGTCTGATTTATAGTTTTCCATGGCAATTGGTCAAAAACTGTGATTTTTCCCAGGCTTCAAAGAAAAACTAGACAAGCTTAAGTGATTTGACTGAGAGCTGGGTTTAGTCTGAAATCACCGCTCAGAAGTTGACTGGAGGTTGATATTTCCATGGCTTTTAAACTGCCCAACCATGTTATCAGTATTCAAAAGTTAAAATTGGCTGCTTTGCTGGCCAAATATTTTTAGAACTATTGGCTTCGTCTCTTTGTTTATCTTCTAAGACCACTTGGGGAAGAACAGAAAAATCTCATTTTGATTTTTTTTTTTCCTTTTGTTTTGTCAGTGTTTAACAAGAACAGAGCTCACATCACAGCCTCCAGGAACCAGCCTCTGGATCAGCACAGGTTAATTTAGCTTTGTTCCCATTTCTGGGAACTGGACAGCACATATTGCAGGTATTTTTTTTCTTTTTTTTTTTTTCACTAGCAAGGAGCAGGTCTCAAAGCACTTTACCTCACCCAAAACAGATCTGTGAGAGCTTTCTTCAAATACCACACACATTTTGAGCTTAGCAACCCAAGTCAGGACACACAAGAGTCAGGATCTGTTTATTGGGATAAATGAGAGCAGGGGAGGATAAGAAGGTGAGTCAGATTCAGTTTAAAAGCAGATTGATTTTTCGTGGGGTTTTTTTGGTTGTTTTTTGATTTGTTTGGTTTTTTTTTCAACAGGAGAGCAAGAGATTTTTCTCTTTTTTTCCTTTTTTTTTTTTTTCTTTTTTTTTCTTCTTTTCCACCTTCAGTGAGATGTTCTGTGTAAAGCTGGAGCCAAACACCATACCTAAATGAAACAGGAAAAATGACTTTACTCAGTTGTACATCTTTCTGTGCTGCAGGTTGAATTTCTGCTCAAGCTAGTAATTTTAATGAATTTTAGATGGAAATTCTAAATAAATTATATAGGGGGAATTTCAGAGGTTATTCTAATTTGGCATATTTTGGTTTAGTTTAATTTAAAATTCAGACGCTGGGATGGAGTTGAATTGAATGAATGTTTTCTACAGCCAGTTCAGCAGTATTTACTAAGGTTGTTGATGTTGTTGCTTGATTTCTGTACTATTGGATGAACTATGACCTCCTGTCTCTATTTTGGTTTTTTGCTGGGTTGTTGTTTTTCGTTGGGTTTTTTTTTTTAATCAAGAGGGCACATCCAGATTGCCATATTTAATTGAAACATTTTGTGGATGGGATATAAGCCCTGTCATGTGCAGTGTGATCAAATTTTATAATCTCCCATCATTCCAAAATGAGGCTTCTTCAGTGAAGACTGCAATCAATTAGTGATAGGTAGCATTCTGGATTCTTCAAAGGCAATGGGTAATTTTGTCCAGCTGAATTCTCCACTATGTTGTAGCTCAAGGTGTGGTCTTGAGAGATCACTGGTTTACAGTATCCTGGAATGTGTTTTCACATCTGTTTCTTTTGAAAATAAAAGCATCTTTGTCTAGATAAATACATCCGTGGTTAATCCCATGTCTTTGGGGAGGTGAGCATTGCCTTCCTGCAGGCAGATGTGAGGAAGGTCTGCCTGGAGGGTGAGGAGCACTGAGTTCCAGATCAGGGATCTTGTTCAGGATTGCTGCTGTGCCTGCCTCCTCCTCAGAGCCTCTGGGCAAGGAGGGGAGGGCATGGGGTGACCAGGGCTTGTGAAACACCCTGCAGAGCTGTCTCCAAAGAGTGACCAACTCTAAATCACCCACAGCTCTGTTGTTGTGTAAGGGCAAACATCACCATTGGAGCAGCATGGGGATGGTTGTGACCTTCAAAGCCTGATGGAGAAAATATGTCTGTAAGTGACCAGGAATAGATATTTCTTTCTCTTAAGATGAACCAGAGTCATACAAGAGGAACATGCAGTCGGAAGATGCCCCATGATATACACAAACCATGGAGCTTCTGGTGTCTTCTCCTCAAGATGTGCTCAGTGGTACTGATTCTCTTTTCCCTCATGTCCTCCACTTCTACTCATCCTGGGATTTTCCTTCAAATTTGTTTCCTCTGAGGGCCAGAGAGGAAAGGAGCTGCTGTTTGATAGCATGGTAATCTTTTCGTTTATTTAGCTCATCCTGTAAAATATCATGCTTTCAGCAGCTCCCAATAAACATCACTGGCAAAACAGTGAATTTTGTCTTATCCTCTGAATTTTATAGACAGTCACAGGGCACTGAGCTTGAGATTGCTAAAAGCAGCAGTGTTTTGGTATAAAGAAACAGATGTTTGGCTCCAGAACATGGGCATCACCTTCCAACAAAGGTACTTCCCTAACACAGATACAAAGGTCAGGGTGTCTCTCCTTGCTTCCAGTGCACTGATGGACAAGCATATCCTGAGGCAGTCACATTTTCTGGCTCTATTATACACAGAATATTTATTCATTCCAAGAAGATTCAATACTGAATTGTGTGCCTCTGATAAGCTTGACAAAAAGAAGGCTCTTGTGTTTGCTGGAAGAACAAATGCACTGGCTTTCGTGGTAATATGAATCCAGCAGGAGAAAAAGGCGTAATTAATTGCACTTGAGCCAGTTCAGAGCAGGAATGTAATGTCTCCCACATTTCCATCGTTACTCTGCAACCACTCAAAACTTGAGGGAGCCTCCCAAGAGCACCCTCAGGGATGTGGGAGTCCAAAACGTGGGTGTCAATTATGCGAGCTTAAGTCAGATGAGGAGCTTGGCCTGACCTCACTTTCAGCTGGCCTTGCTTAGAAACAAAACTCCTGCAAAACAGGAGAGCTCTTGCAAAAGGTAGTATTCTTCATACTCTTAACCTTTCCACCAGCTCAGCTGCTATTTTATGGGTGTAAGAATGTGCATCTACACTACAGTGACTTTGTTTTCCTCTGTGTTTCTGTCTCAAGGGGAGGAACATTTCTTTGAAAATAGAGAAAGCTCTATTTCTCTGTCATAGCTCTTTATGGTGTAGGACACCATGAAATCTTTAATTGGTCTTAAATCTGTCTTTTAAAACCTGTCTTTTAAAATGTGATCTGAGCAGAAGGAAAGACCAGCCTGACTTGGCCAACAGATCAGGCTGCCATCATATTATCCCTGCAGGTTTTCAGGCACAGCATTGGAGAAAACAGTAAATCAAAGAGTCAGCTGAAAATAGATACTGCATACTATTACTGAGTTCTAATTCTCTGTGTGACAGGCATTTTTGAGAGGTTTTATTGAGTGATGACTGAGGAACATCTCCACATACCCAATCAGGAAATCTAGTTTAAAATTGCTGGCTATTTGGGTGCCTATGCTTGTCCATTGCCAGGAGAACAAAATGTACAAAATACAGCATTGTAACAGAAGAATTGCTTGAACAGAGTGAATCATTAGTGCTTACTTAATAGGTGGCTCTTTGGAATCATTTTATATTTAAAGGCACTACAATTATAATGTTCTTATTCAGTCTTTGAGTCAAACTGATATCCCCTTTGATTTTTCTTTTACAAACACTAGAAACATCTTCCTTACAAAGCACTCTTGACTACATTTAATCTAGATTTAGTTTAGGATATTGATGGTCTCAAGACACTCAAATGTATTCAGGAGCTGGTGTTCAAGTAGGTTTTGAGCACCATTTTCCAGCTTATCATAAGCTGTAATTTTGTTCTCTGCCCACAGTATTTCCTGTAATTCAACAAAGGCCTTGGTGGAAGCTTTGGAAATAGCTTAGGCAATATAGAGGTCCATTGTTTGAAGACTCTGACTCAGTTTTTGACCAAGTGGCCCCACTGCTGTCTATCACTAGTAAAGTCAGTTCTCCTCCCAAACAACAACAACAACAAAATAAAATTAAGGCTATGAATTCCTTTCCTGCCTTGCTGCTGGAGAAGATACCTCGATAGCAATTTGACTTGTATCCACAAAAACGGTGTGGCAAGATACCATATGTGGTAATTGTATGCACTGTTCAAAATATTTTAAATGAACTTGTTCTTACAAAGAAATAAGTTATGAAGTTAACTTTTATATGTGTGTGAATAATTAAACTATTGTCACTACTCTAAATTATTATCTATTGTTAACTTACATCATTAAATCTTGCTTCTTTGCTAAAGAATAATGAAAAATACACTTAATTAACAGTTATTGCAAGCTTGAGGCCATTGATAACACAGTTCTCAGACTGAATTTCACAAGTGTGTTTTGTACTTGACTTGAAATTGCTGCTTTATTCTAAAGCCCTGCACAGTGATGTGGGCATAACAAATTTCGTATCACAAGAACGAACTCCCTTAGTAAATTATGTCACTGTTGGTTAAGATTAGGTTGCTACAAGCAAACAACTTGAATGTTATTTTTTTTCCAGTGCAGAGGGAGGAGTTATGACTTGAGCCTGCTGTTTTAGTTGCATTTAGCAAATTTATGAAAGGCTTTTGCTGTGCACCAAATCTGAGAAAATCCCACCCCCTTTGCCTCCCAGCTTCGCTGTGCCAATCCATCAGGAGATTTTGGGGGGTTCTGTAACAGTTCCCTGAGGAAAGGGACTCTGGTTAATTTCCTTGTTGTTTCGATTACAGAGGTGATAGGGCTTTTTTTCCTTGGATATTGTTAAAGAGGCTTGCCAGCACTGTAAAGAATGTGCTGCATTCTTCAGATGAAATAAGGCCAATCAGTGGAATAATGAGGAAAGTAATATCTCCCTAGAGAGTCTGATTGGGTTTTCATCAAATCAGCCAACCTTTTCCAGTCATTTACACCAACGTTCACTCCATGCAGGGTGTTATGCTGTCTCAGATTCTTTCCTCCTTTTAAATCCCTTGTGATTATTACTGATAACTAAATAATTGGGATGAGGCAAATTTATGTATATTGTATATGTTCTTCTTTTTAAAATTAATTATTTTGCTCTTATTTTTTCACGTATATTTTAAACAACTCTGCTACCCTGCGAGCTATTCCAAAGGAGGGAGGGATGTGCAAGAGCTGGAAGATTTATTCCTTTGTGACACTGAATGTCCTTTTATTTTTAATATGTGGGGCAGTCTCCTATGAATGGAAGGTTACCTACTGCTAAGAGTACAATCCCATGACAAGATGCCCAATTCCTGTTGTTAATTATAGCTTGACACATTTATTTTTATTTATTCATTAATTTGCCTTTCCAAGATAAACCTCTAAAATGAGCCATTTAATTTATTGGGGAGTGAGGAGAACAATAGTTACCACGATCTTCCCTTATTTCGTGTTCTTTTCTCTGTCAAGAGCACAGCATTAAATGCACGAGGAACATCCAGCTGCTGAGACAGAAACACTTCTCCTCCTCATTCACTCACGCAGAATTCAAACTAAGAAAAGGTTTGCACACAGCTTCTGCAGGTGGTTTCTTGCTGTACCTACAGACATCAATAATCTGTTCTGAAATATATCAAGATTACAGTGTTGGGCCAGATCCTCTCACGGTGTAAATCAGCTTGGTTCTTCTGGCACCAGTAGCTGTCACCCAGCATGAGTCCCTTCAGACACACATGGCAAGTTATTGGCTCACCAGGGCTACTGCTCATACATCACTAAGTAGCCCCTTCCTATGAAACCAGTGCCTTTTTGCCATGGAATGAGGAAACAGGCAGGAGCACAAAGATGCAGGGTGCTGCAGAGCTGTGCTGCTCCAGTGTGTTTGCAGACTCAGTGTTGCAGTCAGCCGGTGCTGGCAGCTGCATACATGACTCTACAGCACCTAAAATAAAGGGTGTGGGGAGGTTCTGATTCCCTCCTGTGCTGGGTGCTGCTCTGTTCTGGAGCACAGACAAAAGGAAAGCTGCTCTCCTGTGCAAGGTATCTTCTTCCAGTGGCTGGGAGATTCAGAAGCACTGCAGCTTCGTTATACACGAACACATTTATGGCATCTTTGACAAGCTCCTGGACCACATCAGCCATGATCTGATTACATCACTAAAATTAATGTGGTCTTTGGATGTTTTACACAACAATCTGGGAGGCATTTATTTCCTGCACTTGGGGGGGGTGGGGGGACATGTTTAGCATGTGAAAGTTTTCAAAATTAACTGAGTTCCATTCACACCAGTCCTCCCACACCGCTCAGCAAATGATTCAAAGCCTTCAGCGTGATTTCATCTGTGCAGACTCTAATCCACTTACTTAATGAAATACATAATTAACATATTATAATTGCAGTAAAGATGGTTTTGACAGAAATCATTTCCCGTATCTAATACCGTGGTAATTTAATCTGTTCCCCACTCCCTAACACGACCCTCCGTGATTAAGTTTCATAAGAATTTTTTTGATTGATTGATTCATCTGACGTGCCTGGGCCCTGCTAAAGGAGTGTCTGTCAGTTTACAGAGCTACGTGATGTTGTGGCAGATGGTTGTGGAGAGGCTCTTTGCGCTGTCTCCCTGTGTGGTCTTTTTTTTTTTTCCCCCCTAAATGCCCTGATAATCCAAATACTGCAGCCCTGATCCACTAAATCGCTACATGTTTTTATATGCTGTCTTTTAGTTGTGTGTATAGTTATTAAACTAGGGAAGGCAGGATGTGTTAAACTAGGAGGTCTAAATCCTAATGCTGTCATTCACTTCCACAATAAAACAACCCACACAGATACTTTTTATTTGATTTCTCTTTCTGTTTGTTTTCAACACAATCTCTCTAGTCTGTCATTCACTCTCAGGCAGTTACTTGAGTTAAAAGGGCCAGCAAGCCAAGTTATACAGACCTTCTCAGTTAAATATCACTTGTTACCTGCAGGAATATATGGGGAACATTACCAACCACTCGCTTTTCAAGTCAGACTCGAACGGCTGCTCTCTTGATATGGGTCATGACTCATGAGATAATATCCAGTAAAAGGTCTGTGGCAAATGATTACTTCCTTTTCATAGACAGAAACCCTGTAATTTTTTTAATGCTGTCAGTCTCCAGGAAACTGTGTCCTAGTGACATTGTGAAAAAATGCAAATCCCAAAGCGAGGGATGCTGGAAGCCTTCCTCTGAGACAAACCAAACCCTTTGGCAACATAAAGCATCCTTCTCTCACCTTCATTCCTGCCCCATTTCTACACCATCCTATGTTCCAATATAGCTTTTTCCATCTCTGGTTTTCTTCTCCTATGGTAGGAGTTAACCAATACTGCTCAGTGCTGTACTGCATTTTGTTTTGTCTGTGGCTTTCGTGCAGCTGGCCAGGTCTCCAGCACCTCCAGGGAAAAGCAAGTAACTGTCTGTGCTTGGGACAGATGATGGAAAGACAAAGACATGTCACTGTCAGAGCTTGAGAAGGC
Organism: Lichenostomus cassidix; assembly: GCF_008360975.1. Classification (NCBI taxonomy): domain Eukaryota; kingdom Metazoa; phylum Chordata; class Aves; order Passeriformes; family Meliphagidae; genus Lichenostomus; species Lichenostomus cassidix. Next base: position 15,046,504 of record NC_139492.1, on the reverse strand, counting down.
ACAGGGCTGTAGTGTCTGGGGCTTCTTCTGGGGCCAGGCAGGAGAACAAGCAGGTTGTCATGTGTGAGATGTGGCACAAGGTGGGCATGGATTTTCCAGGTTTCTGCTCTGGAAGAGGGCAGGTTAGATGTGTTTGAAGCCTTTTAAGCGCCTTGGTTATCTAGACTTTTAAAAGTCTCTCTTAGGAGGTGAGACAGCACCACAACGAGATAATGGTAGCAAAGCTCAACCTCTGTGACCAGGATGCACCAGCATTGCCATCCCAGCAGCAGTACAGTCCCTCAGGGGCACATTTTGCTCTGTAGTTGTGCCGGTTTGTGACACAGGCAGTGTGGCACTGGGAGCAGGGTGGCACCAGGAGCAGCGTGGCACCAGGAGCAGTATTACAGGCCAATTCCCAGCCTGGCAGTGTGTGGGATGCTGACATTAGTGGTTTATGGCTTGTAAGAGCTGAGGTGTGCTGCAGGCTCAGAGACCACAGTCAGCTTCTGTGTGCTGTCATGCCCCAGCTGCTAGAAATATTTTGAGTAGCAGTCCCTTGGCTCTGTTGGTCAAAAGGTGGATGAAGGTGGTGAAGTTGTGAACAGTGAGCAAATCTTTGCTTCCTGTCAGCCTGAGCCTTAATTTTTTTGCTTTCCCATAACTGCAAATAGTCTCAAAGGGTCTAGTAGACAATGTTGCTTATATGTCACCGGGCAGAGACCTTGGTCTTAAAAATATTGCTGGACAGAGTTGCAAATTGCAGCATTCATTCTGTTTTACACCTGGAACGTCCAAGTGGGTGTATTCACTGACAAGGAGGGTAAGGACAGTAGGAAATAATAGAAAATAATTTACAGCCTGTCTTTGCTCTGCTTTGTTGTTTCACTTGATAGTAAGTCAAAGGTGACTCAGGCTCCAGCCTCTGTGATGGTCGTAATGCACAAAAGGGACTGGAGGCAGAGCTGCCTCACCTGTCCTGCTGCCTCACATCCTTCTGAACATTAGATCTTGGACAAGTGCTTCTGACAGAAGCCTCTGTTCATGAAAGACTCAGTCTTCTTCCTAGTAGGAGGATGCGTGAATCATTTTTGATGATGTGAAGCTGCATTTAATTGTGTCATCTTTCATAAAGTGAGCGTGTACCAGTGCTTGACAACATACTGGGTTTGTGGGGCTTTGTTAGTGATGTGAAATACAGCGTATTCATCCATTTCAGCAGAGTTTTAGACACTAATAGGGGTTTAGGTGCCTAATTTCTGTTGATGAGCTGATTCATTAGTTAGGGTTTATTTGCCTACCAGTTCTCACTGACCTGTGCACTGCTGGTGTGTTTGCATGAAAAGTTATGCTGAGATTATCCTACAGCAAGCAAAGACTTTCCATGATGCCTCTAAATCTGCCACCCCTCCCAGTGACAGATTGGAATTGCTCTGATCAACAAAAGCTCTGCTTTTCCCATTGAGTTGTGAAACACTTACCTGGGAACAGCTTGAGCACAGAATGTGAGATGAATTAAGAGGCATTTATGCAAAGGGAGGGCAGAGATTTTGAAAAAAAAAAAAAGGAATTCAGATGGTCATCTTTTTGAAACACTGGCACAAAAATCAGAATCATGGACAATATAGGGTCCTGCCCCAGCCCCATAGCCAAACCCACAGAGTTCAAGGAGGCCACTCAAAATGAGGCACACCAGCCCTACATCCGAGTCAGTGAACTCATTGAACTTGACTGAAATTCCTGTCGGAGCATTTTCTTTTTCCTGTGAGTGTGGAGGGAGGGGGAGGCTCCTTTGTGAGTGGCAAGTGTACATGAACACCACCACATCAACTGCCAATATGTTATGAGGCCTTGGTAACAATCTGGAGTCTCTGGGGAGCTCTGCTGCAGTTCAAGTGAGTATCAGACAGAGAGAAAACAATTTCTGGTGCCAATAATGCAGCACAGATGAAAAATGTTTTAATATTTGAAGCTGCTTTATGGCAGAAGCAATGACAGTGATGGAGTCAATGTCAGCTTTTTTCCTTTAAATGTCATCTTTCGTCTATGAGTTTTTTCTGCTCTGGAGGCATGCAAGCCTGATGCTGACTGTTTGCAACCATTGATCATTGATTTTATTCTAAATGGAAAGCTTGCCAGAAGACTAGAAATTCTGGAATTTATTAGGATTTCTTTAAGAGGCACTTTAGCTCAACAGTTCTCATTACTGTCTTTACAATGTTACTTATTTTTCTTTTTATGTCATATGATTTGTAAAGGGTTAGTACTCAGAGAACAATATACGATTAAACCACTGTGCATGCTGGAGTTGCAAGCTTAGAGGGGAAAAAAGGATTCTTAAGAAGGCTAAGCACATATCTGAGTGTTAAACAACTAATGTCTCTTCAAAACCAAAAGCGCTGTTTTGAAATCTGTGAGCATGATTTTTATTAAACAGCAGTTTTGATTAAATAAGGTCACTCTTAAATTAATAACTCTTAAATACATAAATAAAAGGGCTAAACCATCTTTATATTCTGACATTTAGTGCATAAACAACGTACTGTATGTACCAAATGTCAGAATATAATGAAAGTTTGTCCTGTTAAACTAATACTACTGATGGGCAAAAATGTCTTGGACTCTAAAACCTCTTCAATGTATTTATTTACAGTGACATTATTCTGAACATGCCAACTAGGAGTGGTTTAAGGCTTTATTATATATTAACATTTAACATATTTGTGTGCTTATGTATAAGTGATTATTCTTCATTTGGTTAAAAAGAATCCATTTACAATTATACAGTAGGCTAAATGTTTTCAGTTTGTGCTATGTTTCCATTGGCACAGGACTAGTTCAAACAGGTATGTTAGCTCTTGGCTGACACGCCTGACATTCAAGCTTTATTATGGAACAGTGTACCCAGGGAATGTGAATTATAGTGAGTATCAGCCTTGGCCTGCTGAAAGCATCATTCAGCCTGGTTGATTATGGAATTTACTCCAGAGTTTGGGTCTGGAGATCCATCTACTGAACTGATGCTGTTTATTTGTTTAGTCACAAATATGTCGCAGAGCAGACAAAGGGAAAGTCACGGTGGGAAACAGCCTGGTTGGATAGCACTGACCAGTGAAAAGCAAAATCTTCAGGGTAAAGTGGTAAAGTTTACTGCCACTGTTTAGATAAAGCTAATTCTGGCAAACCCTTTCATAAACCATCAAGTGCAGTACTTGAAGTGTAAAAGAAAACTTTCCAGAAAATAAAACGTCCATCTGCAGTGTCACCTTAGATGCTGTAAATGGAGTTCCTGGTGTAGTGGGGTCTGTTGTACCCCATTGATCAAATTGCTTTTAAGGTTTATAGGAATTGACTATGTTGATTTGCAATGTGATACAATGGTTGTATTGCAACTGGGGTGGAGGAAGAGCAGAATGTTTTCTGCTTGCCTCAACCCCATCCACTCTGCACTGACTATGTCCTCACATACTCATTCTCCTACTTGTGAACAGGCAGATTTCTCTGTCTGCAGCAGAGTGGCATATTTTCCCTTTATTGTTGGTTAACCTCTGCTTCCTTCTTCATGGATTGCCACCAAAAGGGCTTGCTTAGAGTTGTTCTATACCCAATGATCTGTTATTTCTGTCAAGGCTTTAAATATTCTCTGATGAGACCAGACTTTTGGCTAAGTACAGTAGTTGGGAAATACTGAATACTATTCATCAGCCATTTCTTGAGAGGACCATTTAAAAGTCACTGGTGCTAGCAATATCTATATCTATATCCATGGAGTGCAGCACCTTTTGCATGAACCATTTGTGCACTTTTGGGAGGTGAATCTTCAGAGATGTTCCATCAAGAGTCCTTACAGCTTTAAATCCTAATGAACATTTGCAAAATAACCATGAATTTGCCCTACCAGGAATAGCTGGAAGCCTATCTGACAGTTTTGGTATTAGTTTGTGAACCAGGGAATTCTGAAAAAATATTTAAATGTGGAGTGGTGACAGTGTATTATGCTCCCATGGTATAGAGATCCTCCTTATCATTATTAATTTGTTTTCTAGCAGAATTTAGAGGATTTAAGGGTCCCACTGAGTTTGTACTGCACACATACATCACAGATACTTCTTGCACTTAGGAACTTGATTTCAAAAGAATGGAAAAGCACAGGCAGAAACAGGAAATCATGGATTGACCTGGGTTGGAAGGGATCTTAGAGATCATCCAGTTCCAACCACCTTGCCATGGACAGGGATGCCTTCCATTAGACCAGGTTGCTCAGGTATCCACTCAGCCTGATCTTGAAAACTTCCAGGGATGGGGCAACCACACCTTCTCTGGACAACCTGTGCCAGGGCCTCACCACCCTCACAGGGAAGAATTTATTCCTTATATCCCATCTAACCCTGCTATTTGTCAATTTGAAGCCATTTCCCCTTGTCACCGCAGGCCTTTGTAAATAGTCTCTCCCCATCTTTCCTGCAGCTCCTTTCAGGCCCTGCAAGGCCACAATGAGGTCACCCCAAAGCTTCTCCTATCCAGGCTGAACGATCCCAATTCTCTCAGCTTTTCTCCCAGCAGAGCTGCTCCATCCTCTGCTCATCCTGCTGCCTCCTCTGCACTCTCTCCAGCAGCTCCAGCTCCTTGCTGTGCTGCCCAGGGCTGGGGCAGCTCTGCAGCTTTGCTCTCACCTGAGGGGCAGAGGAGCAGAATCCCTTCCCTTGATCTGCTGCCCACACTGCTTTTGAATATGAGATGTGTTATTGATATCCAAGATCATATAGTTTGAGGGTGGAATTGAGATTTAGTAGGTTTTAGTTCACTGTCTTGCTTAGTCTATTGCTTTACAACCTCCAAGAACAACATGTTTTTCTTCATTGCATTTACTTTACAGGCTTCTGCTTGGACAACTCATGGATTGTGTACATGTGTCTTCTCTCAGCAAGAAGTGACTGCCAAAGGAAAGCACCACAACATGTGATTTAAAAAAAAAAAAAAAAAAAATCAAAGCAATTTGCAAAGAAAAATTCACATTTTTTGTTCCTTGGTTGGGAAAAAAGATTTTAAGGAAAAGCAAACCTAACTTTTCCATTCCTAAGTGGATTGCTGCAAAGTGGCAGCAGAGGACTGCAGAGGTAGTGGCGGGTGTGTTGAGAATAGTGATATTAAAAAGAAATATAATTTTGGGGAGGAGTCCTGAAATTTTCCAGAGAAAATAATTTCAGCTGAAAATCCTTGAGTCTCTAGTAAGGATGTTGCTCCTTTACACTGGAATCAGTGACTTTAGCATTCGTGTGCTCAGCAGTTCACAGCTTTTTGCATTTATCCATCTTTCTTTACAAATAACCAGCTAACATCAGTGAAAGGAGTCAGTTCCTTCACTGTGAGGAGCTTAGCCTTGCAAGAAACCTCCTCCTGCTAATCCATATTCAGAGAAGCCCTGAGGGAGCTATCAAGACTATTCTGAGAGTAAATTATCCACCCAGGAAAGGATTACAAGATCCTGGCCCTGCTCGAGATCCCCAGCTAGGCCGTGTCAGTATTTGACAAAGGTTTGTGTCACTTGTATGTTCAATGTGCTGATGCCCCCTGGACCAGTTCTTAGAGACCTCTGAGCTGAGAGACTGAAAAGCAAAGCCTTGATTTTGGAGTTGGGGAAAGCAGCAGTCGCTGGTGACTTCCAGCAGGGAAGCATCAAGCCCCCAGTGCCCTTTTGAGTGATGCCCACATGAGCAGAAAGAGAGGGCAGTTGTTAGGGGTGTCCTGTGGTGTTTGCACTGCAATGATTTCTGCAGGTTCTCTCCTGACAAGGGAGGGGTTGGAGCCCCAAGGCAGCCTCCTCCCTCCCCTCTGGGCAAGATCTGAGCTGCAATAGCTCCCATCAGCTCAGCTGGGCAGCCTCAGGCTGTGGGGACAGTCAGAGGTCAGTCAGGATGCTGCTGCTGTGCCCCACATCACCCTTCTCATCTGCCAGCTGATGAAAAGATGAAAGAGTCACCTGGCTTGTCACTCCTGCTGACACCAGCTTGGAACACCAGCTGGGATCATCCTGTCACAGTCTGCACCTATGTGACTAAGGAGAAAAGTTCAGCTGCCAAGATATTCAATCTGGAACTCCTCATTAAAAAAAAAAATCCATTAGAAGTTATATCTTTTATAAATGGCCTCTATATTATGACATAATTTAATTTAGTGCTCTGAATGTATTATGGCCGCCGTAACAGTTTTACATTTATAGATTTCATAGTTTTGCTTCTATAAAACAACTACAATCTGTACCCCTTCCAGCTAATTACAATAAAATGCTTCGATTCACATTTACAATGTAAACTAAGGGCAGAGGCGTGTGAATTCTGACTCAGGTTTATGCTTCACAGCCTGCTGAGAATGCCTTAGCCTCCCCTGACTAAGGTGTTTTCTGGGGTCAGGTGTTGGTGGAGACCTGCCAGGGGGAAGCTGTGCCCATTGCTAGGAGATCCTGGGTTAATGCTGAGGGACCCCATTTGTGGGGCTGGTTGAATATTAAAAAAAATGAAAGGAGTGGGGAGTAGGTACTTATTTAGGCTGAACTGGAGAAAAGAGAGTACCAGATCTGAGTATGATAGGACTCATTGTTAAAAAGAGATGAAATCAGCTGTAAGGGATACAGATTGAGTGCAGGAGAATGAGGATTTGAAGATTAAATGAAATTCAAAAATAGTGTATGCATCTGAGAAAGTCATAGAATCACAGAATGGTGAGGGTTGGAAACGACCTTAAAGATCATCTGGCTGCACCCCCTCCATGGCAGGGACACCTTCCAGCATCCCAGGCTGCTCAGGGAGGGCCCCATTCAGCCCCATCCCACTGCCACCCGTGGGGCATCCACAACTTGTCTGGGCAACTCTTTCAGGGCCTCACCACCCTCACAGTAAAGAATTTCTTCCTAATAGCTAATCTAAATTTCCTCTGTGTCAGTTTGAACCCATTACTCCTCATCCTGTCCCTACAGGTCCCGGTGAAGAATCTCTCTCTGGCTTCCCTGTAGCCCTGTCAAAAACTGGAAGGTCTCTTCTGGCTGAACAGCCCCAACTTTCTCATCCTGTTTTCATAGGGCAGGTGCTTCTGTCCTCTTTTCAACTCCATGGCCTCCTCTGGACTTAATCAGCAGTTCTATGTCCTTCTTATTTTGGGGGCACCAGAACTGCACACAGGGAGCCTGCAAATGCAAAACAAGACATGTTATAATGGGCTTCATTTTCCTATTGTGGTGTAATGTATTTATTTAAGAGCTGCTTGTGTACAGAAGACCTGCTAAAAGCAATGCTTATTTTATTTTTTTTAAATTAAAACATACAATCACAGGTCCCCAGTGACTGTGGAAAAAGAGAGCAAAATCCTTTCTCATTTCAAAATCCCCAAACTTAAAATAGGCTGGTTTCAAAAAAGCAATAATTTCCGAGTTAACAATAATAGAACACAATACTTCATGTACTTTCTCTGCTTATTAATTAACAAATAGATTTCCCATATCTGCACAAATCAGTTAAAAATGATTCACCTGATGCCTTTGATACCCTATTTATTTAGCCTTTCACCAACTTGAATAAATTCAACATGTAAGTCTCTGGGAGAGGGTAACAATAAGGACTTTTGTTCCTGTGAAAATCCTTACTCTCAACCCACATTCTGACTAAGTTCACTGGAGAAGAGTCGTTCCCGATTTGCAGTCATGCCCAAGATTTTTGAGTTTATAGTCCTTCTTACACAGTAATCAAAATGCTCTAAATAAGTCTGATTCCCCATTCACACAGCAGCCCAAGTATATCTGGCAACCCAATTTTTATTGCTTTAAAATGTGCCCCCAGGTCTAATAACCTTCCTCTACAGATGCTGTATCTGTATGTTTTTAATCACGAATCATTCCTTATCTATTAACCAATCATATTTGCTAACTGGATTGCTTGTGAAGACCTCTTATTGTAATTAGTATGCTTCAGCTGAAGAGTAAACAAATATTTTAACAAACTAGTATGACATAAGTTGATTTTCTGTTCTCAATCACTACCATTGTGGATACAGCAAGTTTTGAATTAAACATCTCTCCAAGATGTAATGATCTCAGTCAAGAACATTTTAATTAAATTAAGGGATTGAAACTTTTGTTTTTGACAGGGCATGAATAAATCAGCAAGAGGTGAATCTGGTTCAGTGAAAAACTTGATCCAGAGAAACAGTCTTAGAAATAATTAAAATTATGTTGACCAACTGTGCTCAAATGGAACAGTAAATATTTTGTCAAGTGATGCTAAAGCATAATGCAGTACCCAGAGTTCAAAGTATTGTTCTAAGGAGATGGGCATTTGCCTGTGTGACAAGAGTCTTCCAGTGAGGAGGTCATGTCTTCCACTGGCACAGAGCTCTGTTCTGTCCCCCTGTGTCTGAGCTGACACATGGGAACGTTGGGGTATTTCATGAGCTATATTAGCAACATTTTGGGAGGTCTAGATACACTGGGGAGGGTCTGTCTGATGGGGCTGGTGCAGAGTTTGTTGTCTGCAGCTTGCAGACTCTCCTACTGGCCACTCACCCACCAGCACTGGAGCTGCAATATACTGCATTTACTATCACCTTTTGTTTTCCTGGCAGAATAACCAGAACTGGACATCAATCCACAGCAACAGAGTTATGTGTATAAAAACTCTATGATTAACATACTCAAATCAACCAAAAAACACCTGTCTGGCTCCCTGATTTTGAGTTTGTACCTTGTTTTGAAACACACGTGCGCAAACACACGCGCGCCTGTGTCTGGATATTTAATCAGTCAAATTACCTAGGAAGTAGATTTTGAGTATTGAATATATTATGAGCTTCCAAGAAATATGTTTACCCAAAATACCTATCTGGCATCTGTAAAAAAACTTCAAGGTTAAAGTGACTTTAGGATCCAGTCTGCAGAAGCTCACTCATACCCCAGACAATACCTCTTTTCTTATTCTTTAAAGCACTGCACACAACTCTCCTAATCTTAATAGTACTCTGGAGAGCGTGGAATGGCCAAAACATGAAACAGAATAAACCAAATATACAGAAAACTGTTACATTTGCATTGCAAAACCTTGTCTTGGGTTTGAAAATAATAGAATGGCAGTTTGTCCTCTAAACAGTGTCCAACCTCCTCAACCTTTAAGTGTCATCTGCCTAGGCAGCCCTCAGTGCTTGTTTTTACAGATGAAAATAAGGCCCAAAGGACTTAAGACAGATCAAATGACTGGGCAATAACCACTGGGCTTGCTCCTAAAAAAGGAGATCAAAATAAAGACACACCAAAATAAAGGATGTCTGATTAAGAAATGGGTTTATTTGGCTGCACTGAAACCTGCAGGATATAGGAATGGATGGGAAAAAGAGCATAACCTGGTGGAAGGAGCAAAGAGGCTAATCAAGAAGGGCACTCCACTCCCCTAAACATGGAAATCTTTCCTTGGTCGCATCCTGGTGGCACTAAAGTTCATGCAAAATGGGAGAATGTTCTTCCAAACTCCATTCATGTTCATCTTAGCTCTGTGTAGATCTGTCAGATATCCTGCAGAATATGTCAGAACTTGCACATCTCATTGTCTTCTTCTGGTTTGCCTCCTCTTTTTCCAGAAAAGAAGCCAGCTGTGTGATATTTCCTTTTGGATGTCCACCTTTCAATCTGAATGCAGCATGAGAAGAGCAGAACCCTTATTTTTCCCTCAATTAAGTTAGAAGAATCATTTTTCTGGTTGCCCTTGCTGCAGCTCCACTTACAGACCATATCTAATTTCTCATGCTTATTGTCTCAACCTCTTTCAATTCCAAGATTTTCTTTCCAATTCTTGCAGCTAAATCTCTTTGCCAAGCCATCATTGTTTCATGTCACAAGCACTACAAGCTTCTCCATAGCCTTTTTAACCCCCATTGCCCTCCAAGAAATCAAATGACACCAAAAGGAAGCTCTAAACAGGGGTTTCAATATGTTGTGTCAGAAAAAGTGGCAATTTTACTCTGTAAAATGACACTATAGAGAAAGGAGGTTTTTTTCTTAGGATATTTGTCCGGTTTTGTTGAAATAGTAAGCATTGCCCGTGGAAATATTTTTACATGTTCATGGTGGGAAGATGTCTTTGTTCTCTCAATAAGATTTGTGAACACTAATGAAAAATTTGGCTTTCTCTTCCTGAACTGGTTTCACTGGCTTTGCCTTCCCTCCTCATATGATGAAGGGCAAAACACAGCAGGAAACCGAGACAATATTATTAAGTGTGCAAAGGAAAAAATGCTATAAATATTTTGGTTGAAACAGCAGAGACATTAAAGATAAAAGTTAAATGGAAATAAAGGCAGTCAGATGGTTATTATATGTTGCTATAAAATCCAAGAGCTGTTAGAAAAGGTAGATCAGGATTTGCTTTTAAAAAAATGACAGGCCTGTAAGAAAGCAATATTTTTGATTGATAGAGATTTTAATTGCTCTGATATTTATTGGAATGACAGCTATTAGGAATTGAAGCAGTGATAAGGGATTCTCTGAAGCTTGAGGGTATTTGGATAAACACCTCAAATTTGAATGCCTATCAGAAGGTTATTAAACTTATTAAAACCTTGAATTTTTCATTTGGGCTAAAAGTCTTTGAAAAGAGGTTTGCGTGGAGAATTTCTTATGAAATTATATAGATTCTGTTAGTGATGACTTTTTCTTTCTCTCCTCTTGAGAAGCATGTGCAAGCTAGGTTAGGCAGGAATTGCTGACATGCATATCTGCAGAGATTATAGTGTTAAGGACAAAAATTCATGTGGGTAAAACATGTTCCAGAAAAATGTGTAGCCCTAGAATTAACAAATGGTGTTACTTCCCCTAGCAATTCAGGTTTTATTTTTAAGAGACCTAATCTGCACATGTGCTGTTTTCCATCTATGGCAACTTGTGTTTTTAGAAAGTTAATTACTTGCTTTGGATATGTAATTGGAAAATTTAGTCCTGAATTATTAACAGCTCTGTTCTGAATGCCTGATTTTTCTGTGGTCCAAAATGATTTTCAGAACTGCTGAGCATCCAAAGACTGAACCAAAGAGAGGAGGAGGCTCTCATTGTTTCCAAGACCAGGGGATGTGAGGGCTCCAAGTGTGGTCATCACATCACAGCTTTGCTGATCTATGTGTCTTTTATTATCCTACAGAGATGAGGCATGAATGGCAAAGTTAATAAAATGGCCATTCATTATCCTTCATGCATATTTTCTCTTTTTTAATGTTTTATTTAGTCTTTTCCACATTAAAACGCAAGAGGGTAGAACTCCAGTACTATTTAACCTCGTGACACTGGTCATATGAGGGTAGGATTTCTCTTCCTCTCTTTCTTTCCCCCTCCAAATGCCATCCCAGTAACGTGACAGTCATGACCATTCATTATCATTAGCTAAACCAGTTCCCTGGGAGATGTGATAATAAAATGTTGAAATTATAAATTGATTAAGTGCATATGTTATATACTGATGGTTGGATATAAAGTCTAAGTACAGGTATGCTTTGCAAGAAATATTTATATGGGTACTTTGAGTGGGATGGCCTATAACTGTAACAATTGAATTGTTGTCTCCAAGAGTATTGGAAAAGGTTGAAGTGAGGGAACTGTCACTATTTTTGGAATGATACAGTCTAGGGTGATCATATCAGATCACAGATGAAATATAACTGTGCGACTGTAGCACTGTGCTGCTCTGTGGAACAGTTTACATGGCTAAGGATTTTTGAGTAGATGTGGTGAAATGCGAGGGCGTGGATCCTTCCAAAGTGTGTACATGTTGTGAATCAACAGTGCCACAAACTGCTACAGGAAAAAAACAAAAGTGTAAAAATCAAGGCAGAAGCACAGGCAGCTGTTGCATCAGTTTGGGAAGAAAATGGAGTTCAAGGGGAGATTGGAGAGAAAGTAATGCCCTATATTCTAGAAGTAGATGGAAATCTAACAGAATTAGCTGAGAGGTAGTGAGAAGAGTTAGGCTGCAAAAGTCAGCATTGACAAAAAGGAATACTCAGCCCAGAGTTTCAAATACACGTGTCTACTTAGGAGATGTTATTTGCAACACGCCTTAATTCTTTCACATGTGGTTTTCTCTTTGTCAGTTTTTATCCAGTCAGGCTTTCTTCTCTGCTGTACCCCTTTATAATTTCCTGTATCTTGTCCTCCTTCCCAAGCTTTTCCTCTTCCTGTCCTCTCTCATTTGGTCCCTCACTGTGGGACTCAATTCATTAATGCTTGCAGTGAAAATGGTTTTGAAATGCTGCACTAGGAGGGCAGAGTCTGTCTGCTAAATACATACAAAAGCTTTCCACTGCTTTTGGCACAGAGCAGAATCCATCCAATGTACTGCATATATATTATACTATTTCAGACTCCTGGATATTTGGGAAATATTCCTATTTGAGTTTTAATGTTAAACTCAGAACTGTAGCTTTGACTTCATTTCATTCTTCCATGCATGGTGAGGATATACCAGCCAATAATTAAGAATGTGAAAAACAAGCTGTAGTGGAGAGTCAATAATCCAAATACTTCTATATATCAATCCTCCAGATTGTTAGCAAATTTCTCTTTGATAACAGTATGTTTTCTTTCTCCCTGACAGAATGACATGACATAACCCTTGGCATTTGAGAAGAATATGGTTGGTTTTTTCAGATGGATTAGTTCAGGTAAGCAGATCTGATTCAAATATTTAACAGATTGTCCATAAATCTGACATTCATGGGAAGCTGCTAATTCTGAAGTGATCATAAACATTTCACAAATTCAGAGACTTCAGTTAGCACATAACTCACTGAAGACTAGAAACTGAGATGGTTGCTTCTGACAAATCTTTCATTGATGTGTGTGTCTAACCATCAAGAATGAACAAAGAGTCAGCATGTTTCATAAAATACTCTCCTTATTGTAATTCTTCTGAAAAAGTATTTGACATCTTTTTAGATTTTTTTTTCTTGGATTTACTTTTTGTTGCAATCAATCTTGATTCAACAAAATGCTCTTACCAAAACATTTTTAATAATGAAACAATGACAGCAGTAAATTTGCATAACCAATGAGTTCTTTCATTGTTTCTTTTTGCTACAGTATTATTCTTTTCTTTGTTTCAGAGTAGTGTCTGCTAGTCAGTGTGGACCAAAGAGAATGGTTTGGTTGAAATGGACTGAAATTCTTCATTAAGCTTTAAAGTTAAAACCATTTATTGGGTAATTCTTCATAGTTGTGGTGACTTTAGTTGTGGGTTAAAGCTAGGGGCAGCAGCACTGCACTAGTTAGACTGTTCCAGCAAAAATTCAACACTTTGGAGAAGGAAAAGGCAGGTTGTCTGCCCAAAAATAATCATTCCTGCCACCTACAAATGTGGTGCACCCCTTAATTTCTCTTAATGGTCATGTGTCCATGTCATTGAAGTGGACACTTGGGGCAAAATGTCTCTGTGAGGACCTCCGCAGGAATTCTTGCCATGTCCACCAGCATTTCCCTGTTCACTAGCAGAGTAAATCAAGGACCAGCCCAAAGATGAGCTGTACTTTATTCTGGGATTGACCTGCATGGGGAGGGGTAGTCTCACTGTCTCTGTGGCTGTGACACAGGCTGGGACCTGTGCTGGGACTGTGTCCAAACCACTTTGCACCTTCCTGCAAACCACCAGGGCTCCTTTGGAGGTTTTCAGAGCACTGCATAGGCAGTGAAGGCTCAAGCAAAGCTGCTGTGGTGGGTGGCTGTGCCTTTGAGCTCCCTCCAGATGGCTGAATTCAATCACGTTGGTGATTTTCTGCACTGCCTGGGGAATTAACATCTTCTAAAGTCATTCTATCCCCTTCCAAAGTGAATGGTACTCTCAATACCAACCACATCTTGTGTTTAAACAAATCTTGTAGCAAAATGTACATGGTGTCCAGAGCTTTCCCAGCTTCTGTCAAAATGCTCAAAATAGATTTTTCCCAAATTTACCTGTCTGTGGACAAGGGGACCTGAAAGAAGGCTGATAATGGTTTTCCCACATATTTTGCAGAAGTCACGAGGACAAATGCCTTAACCTTTTCTTTTAAATAGTTTTAACTCTGATTCTTCTTCTGACGTGACTAGGAGATTCCTTCATGTCCAAAATAGTGGCATTTTGAAATAATCCAGATCTGTGGGTGCAACTAATGAGGAGAGTGAAACAAAAGATGCAAACTTCAGAAAAAGATTAAAAATATACTATGGAAATAGCCTGTCTAGGTTTTGACAGATGAAATTTGAAGACAAATGATTTGTCTTTCAGGCAAAGGCATTTTTAAAAGAAAATTTAAATGTAATGCATGGGGAAGAATTGTGCCGATCTGAAAGGAGGATTAACTGACATGATCTTGATCATAGGGTCATTATACTGCTACCTTGGAAAAAAACAAACAAAAAATGTTAACAGGAGGTCAGGGCAGTGGCTTTTAGCAGCTTAGCCCATGGCGGGGAAAATGTACCATACAGAACTGCAGAATGCAGGAATTGCCTGATTGTGGGAGATTTATGGGCTTTGTGGAGAGCAGAGGGCCATGTTGCATTTCTAACACAGTCCTGCCTGCTGCAGACCTGGGGAAGGGAGAGCAGCCAGAAACAGCCTTCCCCAGAAATGTTTCCTGAAATGGGGGCTGCAGTGAAAACTATCTGTATCTCTGGTTTGACTTAGCAATCAGGTCATGCTGGAGCTGTGATATTCCAGTCACTTCTGCAGCAAAAATCTTTGTATGGAACTAAAAAAAAAAAAGAAAAAAGAAAAAAAGCGTTGCTAGATTGATAAAATGTGCTCATCACATAATCTTGTAGCGCTGCTCCGACAGAAAAATGTATAACTATATGTGCAATTTATTGATAAATGTCAGCCTAAATAGTCTGCGAGAGAAGGGGGGAGCAGAAAGCTATACATTTCCCACAAGCACCCCCTCAGGCAGCAGCTTGAGCAAATACAATACATGCAATGCAATAAACTAAGATTATGGGACTTCACCGCAGACAAGTGTGGCCTTCACCGTAGGCTAAGTAGGCAGTCACCTCAGCACTATATTTAAAGGGGCTCTGGAATAACAGAGATAACATGGTCATTCTCCAGTACTCCTGTTGAGACCAACTCTTGTACGACTGTTTCAATAACACTTGTCTTTCTGTCTGATAGGATCTTTCTGTCATTTTTATGTAGAACCTCAGGACTCGCTCCTTGGCGCTGTTGGCGCTCAGGATTGCCAGCTGAGCAGGAGGGTGAGCGTGACTCACAGCAGAGCTGCTGGCTCCAGCCCCGAGCCCCTCCAGCCTGGGATTGCCTCTCTGGGCTCTCCACGTGGGGTTTGGCCCTGTGCAGGCTCAAGGCTCCTGCAATCTCGTGTCCCTAAAGCCCAGCAGGAAGGTGGGCTCCCCGCAGTCAGGGGAACCCTTTTGGCACGAGGCTTCAGAGCAAAGGGATTCGCTGCAGGGAATGCAGCATTCAGAGCTGGTTCAGTCTTTCAGCAACGCAGGACCCAAGACTGGCTGAGGGAGTTGTCAGACAAAGAAATCAGCTGCAGTCTGAGGGTACAAATGCCACTTTCATTGTGGGGATGATGGGGCTTATGCTATTATCTTGGTCCGGTTCAATTCCTTCTTGTTGCAAGCTGCATTTCAGTAAGTAACACGAAATGACTGCAATCAGACTCTACCTTCCTGCAGGAAAATGAAATTTTGAGGTGACAAAATGACAACATCTGGCCTAAATAACAATTTGAAGAGGATATTCTAAGTTCACATTGTCAGACCTCTCTGGAAACATGGGCTTTCTCACTGGTGGCATATGTAAGCAGCAAAATACTGTAAAAGTACATTTTTTCTTTTTACATGAGGACTCTTGTAAGTGAAAGGCCCTTCTGAAAGAAGCAAGAAAATGAGACACCCCAAAGAGTTAGAAAAACAAGCAGTTGTTGCTACTTATAAGACAGATCAGATTTGGAAACGATCACACTGGTGCATGTGAGATTTGGGGTGCTTTATAATGACACATGCAATAAATCCCTAAAACAAAAAATTACAATATAAATAGGGTGTTCTCCTGTATTAGTGGAGCCTAAGGAGGCTTTGTCCATATAGGCCTGCTAAAATACATATGAGCTGAGGTACTTGTTTTTGATACTAAGCTGAGTACACAGAGAAGCATAAATCAATTTTTTCCTCTTTACTGCTGTTTTCCTCAGTCAGCTTTCCCATAATGCCTCTGCAGGAGCTGACAGTTGGATGCAGCACAAGACCCTGCTGGACAACTGTCAGGTTTGTTGAAGGATATTAAAGAGAACTTGATCATGTGTCAGCTCTCTTCAAAATACACTCACATTGGAAAAGTGATATATCTGTCAAAGCAAGGACTTCAGCATTTGGCAGAACAGGCCATTTTCACAAACAAAACTGTCCAATTACATTAGGGGGCATGAACTTCAGGTGTGTATGCCAGGGACAGAAAGATCTGCAGCCACACATCACAGACACTGTCTCCTTAAGCCATATGGTTGGATGTGGGCTGCATCTCAAGCATAGTTTCTTTATGCTTCATAGATTAGGAATTAATTTAAAATTATCAGAAACATAAATTGCTGCTTTGAACTTCTACATGAACTTTTTTTTTTTTTTTATTTCACTGAAGGCTGCCAAGAATTCATTTTAGGAGAGAGAGAGAGAGAGTGGAAAATTTATCAAGTTTGATTAGATGATTAAGAACTAAGCTATGGAACAGAAATGCTTCTTTCTTGTTTTGTTTTTTAAATGCTTTTAGGAAGACTAGTGTGAGTTTTGATTAAATAGCATCATTGGTTAGGAAACAAATTGTGCCTGAGAGAATAACAGCAAAGACTTTTTCTTGGAAATATGTTATGGTTGAGTTTAGGTCTTTCTTGGCTCACACAGAAATGCAGACATTTGGTGGGAGTGAGCTTTCAAGTTGAAGCCACTTGTATCACACAATATCCTGTGTGTGGGGAACTGTTACATCTAAGTTCAAGAAAACCATCAAGATTCTGTGATGAGGATGGAAACTGTCTTGTTCACATTGTTTGTGCCAAAATGCTCATTTTTTTGTGTACAAGAAATTTCAGACTTCATCTGTGTGTGGAGGTAAAACACTGCAGTGTAGTGCAGAGTCATTACAGTATTTGACAGGCAGAATTTATAAAGGATGAGCTCAGGTTTGGGAGAACTCTTAGGTGATCCTAAGGTGAATTTACCTTTTTTAGGTTGCTTGCAACTCTGCTAAAGAACCGGAAACATTTGTACAACCTTTTAAGTATAAATTATCTTAAGATTTCGTAATGGAAATGTGGAAAACATGACATGAAGTTTCTTATTACAACTAAACATCTGGGCTAAATTTTATGACTTTTACCTTGTGCAATCCCACCAAAGGCTGTTCATTAAAATGACAGCTCTCAATATTATTTTTTTTCCCTTTTCTTTCCAAATTTGCAGAAGCAAAATCCCACTTTCATTAGGAAACTGGTTTATTTTGAATGAAAATAGCAATTCTTCTTTCTTTTCCTCGGGGACAGAGAATTCCACATGAGTGTTCTCAGTTCTAGGAGAACAAGGTACCTCTTCTTTGCCTTCTGGTCACTATGTGCTTCCTTAGCCAAGTTCTTACACAGGAGCAGGAAAATTGACAGATAGTTATAATTTTCTCTGTTGTCAAATAAAGAAATACATGTGTACTATACACGCACACACACACACTTATGCATATACATACACAAGTTCTCCCACCTTGCCTTGGCTTCCTCTTCACACTTTCTCCATTAGCAAAATCATCCTTTACTTTGTCTTCACATGCAAAAAAGATGTATTTTTCAAACAAAAGAACGCACAGCTGCAGATCTCTCTGGCTTTAAACCTTTGTGGGGACAAATGTGAGATGTTTGCTTTGAAGAGAATGTGCAAGATTGACAGTGTGCCCATAAGAGCTGAGGGTTTGAGTTCACCAGCTGCATTGTAGTCACTCCTAGAGGCTGTGAATCAGCCATGTTTTGTACTTACATTGTAAGCAGAAAAACCATAAAAGTTTTTTGGTTTCTTGGTCCATGAAAGCTAATGCAGATGAATAGCTCTATACCTTCTTTTTGAGGCTCCCTTCAAGCTTAGAAAGACATTTCTGCAGTTGCAGTACTAATTGTATGTTTTCAAGATTGTTTTCGTTCACAGCTAGATTTGTCTTTTTTTCTTGTGAGATCTCTGGAAAACAATAGAAAGAACCCTCCCTTGTCTCCACCTAGTCTTTTGTGTCATTGCCCTGATGGATGTAACCCACATTTTGAGAAATAGGCACTATTCTGTGTTATTACATTTGTTTCAAAATCCTCCTTTAAAAGTAGCTTAATTTCTGTAGAGCTGACATTATGATTGATAGGAATTTCTACATCACAGTCAGTAATCCTTAAGAAACTAAATACCTAAGTGGAAACAGTTGTAGTAAGAGCTTTTAACTGTATGTCCATGATAGCTGCACAGTAATGTGGTGACATGTCACCATGACAATGATGTGACATGTCACCTCACACAATGACATGTGACAGCCACAGAGCAACTCTGGCACTGCGGGATAAATCACAGTTTGTGTGGAGCTGCTCTCTGGCTGCTGATCCAGTTCTGGGACAGACACAGCACTTCTGATTTCTAATTAGCTCCAAACCTCACTGTTTCAAATCCACTGGCCAACTCACAGTGGGGTGGACGATGATGTTTGGAGAGATTTGAGGGAGGTCAACTTATTTGTATAGAAATCCTCAGCAGAGGCCTGGTAAAGGGCTTTTCTGCTTGTCTGCAGCAGGGCCTAGGGGAGCTCATGATGAGGACCCACATGTGTCAGCTCCTGCCCTTGTGCAGGCAGCCCAGAAGGGTCTGGAGTGGATTGATCTCCTCTGCTTGCCCAGCTGTCCAGTAGGACACAGGGGCTAGAGTGGCTGCAGTGCTGAAGGGCTGTGGGAAGCTCTGTTGCTGGCTGAGGAGCAGGCCTTGGAGCAGGGTTTGGTGCTTGCCCTGCAGGAAGAACAGTGCTCTGAGTTTTGGTGGCACTGGGAAGCTGGGCTGCTCCCAGCCTCACCTCTCTGCTCCTCAGAGGTCAGTCTGGTCTGCTGGCACGATCCAAATGGAGCAGCCTTTCCTGCTTCTTTAAAAGCATCCAAACACGTTGTGGTTGTGAGGTCTGGGAGACAGGCAGATCTGGAACAGCAGGTCTGATCTTTCACAAATGGCATTTTTAACTCTTCTGAAAGAAGAAGCTCCCTCCTGTCACTCCTGGTCCACACTGTGTCCTTCCCATCCCTGTGGTGCCTGTAGCCTTGGAAGATTAACTCTGGGTGAGACCTTCAAAATCTTTAGTCTAATGAATGTGATGACTGGTTTAAGATTTTTGGGTTTTATTCTTTATAATAGCCCAGTCCCATTCATGGACTCCATTCTGGGAGGAGTTGGGATAATCTCCATGGACTGACACAAACAGTTGTGTTCATCTGTAAGCCAGAATTACAGCAGAATTTATTACAGTGCACTCAGTGTCCAAGCTAACACACTGTGAGTCTCAGCTGTGAGTGGGGGCACAGCAATGGGCTAATTCAGCTTTATAAATTTTAGAGAGGCACTGCATTTTGCCTGTCTGGCTTGCAGGGTGGGTGCAGCCATTGTATGAATATTAGCACTCATGTCTGCAGTAACCTAGGGCTTAAAAAAATGGATTTAAAGTCTGCAATCAGCTAGTTGAAGCAAGTTCACTATAGAAAATTGATTTCACTCAAGCCCAGAAAGCCAGCCTGAATATGGTACTGTAGCCCACATGTGAGATGGGAAAAGAGGACCACTTCTTCATTCTGGTGTAAAAAACCCAATTGTATTTTTTTCTGTGTAGTGAAACTTCTTCAGTGTAATTCTTCAGTGTTGGATAAGGTTATCTACAGGGGAAAGTATGGATTTGGTTTGTTCCTGTGGGTGTGCCTGTGTTTTATAAAATTGCGGAATGGTCAGAGTTTGAAGGGACCTTAAAGATCACCCTGTTCCAACCCTTAAATTCTATCTAAATAGCTTTATTTTCTCCAAATTTTCAACTATAGCATTTTAAAATACTTTAATTGTTGATATAAAATATACTGCATGTATGTATAGCCCCTGAAGTTGTTGTAAGTTTATTTTATTGGCATTTATGATACACATGTGACAGTATTTACTATTCACAAACAGCAGAACATATCTAAACTTGTGCTGGGAAACTTTTGTACCTCTTTTTCTCTTTCCCTTCTCATCTTTCTATCTGTATAGGAATCATGACAATAGAGAACTCCACTGCCAGTACAATTTCAACTTCACAGTAACCTCAGCTGACATGACGATTTGAGATATTCACGGTTATGGCTATGTCAGGCTCTTCACAAGCTTCAGTTAGTGGAATAACTCCTTCAGTTGACAGATGACTTGCCAGAAAATACAAGGGGATCTTAAATTTTAGTTCTCCCTCTGCTTTGTTCCATAATTTAATCTCTTAATAGGCATGCAGAGTATGTCCCTTTGTTTAATGAGCTGTGTGGTGACCTACACTGGGTTTTAGTAAAGATCTTGATGCATTTGATGCTCAGCTCCCAGCCAGCACTAAAGGCTCACCATGTGAGAGCTCAACAAGTGCTGAGAGAAGGTGAGTGAAGAACAAAAAAAACCACAAAAAAACCAAACAAAAAAAAAGAATCAAGGTTAAAAGCAGTAAGACTTTTTACTAAACTTAAGGTATAATACCTGCTCTTTTAGTAATGTAAGAAGACTTAAAGGCTTGTAGATTTACCTGGGCAGCACTGGCATCCTGGCAGCTGGAGGATCTAGGGGCTGATTCCCTCTGCTTGGGCACAAATCTCAACAAAGGAGCCTGGCAGGTATTTTAGGAGCTTTTTTTCATTGCTCCAGTTCTTTCCAGACAGAATGGGTCCCAGCAAAGGTGTAAAGGCTGTTGAACTGCACATTTTATGTACTAACTCCATGCCTGAAAGAAAAGGGATAACCCAAAGTTTTAGGTGTGAGCCTCTAAAGCTGGGAAATAGTTACCTCCTGAAATGTAGGTAATGATCACTGCTGTGGAAGCTGAGAAAAATCTGCTTGGTAAGCAAGCACTCTAAAAAAGTCAAAGCATTAGGATGGTTTAATTGGCTTAATTTACTTCCTGTTACTTTAAAATATGCCTGTTTGAGCCTTGACATTACAGCACTTCAAGATGCTCCCTCTCTG
Source organism: Lichenostomus cassidix (assembly GCF_008360975.1). Lineage (NCBI taxonomy): Eukaryota > Metazoa > Chordata > Aves > Passeriformes > Meliphagidae > Lichenostomus > Lichenostomus cassidix. The sequence continues at coordinate 15,025,269 of NC_139492.1, read as the reverse complement.
ATGCTGCATCAAAGCAGTGGTGAAGCAAGACGGGCTGTAGTTTAAAGTGGCAGCTCTAAAAATTATGGTTCTCCTCTTGCCCTCCTTAACTCCCAGCAGCAAAATCCCAGCCCGATTAGCAGACTGATTTATTTTACATAAAAATAGTAATCTCCCTTTTTTGCTCATCTCCTCCCAGTTGGTGAATTCCATTCCTGACATCTGCAATTTCATCTGGATACTGTTTTATTTTTTCTCCACACCCCACTTCAATGCATATCGAATTGCTGGGTGCTGTTAAGTATCTGCTATATTTCACTGCAGAAGTGGGTGCATTTGGATGATGAATTGAATATTTCCTATATATGAATAATCTTCAATATCCTGCTTATATCCTTTGGGGTGAAACACATTATGGGTCACATTTTAAAACTGTTTAGGTGCTTTGTGCAAATCAGGCATTTAAATAGCTTTGAAAATCTTTCCTTCTGATAGTGACTTTTATTTATTATTACCTCGTCACAGTTTCTAATTCAATTAATTAATTTTATGCCACAGTAAAGGAGAAAGATTAGGACACGTTTAGTATGAAGTCTTCTAGCCCTCAGTGCCCCCAAGATGAAGGCTATCTCAGGGGCGTGTTGGCACAGCCATGGCAGTGTAGAGCCAGGTCTGATGGCAGCAGCCAGAAGAACACCATGCTCCAGGATGGCAGGGAAATGGTAGCAGGGCAATATTTTCCTCTTTGTATTCCTGTTGCTCTTGAGAGTGAAGGAAATTGCTTTGCCACACTTCCTATCAAACAAAGCTCACTCACTCGGGTTTCAAAGCTTGTGAAAAATCTTAGAAGTTTCAAAATGATGTTGTAAAACCTCCTATTCTTGATGATTTGGTGAAGTGAGGGGGTTAGCTGGCTCCTGTCTGCCCGAGCTGTGGATCATCAGTGTATCCTGGTGTCTGTGACCTGGCCCTCTGTGGCTCCAGTCTCGGATGCCAGAGGTGGCTCTGAGGGGCAGGAGTTTGCCACCCCATGGGGGTGGACAGGGGGGACAGGGACCAGAGCAGCCCTGCCTGTTTGCTAATTGTTTGCTGCTGCCTGAGGGTGCCCTTTGAAGAGACCATACTTTAGCAGGATGATGTTTTCTTGCTCTCCTCCCATAAAGTTCATGTAATTTTCCAACGTTGTTTCTATTAAAGCGTAGTTGGACCACAGACTAAAGCAGGGATGAGCATTTTTCTCGTCCTAGTTTCTAATAAGCTCAGGTGAACTTGAGAAAAGTGCCTTGAAGACTCTATTGACTAGAAGAGAGTCACATTTCATGTTTGCTGAAATACTCTGTCACCCCCTCACGATCAAAATGACATTGGAGATATGAACGGGGTCAACCAACTTGCCAAACACTTTTGAAAAGAGAGTGAAAAATGCTTTCCTTTTCAGAGGATACTTAGAGGTGAAAAGGTGGAGAGCAGCAGCTCCTGGAATCCCTTCCGTGTGGAGGTGATGTTTCAGGAACACAGGGTGAGGGATCTAGACCTGGAGTGGGACTGGTTGAAATGCTTTGTGCATCCCCAGAGGAAGAGGGAGAGAAAGGAGTGAGAGCAAAAGGGGAAGAGGCATTATATCAAAACCAGGTGATCTTTGCCTAGTATTGAGCTGAAAGTTTTGCTCGGCATTAATCATACTAGAAACCAATTTTCATCCTCCTGTATTACAGATTTCAGGAAAAAGGGCATTTGGAAAGAAGAAAAATGCAACGAAACCCGACTGAGGTATTTAATGCTGTGAGTATGTAGTGAAAACCGATCAGTTCTTCCTTTTCATGTTAAGTCCTAATATAGCAACAACCTGTCATTCACTAAAATTAATGGGAGGTACATTTAGAACAAATGAGAGGATATCTTTCTTCACCCAGCATGTCCCCAGCCTCTGAAATTCACTACCCCAGAAGGTCATAAGGACCACTAGTGTAGCTGGAAAAGCTACAGAAGTTTATGTCCAAATACCATCACTTATGCTTGCTAAAATGAGAGTGATCTAACCACAGCTTATGTTCAGGCTCTGCAGTGGTCTTTGAAATAACTGTGAAAAAATTTGGTCCTGTGGATGCTCCAAGATAGCAGGCAGCTCTACTGTTCTCAGATATTTCCACGGGTTTGTTATTTTTGTTTCTACAGTTGAGTTTCATTTTTAATGCATGCTTTCCCTTTATAAACAATTGGGTTTTTTACAAGATGGCTGATATTTGCTGTTAAACTTTCATTTGCCAGGAAGTTTTTTGCTTCATGCTGTAAACACCTGCATGGAAATTGAATATAAGATGCTAAAGATTGATAGGCACAACTGATTGCTGTTCCAAATGAGAATAGCAAGCACTAAGACACTGAGAGATCAAATTGATGACCAGTAAAAAAAAAGCTCCGATTAAGAAATACCAGGTTGAGAGAAATTCCTGAAAGCAAGGAGACAAGGGAAGATGAAATACTTTTGAGAGTGAATGATGAAGTTGTTGGTTATGAGTAATTTTGAATTCTCTTTACAGTCTGTTACAGTACATCAGACCTGTGGCTGATCAGAAAAAATCCTGTATTGTGGCCAGGGATGTGTCAGCACTTGGGTGATTAGTAAAAATTTGTGTTTGTACCATGGCTTTTCTGCATAGACAGGTATTGAATATCTACACATTCTCTTTTCCTAACTGTCATCCCCCCCAGCAAAGGAGCATTCTACAAGTTCTTATAGAAAACATCACATTATTGTCCTCCTCAACCGCAGCTCAGTTTACCTAAGACACCTGACTGGGATGCTGTATAATTTAGAATATTGCTTTATAAAGGCTCTCTGAGGGGAGCTTTTGGACATGTTTTGGGACCTGGTTTCAAAAACCTGACCCTGCAGACACTTACTGGCCTGAACCTTGAGTATCTGAGCAGAGCCACTAAGGCAGTAGGACTTTTTGCATGAAAATTCAAGTAAGAAATTACTTGCAGGGCTGAGCCCTCAGCTTGTTAACTCTTTGGTAGGCAGGACTCATCTCTCTCTAGGAGGGCTGTGGGTCCTCTACAAGCCAGACCATGGTTCACATTTCCAAAAACAAGGGCTGTGTCAGTGCAAGACTTTGTCACTTTGTGTTATAATTGCCAGAACAAAATCCCCGAGGGCTGTAGGGGTAAGTGAGCAAACCTGACTTTCTGTGATGTAACTCTACTTGCCTTTGCTTCTGGTGCACTGCTTGTCCCTCCAGCTGTACCACTACAGCAGAAAAACAAGTGGTAAATCAGGCGCTGATGACTTCTGGAGAAGGTGTCTGCATCTGAAATTTGGCCTCAAAAATGGCTTAAGAAGAATACAAATTGAAGAGAAGTTCCTTTACTCTGATATGGATTTTCATTTGATTTTTTCTCGATGTTTTCAAAAAGAACTGTCAGTGTGTTTGTTCAACTGAGTATATATGATGTTATAATTGTTTTGTTTAGTACTGTAAATATTATGTGTGATTAATCTTGTCCATGCTGGAAAGGTATTTGAGTTTCTTACCAGCTAGTATATATTTAAGGTTTGCTTTATTTATGTGGAGAAAATGACAAATACTGTAGCTGAGGAAACAGAAAAAAAATGAGAGCAGTGCACTAAAAAAAATTAAGGTTGAAAACTGGGGGAACAGTGCTGCTCTGCTGTGCTCTGGATTAGGGTGACACTGTGTTGTGGAGGGTCAGAGCTAAAGATTGCTGGCAATTGTCACATCCAACCTATGATAACAGAGAAACTAACAGGAGCCCGATGAGCAGGATGTGACCCTAAAGGCTAAGGAGAATAAGCCAGAGAGCCTGGAGGAGATGTCTTCCCCAGAGTTTAAATCTTTTGTAAATAGCTTGTTCCATCACAAGTACTGATATCATGACCCTGAGCTATTGAAGTTGCTGCTTTCAATAGATCCTGGAGGCTCCATTAATACTGCTAGATCATTCACACAAGATGACATGATATTCCTTTTCTTTCCTTTTTTTCTTTTTTCTTTTCTTTCTTTTTTTTTTTTTTTTTTTTTTTTTTTGTATTTCCTGAGCAGTCTGCATTTAAGAAAAAAAAAAAGGGAAAAAAACCCCCCAACCCGACCAGCCTTCTCCAAGAGTGCATCTACTTAAAATGTAATAATAAATTGTACCCCATTAGGGTTAAAATAAACACAGCTACAGCCCTGCCATACTTTTGGGAAACACCGCTGTTCTATTTTATTTTAATACTGCAGGACTATTTTGCTCTCACTCCACACCAGCCTCACAAATCACTAGTGCAGTGCTCTCACTAACTTGTCTGTATTATGTTCATTTTCTGGGTGGCAATAAATATTAGAATAAAATAAACTAAAGACTGCTGGCTGGGGCTCTGTTAGCTATCTTTATGGTTTCCACGGCAGCTGAATGACAGCTCAGGCTGGAAGCAAGCGGCCCCTTTTCACCAAGTAAATTTAGCCTTGGGAAGGATGAACATCTTCTAACTCTTGAGCTGTGATGGTTGATGCCAGTCAGTAAATCAGTCAGATTTTAATTATCGGACACATGACAGGGAGCAGTGACAGGCGGCAGTCCACTGGAGAGCATTCCTTCAAAGCAGCTTTAAAAACAGAACAGCACTTGAAGAGGAAAACCAAGTGAACAGAACACAGTCACAGCTGAATTGCAGGACATTAATAGCATGATGGAATTCCCTTCCTAATAATTTTAACTGCTTCCTGGCCACAGCCTTCCAGACCTAATGCAGCTTTACCAGGAATTTTATTTTTTCTATCCTGCCTTTATACAGACCTGTGGTTTTTAATGGAGTTTCACACAGTTACTTGCATAAGCAGCTGTTTGGTGCAAAGAAAGCAGTGACAGATTTATAATGCAGCAAAACCTGCTAATTGGATAGATGAAATTGCATTTCTGACAGTGGCCTCTCTATGAAAATTGGTAACATACCTCACTATGATTTGCATATGTAAGAACTTGATTATTTATTATATTTTGCCTTTTATGTTGATCCTATGATTAATTCTTGGGTAATTACCTACAAACACCTCCCTGGAAGCCTCTTTAGATAATACGGGCTTGGTGGTTAGTGAAAGGTTATGGGAATTTTACAAAATCTATTTAGATAATTCTCAGGATATTTAGCAACACTTTATAGTTTCCATGTGTATTTGGGGGAAACTGGGGAATTACTAAATATTAGCTAGATTTTTTTATTTTCAAGAGCCATTAAGGGAATCAAAGTCATCTTTGGAAAATATTACTGAGCTAATAAAAAGCTTAAGAGAAAATGTAATAATAATAATAATGACAACAACAACATCAACAACAACAAAGCTCTTAGCTATTCAAAATATATTAATGAGCTACCTTTGCAAGTGGGCAGCTTGCCACTATTTGTTAATTGCAATATGTGAAGAGGAAACTGAAGTGTGGCCTTAAATTGTTCTGCTGTTTCTCTTGCCCTGGTTTAAGTTCATTTGTGCTCTTGAGAGGAAGCTCAGGCTCAGGCTGGGTCCCATGGGGTGCTGTCCTGTCCAGCCTTTCCCACTCTCCATTCTGCTGTGGCACACCCAGGATAGCTCTCCTCACACACAGACACATCTAGAGCACCAACAGCCCAGCCCAACCCAGAGCACAGCTTACACCCTGCTCAGAGTATGTGGGGCTGTGGAAACAAACCAATGTTGGACTTATTCTCAGTGAAGATCAATAATTTTTCAGCCAGTAACCCACAGCCATATCCTAATAGCCCATGCTGTAGGATGGGACCTCTTCTTCTATGAAAAGAAATGTTCTACTGTCACAAAGATCACTCAGCATCTGTAAATGAATCCCTCTTTCCCAATGGGAACCATGTTGTACACTTGAACTCTGAGTTGTTTTTGATGTTCTAGGTTAGGCTTTGAAAATAATTTTATTTTAAAGGCTTCTGTGGGAAGAAATTTACAATAGGAATGCAGGTTTCCAGTGAGTACATAACTGCACAGCATTGTTGGAGTTTCCTGGTAATCATCTTCACAAAGCTAAAAAGCTTCATTTTATTATTTGTTTTATAAAAAGAAATCTGTAGCTTGTCAAATGTTCAGGTTTCCTTGTTTTGTTTTGTTTTATTTTGTTTCTAAAAGAAACAGAGGAAAGGAAAAGTACAATCTTTATTGAATGTGGGGTTTTTTTCCAATCAGGTAATTCAAACATCCTCCCCAGCTGACAGGAACAAAGGCTTAACCAATACCTACCCAAAACAGGTTTCTCAGGTACTTGTCAGCTTCCAGTTGTCCATGGTTCCTAGAGTGTGGAACATGCAATTAGTGCTGTTTAAATAAATCATGAGCCAAGGACAAGGATCAGGGACTGCTGTGCAGGACACTGCCCTGCCTATTCTGATAATTCAGCATTCGTGGGACTGCTGTTTTCCCACCCTTCACTCTGGCCCTGTACCTCTCCTCCAGCTGCTCAACTGCACTGGAAGACTGTCAGAAATTTATGAAATATTTCCCAAATGTTCCTTTCCCTGGAAAAGTGTTGCTGCAGTTGCTCAGTGACATTTTCTAGCTGTAGATGGGAGGGCATGAAGGTGTGTGTTGGGAAAGTCGAGTCACCCTGCTGATGGGGAATGAGGAGAGACAAAACCTGGGAAGTGTGGCTCACTGTCAGGGAGTTTGTGAACATCCAGGTTTAATGATTTTAGGAGAATGATTCATGGCTCATTTGATTCCATTTGTAAATAAGTGTGTGTTTGAGACTGGCACTAGTGAAACGTGGAGCAGAATCTGGACCTCGTGTCAAGTTCACCAGAGGATATTCATCAGGTCTGGATGAGTTGCTTTATTATGTTGTTCAGATGTATGAAGCAGGTTATTCAGGTGACTTAAATAGAAAGCTGTAATTTCTACAGAAAACAGAGATTTGTAAGTAGACAGCAATATATGCCAGTGTTTTACTGTGATTATTAAATTCTGCAGGAAATACATCGCATAATCCATACCCTTTGTGGCTTTTTATTTCTGTGTGAACAAGAGGATGTTATGGCTGTAGACAAAGAAAGAAATCATCCAGCACTGAGTTTGATATAAAAACACCACCCCCTTTATAAGACAGCACCTCCTGGCTGGGGGACAAATAACCCAGACAAAGAAATATCCCTTTCAGGAAGGTGGGAATGTAATGAAACAACAGAAAACACATGAACTGAGATATTTTGCTAGCATAAGTCAACATAGCTTCACTGGGATGGAACCAAATGGAGACATTTTTCTGAGAATTTAGCAGATTTCAGGAAAGAAAAGCCAGTGGAACACAGAGGAGACTCCATATATTATTGGGAATGTATGACATCCAGAAAAGATAGCTTTCTTTAATGAGGATTTAATATTAAGGAAAGTTTGTGTGGATTTCTAAGGTAAACACACTACAGTGAATGGCAAAGTGATATTATTCACTAATACCGATAAAAGATAAATTATATCGTACCAAATGTGACAACCAAGTCCTCTCATTACAGGCAGTATTTTCACAGTCATATTTTCCTATTCCTGGGGTTTTAGTTGACAGTGAAATATATAATCATATACTTGAGTATTCAAAGAACCTGCTTATGATTTTCTGTTCCTCATCTGTGAAAAGAGAAGGTTTTCAGGGAGTTTTTCTTCTCTTATTTCAGTGTTTTGCAGTAGATAAGGAGAGAGAAACATGGGAAATCTAAGATTAAGCCTCTAACTTAAACAATAGTGTGCTAACTACCAAATTTAGAACAGAATTTGAGATATCCAGGCAAGGTTTGGTTTAGCAATAGGGTCCAGGAACAATATCTGCATACAGATTTAGGTCTGAGCCTGTCTCAGATATCAGTCTGCTCCAATGTGTGCTGCAGAGGGAAGAGGAGGGTGTCACAGTTGCATTGGACTGTTCCCTGCTGCAAAGGGCAGGGTGACAGTCACTGCCCCTGGCAGGGGACTGATTCCAGTTATCCTGACCTTGATCCATTTCATTGGCCAAACTGGGCACAAATGTTACCATTTTGCTAAGGATTTGCAGCCACTTTGTACCATGAATGCAAATTCTCAAGGCACATAGTGTTGGAGTTCAGAGCCCATGTCTGGTTAACGAAATCTTTCCAGTGGATGTCACTCAGGTTGTTCACTTCCTCATTTTTCCCTTGCCTCTCTGCCACCTAAAAGATGTTCTTGGGCTTAAAGGGTATTTATAAATTTTAACTAACTTAGTCTAATAACAGCCTGTGAGAGGTAGAAGCTCTCTTCACCCACCACTACCATGCAGCTGCTCTTTTAATAGTGAACAAGAATGCTACTGAGCAGTTCTAAGCAGGAAATAACCACTATCTTAGGCAGTTGGGAGCGTAGGTAGACAGAGAAGAGCTGGAGAGTGTCCAGAAGGCTGCTGCACAGAGAAAACCACCAGGAACTCTGGTTTACATCTTATCTGAAGGCTGATTCCATTAGCAATAAAGTTCCTCCCTTCGTACCATGCTTGGTCACATTGGCCCATAAAAGAAACCCGAGACCTCTTGAGTCACTCTCCCCACTCCCTGCAGCCCCCAAGCGTGTTTTGGAGAGAATGTTTGCAGATATACACTGGACTTGACACCACTTCAACCTGAATTCTTAAAAAGTCTTTAGACTTTAAAATTAATCACCTTGGCAAATATGAAACCAGTCAGTGACGGAAACTAGAAATCTCAAGTTTTATTGCCAACCCCAAGTACAACAGTTCAAAAAGTGTATTGAACTCTAGGTTTATCAAATCAATGCCTTACTTTTTACAGGATAATCTGCTTGACAGCATTGGAAAGGATGAAGTATCTGTGAGACTGAATTAAGCAGGGGTAATTCAGCATTTAGCTCAGCCAACCTGAGCTCAGCATTAGTACTTTTGAGAAATAGAGCTGAGCTTTCCTGGTTCTTAACAGGACAAAGACCACCCTGGTAATGCAGCCATCAGAGAACTTAAGGAGGCTTAAATTTAGAGTGTGAACATGTAATTGTGCTGTGGTAACTCTACTTTCCTTTGGTTGGTCTGGTGACAGCATCAGATGGTGGAATGGTAGGGAAAGCGGCTGGAATTGCAGGAGTCTCCTGCCCTCTGCAACCTGGGCACAGGCACACTGCAGGGCAGCAGGAGGAGGAGGAGGTGGCACACCTACAGCAGGAAAATATCCACTCTGTTCTGTCCAGCAGAGAAGGATTTAAACTCGTCTGTTGCTATTATTAAAGCAAAAACTTTGCAGAAGCAAGAGCAATTGTAAGCTGCAGAACTTTCTGTATACCTGAGCATTTAGAATCCTTCCCAGACAGAAATAGGTGCCAGAAGCTGTCTGATATATTTTTGGGTGGAATTAAATTAGTTTCACTCGCAAAAAAAAGAAATTATTTGGTAAACTATATCCATCAATGGAAAAGAAGTGGTCAGATGGGAGAGTATAATATGACTGGCTTAGGCAAAAGGCCCTTTTTCCCAATTACAATTAATTTCAGTGGACTTGGGCCTACAAGCCCCTGGCCTTGGGCACTTTTCACATCATAACAGTTGTGGGGAGGGAAAATGCAGAGATGAAATGCAGCCATTCAAAACTAGCCCAAAGCTGTTCTAGCAAATAGACAGACTTTTCTCATTTTCATGAAACCATTGAATATATGAATTTCACTGGATTCACTTTCTTGTGCCAAAGAAGTCAACATAGTTCATCCTGGCATGTTCAAAATTGGAAGGATCTGATTGACAGAAGAGGGAGATGGCAGATTCAGAATATTCAAATCTTGCTATTGCACAGTTCACTGCAATACAAAAGATACACACACAAAGAAATACTGCTGACAGTCCATCCATTGCACTGTGCCATATATACTTTACATTCCCTTTAGAATATTTTTTGTGGTTTTCTGTTTTACTGCCTCATAATTATCTTTTAAACTTCATATTATATTTTCATATTTTAAGCTAGATTCCTCATGGGTCATTCTTTAAAATTAGAGCCATGCAGTGCTTTTCTTCTTTTAGGGAAGATATCTAACTATATTTTCTCTTCCAGAAAAGGTCTCTCCCACTAAGTTTTCATTTTTTGGGCTGTGTCCAAAAATAAAACTTACCTCAAATCAAGGGTGTTTCTTGAGAAAATGTGGTGTTTAAACTTGGAACCAACAGGAAGCAAACATATGAAGCCCCAATAAAGAGCCTTTGACCAAACCCCAGACTTAAATATTGCACTGAAGGATGGTGCACAGATATCCAAATTATCCTTAAACACACTGGGGCATTTAAAGGGAGGTGTCCTCCCCTGCTCATGGTGGTGTAATTCCTCATACTGGTACTTTATCCTATTCCTCTACAAAATAAATGTCCTAAGATTTGCCAAAATCCAGAGAATGGATCCTGAAAAACAAGCCAAGTTTTTAGTGAGGCTGAACAAAGCAGTGCAATTTGAGGGGAGAAAGATGCTTGATGTACCCCTGTGACAGGTGGCTCCAGTCTCTACAGGGACTCAGCTCCATTGAGTAGCTCATGGAGGAACAAGGCAAACCTCTGGCTCCTGTTTGTTCTCTTGTCCTCTTCCCCAGTGCATCTGCTGAGGGTGTGCTTTGCTTTGAAGGTTTTTAATAATGAATAGGTACAATGCTATATCTTTATGTCAGAGGGGGCCAAGCCAAAGACAATGCCTTGCACTTATTGCAGAGATTGGTGTTGATCCCCAGCTGCTGTGGGATTTCACAGTCAGGAAAGGTGGTAGGAATAGCCCTTTGCTTCTCTTCTTTGTGCAGGGGACATGGAGACCTTCCCTGGGTGCTCCCTGAGGAGGATGCCCTGACCCACCCATGGAGGCCAGCCCAAAAACGGAGGACAGCTGGGAGATGAACAGACCTCCTCCACACTCCTGCCCATGTCTGGGAAAATTTCAGGTAGGGTTCTGGCAGAGAGCAGAATGTGAATTCAGGAGTGCCTCATCCAGGAAGTGCAGGGAAGCAAAAAGGTAGAAAATGCTTAGATTTCTGTTAAATCACAGGATCTGTTTGTTTTAGAGAAGAAATGCTTATTTTTTTTTAAACTCCAGGGAAATGAGAAATGAGTCACAAATTTCATCCCAATGCAGGCAGTGCAGGCACACTGAGCACTAGGAGTGCCTGTATTCCTTTGAGGCTGCCCTCAGCTGACCACACACATCTCCCTGCAAGGGGAAGCCATGCTCAGTAAAAGTTTCAGGCATGTTCTGAGATTAGAGTCTCCATTCTTGCATTTCCTAGTTCTGAGGCACTCCCTGAGTAACTTGAGTCACAGCAGTGTGAGTCCTCAAAACTCAGCCCAGCAGTCAAAGCTCGTCAGATGATGAATGAGTCCTGCCTGGACGTCAGCTTTGTAAGGAAAGCAGGTGAGTGCTGTCTGGTCCCAAGTTCAGTCAGAATACTTCAAACACTGCCAGCTAATACATCTTCTCATCTCCTGCTTTATTTGCCATTAGGCAATCCTTCCTCAGGCTTTCTTGTGTTCTGCATAGTCGTTCATTTGAACTGCCATTCTCTTTGGCAAGCTGCAGGATTTTCAAACGCAGGTTAGAGCAGGTATTTCCCAAAGCAGATAGTGCACACACTTCTGGGAGCCCTTTGTAGCATGTACTCTACTAAGGTCTAGCAGCTCTGGTTTGCCATTTCAAGCTTATGATTAAACATTTTATCTTAAGCCATCAAAAAAGCCCTCCTTACAAGACTAAATAGAACACTTCACATGAAACCTTTCCTATGAAAAGGAGGCTTCTGGATATGAGATATACAGTAATTAATGCTGCTTGATAGAATCTATAAATGTACACTGTAGCAATGCTATTTGCTTTAAGTACTACTTTAAGCAGAAAAAGGCGATGAATCCCCCTTCCAGTGTCTGATTTTATGTTTAAGAGCTAATGAACTGAATTCTTCGTAAACATTGGCAAAAGATGCAAATGAACAGACAGATTCTCCAAATGCAAAGGGACACATGAGAAAGAGCTAATTTCACACAATTGACACTCTAACCTTTTTGGATCAGTGGAATTAGAGGCTGATTAATCTGCCATGATTAGCATTTATTGAAGCTTTTGACACTGCTGCATTGTTTTTCTTTTCCTTTTCTTTTGTGTCTCTGAGAGTTAACAGTTTATAATACATTTAACTACCAGTCCATCACCCTGACAGGGTCATAGCTTTCCTTTATGGACTTTTAAAATTAATAACAGACAGTTCTATTTTGACATGCCCTTTCTTCTGCTGCAGAACTCGGCTGTTTAATTGTAGAGCTGGCCTCTTGTGGCCAAATGCTCCCAATGTTTAGCAAGGGTTGAAAATATGGATGTTAGGAGAAAAACTGGCAGATGGCTGACAAGGCATTTTTACTCATAACACACCAGTAAAACTTTAACTCAGAAGATTTAGTGCTAGAGCTTTGCAGTCAGCAAGCTGCAGCCATATGCAGATTTTTTTTTCGAACTTCTAAACTGATGGTTTTGCAAAGTGTGCATAAGCAGCCTTTATTGATTATGATGTTAAAAATTGAAAGCGTCAGTATCATTTAGCTTGAGACACTTTTAAAGAAAAAAAATGAACATTCGTTTTCATTATGAATTTCTGATAGGCCAGACACTAGTAAGGTTTATGATCTTTATTTTTTAAAACTAAAGCAAGGAATACTCTTGCTGTGCTTTTTTTTTTTTTTCCTAAAAGAAATGCTGTATATATGAATCAAAGAGCACCGAACATATATACAGTAACTGTTGGTTCTTACACATTCATAGACTCCAGATGATGTCCCGACCCATGAAAGTGACTTGTTAGCTGGATATAAAATCACAGACACCATAAGCCTGGGTGATAGCTTCACAGCCCAACTTTCAGACACAAGTTAGTATTTATAACACTCTCAGTACCTATCTATCACCGCAAAAAGCGTGTTAAATAACTTTAAAGGCCTGACAAACCCACAAAACTAGGAAATGAAGATTTATGGGTGCACAGTCCATGAATTCATTCTATTGTGCCCAGGTGTTACGGCACACACTGCAATGACATACGTTTGCTTTAGTTTAACTGTGAAGTGATGCAAGTACATTATCACAGGTATCCTGCAGTGGCCAAGAAACACTCCCCACCATTTTTGCCATTAAATGCAGCCAAATGTTGTGCTTGGTCATGAAACATGGTATAAAATAGCTGGTTACTTACATCCTTTCTCTCTGTTTCTATACCACAAGGCATTAATTAATATATATCAGTCAATTATAAGCATAGCTTATACTACAAAGCCAGAAAATATGTTTTCCTTACAAGCTCAAGAAAAAAAAATCTTATTCCTTAGTATTAGCTCAGAAAGAACTAAACCAGATAAATCTTTAGTGAGGCAAATAAAAAGAAGAAAAGAAAAATACATGTTTTTCAGAGTCCTGTGAGACAGCTCTCTTTCCTAAACACATCCTTGCTACAAAAAATCCCCCAAAAGTGCATTTTCTAGTGCAGCTGAGCCTCGAATTTGTCTGTGTTAAACAACATTTGAAGGTGGAAGAGGAATAATTCTGCATCGACATATCTGTGCTGAAATGGAAGAGCCTGCAGTTGGATGGGTGGCATGCAGGATGGTGCATTCTTTGCAGACACACCTCTCACACTGGCCAGGGCAGCACTGCCTCCCCTGACAAAGTTTTACCTGAAATCCCTTTTAGGAAGATACATTGGAAATGGAATTCCCTTAAACCCTCAAGCACAGTGGTGCAATTATATCATAAATCAAATTAATTAAACAGTGTTCACATCTATCAGGGCCTCCAAGAGCTCTGACAAATCCTGCTCAGTCTGCAAGTCAAAAGGGAAGCTGCATGGTGGGGACAGAGCTCCTCACAGCCACCGCTGCTCAGGGCAGTGCATCCCTGGGGGATCTGCTTTTGAAATAACAAGGCTGGAGACCACCTCTAACAACTCCCTCAGGGCAGACCTTCCTGATTTTCTAGCCTTTCCCTCCTGCTGAAGGGTTGCTTCTCCTCGCTCCCTGTGCCTCCAGCCTCACACAGCCAGAGAGGGCTGCCAGGCATGGAACATCCCAACCCACCCCTCACTGGAATTCATGCTCTTGTTTTCCCAGTTGCACTCCCAGTTTCATTTCTTGTGATCCCCTTTGGGCATCTGGCATGGCCGTCCCAAACATCTGCTCCACCTCTGAGATGGACAGCAATGGTCTCTGCTGATGTCCTGCAAGAAAAGGTGATGTGAGGAGCCTGATGCTGACCCTCCTCTGCTTCTGCAAGAGAGCAGGTGGGACTTGACCTTCTCTAGAGCCCAAGGTCAGCCTGACAGGATCGTTTTGAGAAGGGTGTGCTGCTCTCTTGTCAGGTTTCTGGGAGGCAGTGGATCTGTTTGGAGCCCTCCTGGTCTCCACACACCCCAAGGAGAGGAAAGGAGCCCCATGGGCCAAGGTTCAACCTTGTAGTTGGATGCTGGTGTGAGAAGGGTGGGAGAAAGTGGGGTTTTGTGGGAGGAAGAGATGAATGGTGTAAAACAGCCATGAAAACCAAAGGCAAACCTTCTTTGTGAGGTACTGAAACAAAATGGGGACAGCATTTTGAAAACCCTCTGGGTTGCAGCAGCAGTGTTGATAGCATCAGCAGGTCACCTGACTCTAATTTCATGTTACCAATTACTGCAGTCGAATTGATTACATGATCTAAATCCATGTGTATTACCTGAGCGTGTGGCCCCTGGTGTTTTGAACACTTATGCATAAAGATTGCTATAATTCTTGTTAATAGTCATTGCAGTTCATCTATCGCTCATCTATAATCTCTTGAAGATATAATAGGAATAATTACCATGAGGCACAATGGGGAAACGGAGTCTAACACCCTGACTGAGGCTGAATCACACCAGAGCCTGCATTAGTCAAGCTTTGACTGAGGAATGCCTGAAAATTTTCCAGTGAGTCAAACCTGCTGAAAAGCTGGCTGAGTTCCCTGCCTTCTGAAAACTTTCCAAAGATTTGCCCTGCTTTTTGCCATGGAGTCATTTCCTCTGAGGAAGATAGTGCAAGGGCAGGAGTTCATTTTGCCAAATAAATATTATCCAATACTGGGGAACTATTGGCATTTTTGAACCACAAGAAAAAACCCCAACTGTTTTAATACTAAGAGTCAGGATTTCTTGCTCCCTGAGTACCTTGCCAGCTCCAGCCTGTGCCAAAGCCACTATTGCCAAGGGGATAATGAGGTAATGTGCCTGGGTGATAAAATTCTGGCTTGCTGGCTTGTGGCCTGAGATAGAAGATGGCATACACCTATGTTCACATGAAAAGGCAGTGTGGGAGCTTTCAGGAGGCTTTCTGCATTAAAAATAATGTATCAGATTACCAAAAATAAAAAGACCCAGGAATTAAAATGTCCTTTAACTTCTTACGAACTGAAAGGAAACTCTAGTTGTGGAATACTGGGCCATGCCTAATCCAAAGTCTGTATTAACTAATGCTTGTTGGATGTTGAATTACAACAGAAAGCCTATGTTAATGCATGTGAGAGCCACATGAATATCAAACAAATTCATTACGATCAGTGCTATTACAGTGAATACCAAATGAGTTCGTAATGATGGAACAATGAAACTGTTACTGATAGATTTTATTTCTGCAACAAATCCTCTGTATAAGGGTCCACTCCTGTAGTATTAATTCTAATATAAGACTGCATCTGAATATTAGCATCATCAGATAAATTACACCTTTCAATATTCTGAACTATATAGTTCAACCTTTTTTTCCCATCAGTACATAATTTTTTTTTAATCTCAATTTGTCCTTAAAGTTTGATGACTATTGTAAAGGGGTAACACTTTATTTTAAGTATCCAATCATTAGGAATTCATTTAGTATTCATTGCAATAACACTAATACAATAGAATCGAATGAATAAGGAATTCATTTAGAGTTCATATAGATGTGATACCTACTTCTAGAAGAGTTCCACTCTAATTCAGCATTAGTTTAGCATTATTTAATGGATACTTTATTTTAAGTGTACTGGTAAAGATGACTTAATTGCTACACTAAGATATTTAGATTTTTAATTTTTTTTTTTTAACTTAAGGCTTTAGGTAGATGGCAAATTCATCAGAATACGATGCAAGCATTTCAAGCCCATGCAAGAACATCAGTTTTCTGAGAATGGTTAAAAGAAAATTGGAACATCTTTTTTTTTTCCTGATTAGTATTGATATATTTACAGAACATGGTAGTTACAGAGGTTGCAATCATTCCTGGATAGTACAATACTCACCTGCTGTTTGAATAAATGATTTTTGTGTTGAAACCCAAAGTACAAAATTTCTTTTTTCATTATCATGAAGGACTTCTAAGGTATAAATGGCAGCTGTAGGAACAAAGGCAAGTCAAGCCTTCCTCCAGATTCTGATCTTCAAAATCAGAGAAGAGCTGCATCAGTGTTCAACTCTCCTCTATGGTGTAAGTAAATCGAAGAAATGCCCCTTTTCAGCAAGGGCAAACCTTGGAGATAACCTCTCCTTCCTCTTTAAGCTTCCTGCCTTCCATCCATTAGTGATGGGAACCAGCAAACTGCAGCCACATCACTGAATCTGACAAAGTTACTCTCAACCCAGAGGGATTATGATGATTTGCCTATAATTTCTGGACTTCAGCAAACACACAAATGCATTTATGAAGTACTGACTATCCTTTCAGCTAACTCTTCATTAAAATGTATTTAGATGTCCTTCAAAAGAAAAAAAAAATCATCTTACAGTGAAACTCAAACTGGCTGATTCCCAGGCTTACAGTTACTTTCCTATCAAGAATTAATGCAATATCATGCACACACCATTACTGAAAAATTCTACGCTGTTTTTTGCCAAGTGTTCCTATATAACAGTTTTATCACAAGTCTGACAGCCGCCATAAAAATTCCAGGCATTCTATATCAACAGCCCTCTTTGTACTAAGTTATTAAACATTAAATTTTTATTCGTCATTTGTATTCTGTTATGCAAAATAAGCTCCTTGATAAGATGTGTCTTCTTAATTGGGCCCTTGATGCTTCTTGGATCGGAGTTGTCAGATTAGCTGGAAGAAGAGGCTCTGCATTGAGCCAGCTCGCTACCAGGAGACCAATAGCTTTGTAACAACGATATTAAGTTAGAGGGGCCAAATGGAGGGCAGCACTAGGCTCAGGTGAGACTCTACATCTGTGCATGTCTTATGCTCAGGCACTTTTCTCATAGCATCAGCAGGGCTGATGGAAATAGATTTGTTTGTTGTTTACAGCATGCAGCTGTGGATGCTGCTGCATGGGAGTTGTATAAGATTGAAGCAAATTTGTACTGAGACTAAAATATTGAGCTTTTCTCCAGTCAGCAGTCTCTGGAATCTTATTGTTGAAAACTTTATCTAGTTGTAACCCTCCCCAGGGTGATTTTGGTTTGCAGCTGCCCTGCTCTCTCTCACTGCCTGTCCCACACTGCCTTAGCATTAGCCAGAACAGGAGTGAGCTCTTGGTGCAGGAGGGAGAGACTGGGCCAGGTAGAGTTAATGACAACTGGGTCAAGCATTTTGTACACTGGGTTTTCCAGAAAGCTTTTTGATTCCCACAAATCCCTTTGGCAGTTGTCATTAGGAGACATCATTATTTTTTTGCCTTTTAGCTACACCCTGAAGAAAGGGCTCAACATTTAGTGTGGTGCTTGGTGGCACAGCGTAAGAAATCTATAAGCACGTGGTGAAAAAAAAGGAAGCCCTCATCAAAATGTAGGATTTATTATTTTCATAAAGGTAGACCAGTTTCTAACAGAAGTATAGTGTGTTTCCAGGCTGGTGCTAGAAATTTAATTGATTAAGGCTTCTGATATTTGTTTGACTGAATTGTCCTGTAATTCTGAAAAAATTACTCCCTCATTTTATCAGTTATTGCCTGTGTAACAGGCAGGCATGGAGACCTCACCAACATCTGAGCTTTGAGCAGAAGGTGCAGAGCTGCAGCCTCATTAGAGCAGCTGTGCCAGGGGTGTGTGAAAGGATCACATTTCCAGTTTGCAGATGGGAAACAGGGGGTCAGTGGTGTGACCAAAGTCACTCTTGGAGGCTTTGGCAGAGTGAAACTGAAACTTTTCACATTTCAACCATCAGACCTTCCTCTTGTCATAATTAAAGAAGGTTTATTCAGTATTTAGCAAAATACTACATTGCAGGATGTTGGCTGACCTGCCAGAGCACATTGCTTTGTTTTCCTAAACATTTTAAACCCTTCTGTAATTTTCATCCTAGGACACTGATTTTTTTTTTCCAGATTTTTGGCACAAAAAACCTTAGAAATGCAAAAAACCTTGGCATGCAATATTATGGGCATTTAACAACCTATTGCTGTGAGATTCTTTTGGATTATTGTCTGGGAAAGGTTTAGAGTTTTTACTGTGAACTTTTTTTGTAAGAAGTCTTTTAAATGAGTACAAACCCTAATCCAATGAACTAGTGTACATTTTCATTTCAGTACACCTACTGCAGTTTAGCTTATGGGTAATGTAAAGCAACAGAGAGCAATGTAAGCTCTTTTACAAATTTCTCTTTAGCCACAGTGATTTTTTTGAAGCACTTCACCTTTACAGGGTGTTTGACTGAAGTTGTGATATCCACCTGGAGAAACAATTTCTTGAGAAGAAAAGCGTAACACTGAGTGCTGTATTGACCCTACACAGAGCTGTCTGGTTTTGAAAGGAGGCCTTGTGCAAATCTCTGTGTTTGCTCACACACATCCCCACGTGTGTGACTGCAAGGCTGTTGTGGATCACTGGGTATTGCAGCAGCAGGACTGAGAATATTAGTTTGCACCTAACATGTTCTGTGCTTTTAGCTGGGACAAGGGTCAAACAGCAGAAGCGTGGTAGGGGAAAAAAGCAGCTGTAACATCCAAAGATGTTACAAAGATGTGCCGAGACATCCTCTCTGTAATGTGTGTGAACACCTGCTTGCTTGCTTTCAGGCTAAGGACAGCTGTTCCTCCTAAGAAAACTCAGTGCCTGCTTGCTATCCCAAGGCCACATATGCCAGACCTGTGCTCAAAGACCTGTGTTCAAAAGTCCTGCCAAAGCAATGAAAACACTCAGTGACAATGGGGAAGATGTAGGTGGTTAAGGCTCCTGTTGCAGCATCAGCATCTCACACAAGTCAAGGGTGAGGGAGCAGTCAGTGTTGGCAGTGCCCTCTGCACCTCTACAGTCAGCTGCAGAGAGAGGGAGGACAGGAGCACAGAAGGTGTGCATTTCCAGCATTGCTCTGTTCTGCATTCAGAGCATTTTCCCTGAGGCAGGCTGGAGCAGCTTGCTCACTCGGTGCCCCTGTGCTCTGCTTTGCACAGCTGGAGCAACCCTGTTGATGCTGGCAGCACTGTATTTCCTAGATGTGACCTCCACACCTTCTAGGAACAGCATTTTAAAGGAGTTTCTGTGCCTGATTTCCAGATTTCAGATGTTGTTCTGCACCTTACTGTGTTCAGAAGCTGTAGACACATCCTGCAGTTCAAGGGCACTGAGCCTGTGCCTGGTCAGTGTGTCTGCCTGGTCAGTGTGTCTGCCTGCCCTCCCCGTCCAGCTCTGCCCTGGGGTGAAGGACATGTGGCTTGGAGTCTGGCAGCTGACTGGATGATGTGCAAGAGAGCACTGCTGTGCCAAAGCCACGTGCCAAAGGTCACACTCCATAGGGTGGTGACAGAGCTAGCCCTGAGTCATCTGTGCAGGACCATCTCAGCTGAGACTGCACCTTATCTACCTTCCCTTGGAGTGAGTTGTTTTAGCTGCCATTTAGCTAAGAAACATAAGACTTCTTCCTTGACTCAGGAAAGTCTTTCTTCACAGCACTTGAGACAGTTTTTGAGCTTTGTTTATAGAAAATTACAAAGATTTCTAAAGGAGGATGGGGAGAGAGTTTTTAAATTCTGAGGGGAGCCTACTCTTATCTGCAGAATTAAAACCCACTATTTAGCTGACTAGCTAAATAGATACCTTACATTTATAATAATTCTTTCAAGATATACCAGCTAACCCATGTGATTTCAGCAGACATGGCTCCAGCATCTGGCTGTGTTTTGACGTTTTGAAGATGTAGAGGTATTGTGTGGAATTGCAATGTTTTTGCTCAAACGTCAGTGATAATATTCCTGGCATGCTCAAGCAGTGGATATTCCTGTGCCTAGGTACCTCATTATCTGCAGATGCCATAATGAGAATATGAACGCTGTCAATCACTTTGAGACACTTGTAAAAGCAATAATATAGAAAAGCTGTCCTTGATTTTCTCTCTTACTGCTCTGTGTTGGTAGGCTGGGAAAATCATTTGGATGTGAGGAACTTGGACATTGTTTGGCCTGTTCTCAACAAACTTGGATCTGTCTCAAGCCATGCTCCTTGAATACATCCAATTCATCTTTCCTTGAGAGGGAAGGACAGGACCCACAAGGAACACTCCTGGAGTCTTTCAGGCAACTGCTACCTGTAAAACAGATTGTGGGGGACTTGTAAAGTGACCATTGATGCCAGATAAGTCTTAATTAGAGAATGAAAGCTTATGGACTCTCCCGCTCTCTTTGCTTCAAGACTACATAAGCAGCTCAGCTCCAAAGCAGAAAAATCATACTTTCCAGCCAAAAAGTAGTTGAAAATCTTGAGGAGAACAGGCTATCCCTGGAAACCACCTTTTCAACCAGAAGGGCTTTTCCCAAGTTAGATGTGTGAAGGTTTTTAATAAGTGTTTTGAAATCCCTACAGATGTAGATACAAAACATCTGCAATAGTTGACAGCTTCACAGATTTATTGAAGTTATTTCTGAAAGGCATATTCTGTAAGTAAACATCTTGCGGTTCCTAATTATCAAAAGGGGAAATAGTTTGACTAGTCTCTCCTTATTTTTTGCTCATTTCAGTTTGACATCCATGGAATATTGGGTAGATAATATTAATCTTCCTTGACTCTGATGTCTAAAAGTTAGACAATTAAGTCTGAGCTAGTTACCCTTTAAAGTCAGTGGAGTGAAACAGGGCAGTTTGCTCTAAGACAGAGTCTTAGCATTGGTCAAATGAGTTGGATTTATAGTCTCCACTGATTATAAAAAAATATGCAGCTTAGCCACTGGTGCAGGCTGGATACCTGACTTTACTTTCTCAGTGCTGGGGGAGATTGATTCCACTCATCACTGGCCAAAATGCTACACCATGCACTCCACACATGTGGCAGTGAGCCTCCAGGAGCTGAGGTGGCTGTCTGGAGACACTGGCCAGGGGACTTGTGTCACCCAGTCATGCTGCAAGGCAGCCCAGCACAATCTCCTTTGGCCTCAGCAGTGCCTGGGTGCCCCTGGTGATGTCCTGTGTGCTGGGGGTGCAGTGATGACTGTGTTCAGCTAGCTAAAAGTCTAAGTTAAGCCTAGAGAAGCATCTGTGTTTCCCTGAGGAAAGCTCACTGCATCCTTGCCCAAGTCCCAGAATGGGGTCCCAGCCTTTGGATCTGCTCTGCTTGTGCAGGAGAAGGTGAGGGCTGGAGAGTTTTGTCGGGAGTGGGCTTCTGCTCCACCATTTCCAGAGGTTGCTCATGTGTTCCTCTCCTCTCTTTTAATTAATAGGTTACTGAATTCAGTGGTGATTTTGCATTGCCCTTTCAGTTGTTGGAAGGCATGATAAAGTAATCATGAATGTGTTGGTGGAAGGCTTAAAGTGGCTTAGGATTCACAGATGCTGAGGACAGTGCCCAGAGGTGGGAGGTGACTTGACTGGGCAGCAGAGCAGAGGTTTTGGGCTCCATTGATGGATGGGTATCTGGGCAGCTGCTGGTATTATCAGGGTTACCATTGCACCCCCCAGACTGACCCACTTGAACAATTCTGTTCAACAATTTTCTGAAAACTGGTTGGGCTTTCATTCTGGAGCTACTTGAACTCCTTTGTATTTTACATCACTCTTGCTGCAAGTCTTTTGGGCACAGCTCCTCCCATCCTATCCTTGCATTTAACATAAACATAATTTAGCATAAAGGTGAACTTGATTTTATCATTTCATCAGGGCTCTACACTGAGATTCAAACACAGTGAGTGTTTTCACTGAATTCATTTTACCTGTATAATCTCACATTAGAGTGGTATTGCCTTCCAGAGGGTCACTGCAGGCTTGCACTGAGATAATTTTGTCACTTCAAGCTTGTGTGATAATAGGATTACCATAGGCATGTTTTGAAATTGTTCTGAGATTGCTTTGAGGGTGTCAGGTCTCTATGCAAGGGTTTGCCTCACTAAGAGGAGCACAAACCAAGCTAGAAAACCTGAGGTATGTAAATGTGTTACAAAAAGAAATACACTTTGATGCATTTTGCTCACGAAAGGAAACCATTTGTTTTTCTAGAAGTTTTGCAACAGGCATGGAAGTAAATCAGGAATGCTTGAAAGAAATGAAATATTTATTGCAGGTCAGATTTACATGTGAGTACATATATACATGTATACATGAAAGTACATACACTAAAATGCAAATGGAGTTACTATCAGTGTCTATAGAAACAAATGCTGATATCAATACCTAGTTAAACAGCTATGTGTGGCACTGTGGTTTATCAGAGCAATTATGGGGTCTGTCTGCTGAGGATGACCAATCAGAATTGTAGAATAATTTGGACTGGAAAAGACCTCCAAGATCATTGAGTCAAACCTTTCTCCATCCTCATCTTGTCACTTAGCCCAGAGCTCTGAGTGCCACGTCCAGTGGTTCTGTGAACAACTCCAGAGATGGGGACACCACCACCTCCCTGGGCAGCCCATGCCAATGATTAACCGTCCTTTCCATGAAGAAATTCCTCCTGGGAATTTTCAGGTCCAACCTGAACCTCCCCTGATGCAGCTTCTTGTCCTGTCCCTGTTGCAAAAATTGTGTCAGCTTTTTTATTCTTAATAAAAATGTCCCATTACCAGCATTATCACTACAATCGTGACTATCCTGCTATGTAGACAGTCATCTATGATTTCTTGTTTGAAATGCTGGTAACTATTATATGCAGAAGTTCTGATCAAATAGAAACTGAACAAGCCCATAAAATTAATGTCATGGAAATAAAGAATTATTACAGCGTACTCAAATTTTAAACAAGTAGTGGGAAGTATTTAATTTCTGCTTATCATTTTTGATGCTGTTCTTAAGGCCTATTTAATTAAAGAAAAGCTTGTGGCTCCTTTTGGGAAAATAAAATAACTCCACCCAGAGAGGTGTATTGTATTCTAGTCTATTCTAGTTCTGTCAGCTCCTTGCTTTTTTTCCCTTTTGATTACAGGGCATATTTGCAATGTGATGTAGCATAGCAGTATTATTTAAAATATGGCTATTAAGCATACCTACCATTCTGAAAGCCAGGCAAAGCTCAGATCATCCTGCATGCATCCCCATCCAAACCTTAGCAGTGACAGATTAGCTTAGCAAAGGGCCTTGCCTGGCCGTCCCAGCTGGCTTCTGTACTTATTTCAAAAATACGTTTTCATCAAAAGCTCTTCAGCTGACAGCTGAGTTGGGGGGCAAATAACACAGTAAAACTCCTGGCAATTTAATTTTTCAATGAAAGCTTTGACCCAAAAAAAAAAAAAAAAGTTCATTTTTAAATCCTGCTCATCTTCAGCATTATTTTCTGAGTAACTCTTAAAGGTACCGCTATCTTCTGCTACCAATTCCAGCTCAGAAACCACCAACCTTTCAAAGAGCTGAAAGAAATTTCAGCTGGCCCTGAGGAGACTCCAGTCTGCACAGGATGGGTTAAAGTTGGTCACCAGAGCGTGAGAGACATCTGGGCTGTCCTTGCACATGGCTGGAACTGTGCAACAAGGGCTTGGAGCTGCAGGTCCTCTAAAACCAGTGATGCCAAGGGCTGCAGTCGAATCATGGAATAATTTACACTGGCTTGGACCTCAGGATATCACCTGCTCCAAGCCCTTGCACAAAGCTGTGTTAAAATCGTAAAATGCTTTCATCACTTTATTTATTATTTGATCTAATTTCAAAATTATCTCACCTTTTATTCAAGGGTATCAATGCACCTTTGACAATGAAGTCTTACACTCATTTTGCAAGAGGGTAAGGTGAGGTAAGTCGAGTTGCAGAGCTGCTGACTGAGACAGATCCACAGGTTTCCCCCATCTCGCAGCTGTGTGCTTTCCTGCTAGACATGCTGCCTGTCTGCAGGACAATTGACCATTATTTACATGGATGCACAAGATCCTTGTAATCAAATGCCCATCAAAGCATCAAAGCAATCATCAGTGTGGGCTCATTTCTTCCCTTGGTATCCTTCAGAGTTGTACATGTGTTTCCCATGGGCAGAATTTGACCCTTACTGCAGAAATTAGAAAAGGTTAGTTATTAAAGCAACGTGGTTTGAAATTGTCTTGGTAGTTGCTAAGTACATCTGTGATTATGTCAATTTAGGTTTGCCTAAAAATATAAAGCTCTCAGTGAAATGTTAGAAGCAAGGAAAAATAATGCTTTTATGTGTTAATGACATATTCTGGACAACCAAAATAATAATAAAAAAAAAACCCTGCATGGGGGTATGTTCTGGGCTCCTTTTCATTTTTCAGCTCTGCATATACTGGATTGAGGTCTACAGTTGCTGACCACTGCTTTGATTATCTCACTGTAGCACATAATGCTTTGTACCCAGAGAATGTATTCCAGCAAGCTCCTAAATTGTATTTGGACAAAGAATAATTGAACACTGGACAGAATAACAAATGCTATGGTCAAGTTTGCTTCATGGGTTTATCGTGTTGTATTAACATGATAGAAATATGAATACTTAAATCTTATCTCAGGTATAGTTTATAACTGCATTAATCATTTACCGTATTATATATTTTTCATGTCACTAAGATTGTGAGGAAAAGATTCAATTTTCCCAGTGCAGTCAGTTGAATGTGGTTTAGATAAGTTAAAGGCATTGCATTAAACTGTTTCAACATGGCTTTCTCTTATAGATCCTATAAAAGGATGGGGAACATATATCAAACAGTAATAACTAATATTTTACTTTTTTTCTTAAAGTCATATAGCAGTGTGTTTTCCATTTTCATTAAAATCAGATAAATGAAGTTACTAAGTTTGCCACTTACAGGTAAATGCCTTCAAATTGATACAGGAATTTTTACCTGCTATATTTGCTTCAAATTGTTAAGGGGAAATGCTCTCCTATCAATTAAAGTAGCAGTTTGATAGACACTGAAATTATCCAGAGATATCATAAAGAGCAACAACAAATACCCCCAATATACCCAACAGTGTTTCACCTTCCTTATATTTACTGGTGATGTGGAATATGAGCCTTGCAAATAAGAGAGTGGCTCACCAGCACACATCTCTGAGATCTCAGCACACCACAAAGCACTCCCATTTTACTCCACATGAAAAAGGAATATGTACCAGCACAGGCATTGTGCACTGCTAGCTGCCTTTCTAGATCATTACAATAACATTGCGCGTTCACTGCCCATAAATTATACCTAGATTGTAATTTGCAAGAGAGATGCTGATTCATTTCCTTGAAATCAAGAGGTGGCTGAAGGAAAAGGAGTGGATGGAGAAGTAAAGGATGCTGGGGAGGCCATGTCATGGCCATGGCTCTGAAACACTGGGACTGGAGATGAATTCATGGTGCTTCAGCAAACTTTCACAGCTGCTCATGACTGTGTTTTGGAAAGTCCCATTTAATACCGAAAAAAAAAAAAATAAAAAAGGACAATTAGAATGCATTAGCTGTCATGCTTTGCCATCATTCATTATTATTGCTTTTCAAAAGTTTTGTGCCTGGGAAACCAATTGAAATAGCAGGATACTTATGCCATGACAGTTCTTTTGCTACAAAACTCCCTGCAATCGTTTCTATCTATGTGATGCACTTCAACATCATGCTCTGTTTGCTTTATGACTGCAAAAATAAATAGGATATTTTAAATTCATTGTACAATAATAACAACTTATCTTCTGGTCAGATTTTTTCTAATTGAGATCAACTGAAAAAAATCTTCAAAGGGTTGTACAATATGGAAGATTTCCTGCCATGGAGGATTTATTTGCCCAGTGTGTAAGTGGTGAGTGAAGTGTTTGCCAGCTCTCAATTAGTAGTTTCTATGTCATTACTGGCTTTTTACAGGGTTTTCCTTAAACTGCTTTGAATTACAATGTCACAAAATGCTAAATCAATTACATATGTGTCCTTGTAGCTACCCCATAAGGATACCTGCCATGATTTTTTAATGGTGCTTTTAGACTTCTTGTTTACTTCCATGAAGTGAAGTAAAGGTCATAACACAGTGCAACTTATTTCTTAAAGTTTAGAAAAAAATCAAAACAGCAGGCCATAGAATAGAAAGGTGAGATTCAAAGACACAAATCACTTCACAGTCACAAAAATTGCCAAAAAATAGCAGCTTGCAGCTGTGCACAGCAGGGACAGAAAACATTAAACACATGTTAAATAACAAATAGGAGACTTAAATATAGCTAAAAGTGGACCTTATTCTGAATAAATCATGTAAACTGCATCTTAATGGTTCGAAGGAATGTAATGGATCATGTGAAATATGCTAAATTTATATTGTTAAAAAATCAATAGTTAACCCCCTCCCTTTTAAAAAGGGGACTATGGAGTCCATGGGTAAATATTTTGTCTTTCATTTTCTTTCTCTATATACAGCCGGATTTGTAAAATTTCATTTCAGTTAAGGGCAAAGCAGGACTTGCATTCAAAGCAGTTTGGGTTTTGGGCATGAAACTATTTAACATTCTCTTTACAGAGGCTGGACTTTTAATGAAATTGTCCTTTTTCCCTTTCTTCTGTTACAAATGCAAAGAACGTGGATGATGCCATTTTTTCATATACTCCTGGTGAAGTGTTTGAATTGTTCTCTGCACCATCCTGCATTCATTTGTGGTGTCTGGGAAAGGGCAGCCATTGCTCAATGGGCACGGCGAGCCTCATCCCATCCTTCCTCCCGCCTGGGAACGAGTGAGGGGGAGAGCAGGGCAAAGAAAGGAGCTCTTCTTCTTATGAGAAGCATGAAAAATAAATCACCACTTTGAGTATTCAAATCAATCCTGCTGGCAACTATCTTTCCCTTGAAATGTTTGTTGCCTTCTATTTCTGCCTCCTGAATATTTGCAAGCCTTTTTGCTTGCCTTCTGCACCGAGGGTCACGTTTTAGTTTCCCTGTGTATATCTTCCTTGAGATTAATGTACCTTAATGACATCATTGTGGGCGATGATGGGAAGGTCCCCAAGTTTGCTTTTCTTCCCATCTCAGTTGCACTTCTGAACAAATCAGCTCTTGGGCTTTGATGTTTTTTCCTTCAGGGCTATCTTTCTTATAGGCAATATAGCTTACCTATACATTTAGTAACTCTGCAGTCTCTCATTAGATGCATTTTTGTCATCAATAATAAGTTCCCAAGGAGCCTTAATGCAAGGAGTAACGGATACAGTGTGGAATGGAGCCATTGTTTGATAATGCAATATCTCTCATAACAATGTAAATAAGAGGCTGAATACATTTCAGGGTTCCTTTGTGTTCCACGTTATTAGATGGTGCTCTATTTCCAATCTGAATATTCATAATATGCTCCTAGAGTGCAGTGTCGGAGTGAGCGGCTTTGAGGAAAAATTATTTTTTTTTTAAGTGGAAGAGAAAAAAAAAAGAAATGAGGAGTGTTCTAATGAGGAACAGTTGAGTACTATGATTTAACATACTTCTGAGGTTTCTATCAGCCTGGAGCTGTTCTTTCTTGGCTTGTACACAGTGCATTTACATGGAGCTCTGTTTGGATGAGTGCCTTCCAAAGTACTAAATGCTCTAATGTACTGAAAAGCGATAAATATGGAAAATGCACACATGCATACACACAGACACACAGTGCAGATATACATGCACACACACCTCCTTGCAGACATACTCACCTGCCCCCATACAGACATTTACATCCCCTGCATGTGCAGATGGGCGACATTTTAAATGCAAAAAGAACAAAACTCTGCCTAGTTTATTTATTTATTATCTGGCATTGCATAATACTGAAGTACCATTTAATGCAATGAGCTGCTATCCTTTCAGAATGGAAAAAAGGAAGAAAGAATAAAGGGAAAAAAACCCAAACATGGAATAAAACACATGTGAGTGTTGCCACTTCCTCCCTGACCTGTCTGGACCCACTAACCTGAAAGGCAAGGCAGAGTTTGGGTTTAACCAGCCCAGGCTGTGCTGCTGGGAGTTTGGTACAGTAAATGAAGACAATAAGCTCTGGAATTGTGTCACTGTTTACCAAAGGGCTCTCTGCAGTGACCTCATGAGCTAACGACAGTGTTGGGAGCAGAAATGGTAATTGTGATTTTTATAGCACAGCCTTTGCTAATTCCTCTCAGTTCATTCCAAAAAAAACTTAGACCGAGAAAAAAAAAGGAGAAATAAAATCGTGAAAACAAAGCTGAATAGGTTAATGAAATGACAATAGAAAAGTGTCCTTAATGGGGATACAATTGCTGCCTGAAATATTTATTACTTACATTTATTTAGATCCTTCACGAAAAAATGTGTCTGTTTTCCTATACTTTGATTTTTGCTCTGAAGTTTCGAGGAGTTTTTTGTGCTTTTTCATCTAATATTCCTCCTCTAACTCTCCCAACGTGATTCATTTCTTTAAGATCTTGTTTTATTTTTAAGTCATCAATTACTCAAACTTTGTTGGCCTATCTATTCTCTGCCATCTGGACCCCATACCTTATTTTAAAGCATGTTCAAATAATGACAACCTTCTTTTCTCAATTAATTTATGGGCTGTGGGGACCATTTTTCATTTGTTATCATGCACTTCCATTTGATCTCTCATATCTTTCTTCTGCATCTGCAACCATAGTGTATAAATCTTCCTCTCAAGCATTGTCATGGTGCCCAAGATATATAGGTGTAACTCCCTATTAGTTCCACAAAACTGACCTTAATTTCTAAAAATGGTATCAGATGCGAATAAAGTTTGGTAAGATGATTTGTTTTGATTTACTTTGTACCACTTATCTTGGAGTTTTCTTCCTACTTTTCTTTTATCTAATTTAGACAGTATAGTCTTGCAAGCACAGTTGCATGTTTATCCATTACCTCCCTGCCAATGCTGCTCCTTAGAGAGATGGTGCTGTAAGATTTTGGATGCTAAGAATAATAAAATGGCATTTTTCAGTAACCTGTAGTAAGTACGCAATTTCTTTTTGCATTTAAAAATGGTAATTTAGTTTCCAATAAAATACCAGGATTTTGTAGGGCTGATTGAGGTGACATTAGTCTGCTAAAATGAACAGAAACAGACAAATCCAAATAGCTTTCATTTTATTCTGCTGTGTTGACAAATGGTAAGACTTAAAAATCCAATTCTCCCACCGAGCACTTACAAGAAGCTGGTTTGGACTGCTGAAGGGCTGTGGCTTATGAAACAAAAACCTCTCTTTTTTTTGTTATTGTTATTGGGGGGGGGGAGGCAACAGAGAGAGAATGTGTGCATACGTGTGTTTTGTTTTACATAAACAGACTTCAGTCCAAACTAAGGATTGCTAATTAAGCAAAAACCATGACCAGATGTTTATTAACACCTCTCAGGTTCATGGGATTTGGATAGTGTGCAGTTTTCATGGACTAATTTGAGAAGGGAACCACCTTTATTGGAATAATGGCCAATTATAATTGCCTACTTTGCCTCTTTTTCTTTTATCTGGTGTGCAGGGGAAAAAAAATAAGCCCAACCTATCATCCTCGTGCCGTTGATATTAATTCTGCACGTTATTGGGTACATATTATTAATAATAAATACATAATAATGTACAGATGAAAAATTCCTCAGCCATTTACTTTACAGCAACTTTTCTTTTTGTGTGTGTGTGTTGTTATTAGTTTATCAACAACGCCAACGTTGTTAACCTATTTATATGGAGCCTGCCATGAGGTTTGCCTCTGCCAAAGCAACGATGCGTCACTTGGATGCCAAAAAGCACTGAAACAGGAAGAGTTGCTGTTGGGTCCCAGCATGGTGACTTCATCACAGGCCTCAGCTTCAAACTGTGGAGTAATAAAACTGAATAGCACAATATAAAACTCCATGTTTCATAAGACAAATATTGCTTTACGCATTCATGTCCCTTGTACTATGTTAACTGTAGGAAGAAATGGAATACAGTTTTAGTGACCCCCTGGGACCTATAAAGGCTATTTCTGAGTCTGAATCTTGCTGTTTAATTTAATCATTTATTATATTAATATTCAAATGGGCTGCATCTTATTAGCTACTGCAAAGATGTTAGTATGTCTGAAATAAATACCTAATTATGCTTTTGAAGAGAGAGGTTCTAAAGACTTTTGTACATTTGTGCTAATAGAACAGTTCATTTGCAGATTTTTTTCTGCAGAAATCAGCAGTCTGAGCGTTTGTTTTTTTCCCCCTTCTTACTTTGAATAAAATAAGAACACAGATCAAATATACCATTGTGAAGCCTAAATAGCACATATGAGTTTTCCCCTTTGTACTGCAAGACTTCATTCTCCAAGCGAGTGAGTTATACAGTAGCAAACTGACCAGTGCCCTCAGCCTCTAGCTCAATAACACATTAATAAAAATAACTGCTTTAACCAAATGACCATGAAATTAAGTATGTTCTTATTCAAATTAAACAAATGGATATGCTTTTGAAAAACATTTTTGAGCCTGACATGGTCATGTTTAAAATACATTGATATTTTATTGTTTTAAAAGCCCATTATTATTTTTTCCCTTGAGTGCCAACCAGAAAAGATGAGGACTTTGAATTTCACGTCTTCGAACAATGGACAGCAGCTTGCAGAAACATATATTGTGATTCTGCATCAAAGGGGTGGCAGGATGCAGAGATGTGGAGAAAAAACCATCACTGGATTTCTATGCCAGCTCATCTTCAGGATCTTCAGGAGAAACCTTTTACTAAGTCTGCATAAGGATGACTCGAACTGCAAATACTGTATATATTAATGGTACTAATGTGCTTTAAACTCAATGTGCACAGTGCATTTAGACCTATGCAGAAAATTAGTAATAAATGCAAAAGTTACAGTCTACAAAATTAGGAATGACAAGTTACTATCTTTCAAAGGATCACCACAACCAAACTTGGATTTTTTTTTTCCAAGTTGCTAAATTCAAGGTTCCTACTGATACAAAATTATTTCTTTCATAACTGTTTTCTGAATAAATGATGGTGTTAATAAAAGGTTAAAGGACAGAGACTGCTGGAAGCTGAAGTCCTCATTTTATGCTCCAACAGCCAAGTTAGAGATCTGTAGGACGAGGTCCTCCAGGCTGACCTGCAAGTGGGCTTTCCCTCCCTCAGCTCGGTGGTGTGAGAGCCTGGCCAGAGCTTCTGCTGCAGGTGGGGACAGCAAAGGTCATAAATTATTGCTACTGGGTGTATTTTCAGCCTTCTTGGACCCACTGGGGACAGGTGAGTCAGTTCCCATATTTATTCCTTTTTCTCTAGTGCTCATGTGAGTGTTGCCTGTGAAGGCTGAGACTGGACCCCCTCTGCCTTCATTCCTTAATTCTCCCAGAGCTGCTGGGGCTGCAGCTCATCCCATTCACCCCCATGGTCTCCTGCCTGTATCCAAGTCACCATTAAAAATGTGTGCTTTTTGCCGTGGAGAGCTGGGGTCAGAGACACCCCCGTTGCAGCAGGGTTGGATGACAATTATTTGGTTACCTGAGCCCATTGGCAGCGCTGCGAGGGGATCGATGGAAATTAGGGCATGCAATGCATAACATTTTATAACCACTATTACCTCAGTGACCAACTGAAATTATTAACAATGGTCAGCTGAACTACCCTGTATATAAAACAATAGCCTTGCTGGTGTTCTAATTAATCACAGTAATGTTTCTCTCAATGAGTAGCTGATGCATTTCCCCGTTGAAAAATATTTAAAAATATACGTTGTTATCCGCTTTTCCCTTCTTTTTCTCCCTTGCAGAGAGTGTAAAGATTAGATTTTGCACGTTGATTTAACATGTGGAAGTAAAGCTAGGGCATCAATAGTTAACCTTATATTACCCTCTGCTGAACAGACACAGTATCAATGCAGGGGTTTAACTACCACACCACTGAAAACACATATTCCTGCAGTTTTGGACTAGGCGTAAGAATGCTGTGTATATGTTTTCCTCATTATTTGGATGTGCTGTTTGAATGTTGTGATCAGTGATTCAGAGCACATGATTCATCAGGAAGACATTTGCTAGGCAGACATGTGAGGAGCTGTCTGCCTCTTCAATCTCACTGACAGGGCAAAAATGCTGATTTATAGTAAATCATTAAAATCTGCTTATTATTGCACTGCTTGTTCCTCTTCTCCACTTCAAGCCAGCATCTTGATCTGCATCATGTCTCTTACAATTTTATACTACAGCAAGCAGTTATTTAAACAAGAGAGAAATGATCCTTAGTCTTTATTAGTGCATATGAAAGGATATTTTGTTTAAAGAAGACTAATTAAGAAAGCAGACTCTATTTTCTTGCTCAGTTTAGGGAAAAATAAAGATTTAAAACATGTAAGTGCAAAGAATTATTGCAATAAAACATTATTTTAAAATTATTATTGAATAGGTTTTTTTTTTCTTTCTAAATAATCGTAAAGCAGCAGCTCAAACACCACCAAAAATATTTGGAAGAAAGGAGATGTTGGGTGATTATTCAGCTTGTGAGAGATCTCAGGGAAAACACAGCTAAATGTTATGAGATTATTGATGGAAAGGGAAAAAACCCTCAAAACTAGAACCAGGTTCCAGTTGGGTAAAATGACAATGGGAACATTAAAATAATTTTCAAGAAGGGGGGGAAGTTTTGTTTACTTTGAAAGGGGTGGTTTTGTGCAATAATACAATATGTAAATACGTTGTCTGATAGAAAAACAAAGAAACAATACAAAAAGGTCTATATTGTGTATGTGTTACTTACAGTAAAAATTTTAATTTGATGCCTGGGGACAGAAATTCTTGCCACTGAATTACAAAGAAGTGAATAAACTGACTCAAAATTAATCCATACAGATCTGTCCCCTTAATAATACTAATTCCAGAGAACAAAGCAGTGCATAATGCATTTTAAATTAACTTGGAAAATGCATAATTTATATTTGTTTTATTTCTTAATATTTGAACACAGGTACATTTTAGAATGCTAAGGACAGGAAAGAAGAGGGCAGATTTTGTCCATATATGCTCTATTAAAAAAAATATATATAACCACATAATATTTTTCAAGCTCTCTTAGAAAAGGACTTCAGCTGTGAAATATTACGGAGAAAGGATAAACACAGTTAGGAGAGAGAAAATGATTTTTAACATGCTGTGAAATGAATATGTTTGGTTAAAATATAAAAAGGGTTCTAATTCCTAATAAAACATTCTGAAATAGATAATTACATATTAGTTTGGATCAAAAATAATGTCCTTACTCATGAGAAGCAATTGAGAGATACTCAGTGGGGTGCCCTGTCGGGCATGGCAGGCAGCTGGAGCAGGGATGGGAGAGGGCAGGGATGGAGAGAGGATGCATGGAATGGAATGGAATGAAATGGGATGGGATGGGATGGGATGGGATGGGATGGGATGGGATGGGATGGGATGGAATGGAATGGGTTGGGATGGCATGGGATGGGATGGAATGGAATGCAATGGAATGGAATGAAATGGAATGGAATGGAACAGGATGGGATGGGATGGGTTGGAATGGCATGGGATGGCATGGGATGGGATGGGATGGAATGGAATGGGATGGGATGGAATGGGATGGGATGGAATGGAATGGCACAGCCTTCACTGGCAGAGCAGCTCTCCAGCCTGCTCCTTATCCCTGCCCTTCCCCTGCACGTGGAGCCCTGTCAGCCTGCACTGCTGAGCTCAAGGCTGTGCAGGTAAAGCCCACACACCCTGTGTGTCACCCAGAGAGCCACAACATGCCCTGAACCTTCCTCTGCTGTGGCAACTCCAAGTTACTTCACCCTCTCCAGCCCAAAAGCTGAACCTGCACTCACCCAGGCATCTCATCACCCTGGGGAAGAGGAAACTATTTCATTTTTTGGTTTATCAGTCTCCTTCCAGGCACAGCTTTGGGACAAACTCATTGGCACTACAGTGCCCCACCAAACCTTGGCTGTGCTGCTGGGTTTGGAAGTTTGTTGTTCAGGTCAAATCCAAGAGAAAGGAAGGAAAGCTGAAGGTTTTCTGCTACAAACATAGGTGCAGATGGTAATGTAATACAAGGAGAGAGCATCTGGATTTAAGGATCCTTAGTCTGGAAAATTAGTTCTCAGTGTTTTCCTCTCCCCTCTTCCAGAGCAACTTTGGATCCAATAAATGAAAGGGTGTTTGGAGAGTGCCAAAAGGCTATTGGGTGGCTGTGTGCCTTTTGCTGTGTGTGTGCAAGATGGGACATGACTCCCTGGGCCAGTGGTGTCTGCACTGGGCACCAGGCTGGGCTGCTGCTGGGAACAAAGACCAGCTGTAATACAGACCAGAAGTTCTGCAGGCATTCCCACTGCTGTAGCACAGTTGTGATGATGAGAACAGAAACCTGAGTGAGAATTGAAAGAATTGGACCTGCTTGGCTATACTTGGGGAAAAGTTGGCTGGCCCAGATTTAAAAAAAAGTGCTGTTACATGTGCAGCTGGTAATCAGTAAATATTTTGAATAATTTTGTTGGTGTAGATTCCAGGTATTAATACTGAAGATTGTTAACTAACTCTAAGTGGATATTGTAGGAGCACACAAAGGGTAAAGAGCATCTTTTATGGAGATTTTTCTAAATAAACTTTATGATGTTCAAAAGAGGTGAAATTTCCCTGAGACCAGACTTGCTTACAACACAGAAATTTAGCCCCCAGTTGCTAAGTTATAAATCTTTCTGCCAGATTGGGTAGAACATCACATTACCTTGAACTAAATTTGTAAAGAATGACCATTGTCCTCACAGCTGTAAGAGAAAAATGTAGAGCTTGTCCCAAACCATGGGTTTTAATGGGCTGTTCACATGAAACTAAAAAGTGAGGAGATAAAACCCAGCCAACACAAATTTATCCAAACTGATTACTTCCATAGTGACAATTTGTTAAACAATGACTTTACTAGAAAACTAAATTGATTACATTTTGCACACTTTTAGTATTTTAACTACCTGGAAAAAATATCCACTTATGTTTATAGAACAACATTCCCAGTTAATTCCTTCCTGGGTGCTATGGTTGCACGTTATTTTCAATAACTCAATTTACAGACTAGCCTTATCGTGGCCTAATGCAAATTAATGCTTTGAGTCATAAGTGTTTCCCTTGGAAACAGTAATTTCAAGTTAATGTCTCTTGATGTGAAATGGAGTGCAGTGTCACAAGCTCTCTCTCACCAACCTACAAATTAACTTCTGTTCCCTCTGTACCAGAAATACGGGTGGCATCCTGCTCTGCTTCCCATGAAAAGTTCTATCAGTATATGTGTGTGAATGTGTCTGTCTGTGTGCGCCAGGTCACCCTAATGCAGTGGCCATCCTGGATCTTCACTGATGCGCCAAAACTCTGGGAAAAGGCCAGGCACAGCCACTGGAAATAAAACAAAAACAAAGTTCTAACATTTACAGCATCCTAATAAAATGATGAGTCATGAAGGATAGATGTTGATCCCCAAACCAGCCCTGTTTGGGCAGGTGGGTTTGTACACAGGGAGTGGTAAGAAAAAAACTTGCAAGTAGCAACCATGAAAAGAGAATAATAGAATTAAAGTAAGAAAGAAAAAAAAAGAAAGAAAGAAAGAAAACTGAGCAGAGGGGGGAAGCTGTTTCTTCATTGTTTAAAGACTTTTTTTTGTGACATATTTTAAATGAATCAATGTCGCTGTTGAGCAGCTAGCAGAGTAATGAATGCATCGGTTCTCAGTGGCAAGAAGGAATGACCTTTATTGTTTTGATTTCATCACATTTATAGAGTTCTCAAAAGTCACCAGATTGGTCAGTCAGAAGCCTTCCCCCAGGCCTGATTGGCCAGGCCTGCACTGCCCAAGTTCTGGGACACTGTTCCAAAACATCCAAACTTTATCTTTATTTACAAAACACAAGAAAACCTCTCATGGGAAAAACTGTGCTAGCCACAAATCAACAGTTGAAAAATTCTGCAGTCTAGCATGACTTTGTCTCCTGCATGTATATTTGATTTTGTATTTTCAGTCCAATCTTTTTAAAAGAGTGCAGAACTCCAGCCTTACAGTACTGCACAGAGTGATACCTCAGCACTTCTCTGTCCTGCCAGCCCCCTGCACATGTGGGACCATGGGTGCTTCACTTCATAGCTGGAGAAGAGTAAGACCAGGATAAAGTCTGAACCATTAATGGTGAATTCAGTGACCACAGAGTCAAAGTAGACTGATCCTCTAGGCTGGGCTATTGGTGCTGCCTGGCTCTTATATTATTGAAGGCAATTGTGGCTTGGTTGCTTCTTCTTATTCCAAAAACCCCATTTTTTCTTTGCTTTCTTATTATTCCTGAAGTCCAACCTCTGATTTTATTTTCATATATCTTCTGGAATTTATTTAAAAATAAATATTAAACCCCAAACCCTGATCCTTTTCCTTTGCATAAGATAACCAAGTTGTACAAAGCAAGCTTTTTAAGCAGAGATATTACAAAAATCTGATCCTAAATACAGAACATTTTTGATCTTTGCATGGTCCTGAACCCTTTTTAGGAGATACCAGAGAAGGGGAATTATGTGGTGCTGCATCACAGCACCAAACCCTGCCCAGGTTGTGGTTCTTTAATGCACAGAGGAAGGAACCCTGAAATGCATGCATAGGATGAGATCAGTGATAACGAAAAAAATCTAAATTGCATGCAGCTCTTGCTCCTGAGAGGAGCAGCTCTGCATCCTCAGAAATACCTTCCCTCATCTGGAGTACCAGCAGCAGAATGGAAGTGGCAGTGCCATCAGCAGCCAAAGGCACCTGGAGGAAGGGGAATCCAGGGCAATGATAAGATCTGAGACAGAGAACAATGCAGATCCTAGAAAATGAAAGGGAAGGAAGAAGACATGAGACTGCAATAAAAGGGATGAAGAATGGAGAGCAGAACATTCATAAACCGAGATGAACAAATAAGGTGGTAAAAAGTAGGGAGGAAAAGAAGCAGCTTGACTGATTTTTAGAAGCTAAGGTTGTGATGTCTGTAGGAGGAGGAAAGGAATCAAGACATTGGGGGGAAAAAGGAAATAAAGACAATTTGGGCTGATGGAAGTAGCAGAAACAAAGAAAACAAACATGTCTGAAGAAACAGCAGCAGGAATTGAGAGTACAAATTCCTTTGGGAAGAGGCAAAAGTGAGAATAGCTGTGTGCTCTGGAGAGAAAGGGACTGCTTGGGAAACCACTGGCAAAACCAAAGTTCCTATTTATTAGTGCAGATTGTTTAATAATTTTTTTTTCCCTAAGACTTGAAGCAAATTATGGGACTTAGAACAGAGAACAAAGATGCAGAAAAGAAAAAAATGTTTCATTTAGGTTGTGCAGGTGAGCTTTAGTTTTCAGAGTGCCTTGCAATAGCCCATACCAAATAAAATAGCAGAAAGTATAATAGCCTGTTTACAAGATCAAGGCCCAGAAGCAAATCAAATGAAAGGTTAATGAGATCAGAGTTCATAAATTAAGTTTTAAATTCTCTTTTTCTTAAAGAGAAAGATTTAGATGAAAGATCATGCAATCTATTTTAATTGTAGAAATAATTAGACATATGGAAGATGAGAAGGGATAATATGTAATCAGTGAAAGGACCTGGTCCTCTTGACCAAGGAAATGCCTTTCCAAAGTCAAAGGCATTGCATATTCATTTTTTTTAGCTGAAGGAGACTCCTATTGTCCATGCTCATTCAAGTTATCCAACTTTAAATGGGGTTACTTCATCAAAAGAATAAATAAAATTTCAAAACACTTTTATTTTTCATGTTGTCATATTCTGGCCTAAATGTAAAGATTCAAAAATTGCAAATGCCCAGAAAGGCTACTGGGGAAGATTTTATTTAGTACTTTGATTTAGAGACTTGAAAACAACTGAAAATATTTATTATTTTTTTTCCAACATAAATAGTGTCATGCTTAGAAATATATTTGCAATCAAATTTATGAAGTGCACAGGTATCACTTCAATCAGAAGCACCACTTCTATTTTTTGGAGGATTTTTTTTCCCTTACATATGATTTCTCAAGAGTGTGTAAAAAGATTCTGTAAATTCAGCACTTAAGAGAATTGATAATCAGGCAGTATTGCATTTAAATCATAATGTTGCATTACATTGCAACACCTTGCTTTTCTTAAAACTCATGGCAATTCCCTAAGGACTGCCGCTCTTTAGAGAAAATAAGAGATTTCATCACTCATAATCCCTAAAGACTTCTCACACTTTGTTTAGAGTGTTGTTTTCTCTTCTCTTTCTCTCTTTTTTTTTTTTTTTTTTAAAGAGACACTTTACTAACAATATGGCTGCTGATGTGATAATTGAGACTCGGCTGGCAAAAATGTATTTCTTTTCACAATTATCCTCTTGGATTTCATTCTGGAGGAGGTTGGAACAGAAGGCTTGGCAAAGTTTCTGTGTTTGAATGGGAGAAGCAGAGTGGCTGCTGTTGGAGGGGATCTGCCCATGGTCACCACTGCCCTGTGCCAGGACAAGGTACCATGGCAATTCCAGATGCAGGCTGGAGGGGAATATTGATGGGGAAAGTCACCTCCTTCCTTTGTCAATGAAACAGCTTGTCCCAGGGATTTTGTCTGCAAACAGAGCTAACCAATGGGTAAATGTTATTGTGATGTGTGAACATCACGGGGTTGCTCCAGCTCCTGAAATGTGATAGCATACATCAGAGTCACGAGGGATTAACAGCTCTGTCAAATGGCATCAGTGGAAGCTCTGTGTGTACAGTCAGCTCCTGTGGAAACACTTCTGAGCAGGCGAAGTTTAATTCAAAGAATTTTCACAAACGTCTCCAATTGTCATAAATAGGAGATTCCCCAGAGAAGCAGATGTTAGCTCAACCAAGAGCAGTAAAGCATCTTGAGAGAAAAAAAATCATAAATATGGGCAAACTTTAC
Organism: Lichenostomus cassidix; assembly: GCF_008360975.1. Classification (NCBI taxonomy): domain Eukaryota; kingdom Metazoa; phylum Chordata; class Aves; order Passeriformes; family Meliphagidae; genus Lichenostomus; species Lichenostomus cassidix. The sequence goes on along the minus strand of NC_139492.1, from coordinate 14,986,080 downwards.
TCATAGAGGATTTGCTAGAGAAAGATCAAAAAATTTACAGTGGATGTCATTTGCTGTTTTAAAATACTATCATGTGTGTCATTAAAAAAAAGAAAAAGAACATAATCTTAAATGTCTGTTATTTAGTTTTGAAATGAAAAATATCAAATAGTTAAACTTTATTATGTGTAAAATTGTTTTTAGATCATGATGTAAATGTTACATACGAGAAAGCAAACTTGAAAAAGCAAGGGAAAGCAGCTTGCTGCAGAAAGATCCAAACCACCAAAGCCAAACAGATGTTTTTAAGCTAATCTGATGGCAAGGGCCACATGCCATCATCTGTAACTGAGCCCTGGTGGAGGGAGGCCAGGATTACTTGGGGTTATAAGTCGTGGTTCGGCTATTGAGAACCACGTGGAAATCCTTGAAATGCTGTGTGTAAAATGCAGATGCAGCTTCCATTGAAGGAGAAGCCCTGGTAACATCAATAATTGTGCTTAATCCTACTCTAAGTTGTGTAAAAGTAGTGCATTTGCTTACTAAATTTCTTCCTTCAAAATTAACCAAGTTTTTGAGCTACGGCATTAAAAAACCCAAAGAACCTGTGACCGGTTCGGTATTTTTCTGGATTGTTTTTCCTGCTATAATTCTTGGAAGTGACTGGGGTGGGTAACACTCCTGTAGAAGTTATGTGCATATTGAACCCTAAATGTTAGCTATAGGGTAACTAAATCAAAGGAACATCTCACCATTTTAACAGGTCTCTCTGTAAATGGGGCTTTGAGCAGCCTGGTCTAGTGGAAAGTGTCTCTGCCCATGGCAGGGGAGTTGGAAAAGATGAACTTTAAGGTCCCTTCCAACCCAAACCAGTCTGTGCTTCTAGAGTTAAACTCACTGAGATTTATCAGGACCTCAGATTCTTAGCTATAAAGGGAAAAAGTATTCCCTAATTGGGAATAAACTTTTAATAATAGATCTGTTGCTGTTCAGCTGTCTGAGAAGTGCCCCAAACTGAAAAGAACTTGGGCCACCTGCTCTGGCCCTCAGGTTGCCCTACACTGAGCCAAAATATTACACAATGTCTATCAAAGTCCATAATTGACTCATCTGCAAGGGCTTTTTTCTAATATCCTGCACTTCATTGGAGTTTAAAAAGTCAAGCTCTGTGTTCTTATTAGGTTCAAAGAGCTTAATTACTGTATAAGGAATTAAAATGGTATTGAAGTTTTAGCTTTCTGGAGATTAATTAATACAATACATAATTAAACTTTAGGTGTATTTTTAAGAGAAGACATGCTTAGGTTACATGAATTCAACCTTCAGCACTGACCTTGTGGCCCCATGAAGGGAGGACAGTAAGGTTCTGCTGGAGAAATTGGGAAAGCAATGGCTGGAGGACAGCAGTGACACTGCACAAGGGAGACACCAGGCTCAGTTCCCAGCCCTTCTACACTAAATGATGGGAAAACCTTTCTTTGGGTTTTAAGTCATATATTGGCACTTATTACGTTGAAAATCCACCAGAAGCACCCCGTGCAGTCTTACCTGTGCCACTGAGCCCTTCAGCACTTCTGAGCCAGGTCTGCCACTGCAGGTGGGGTGACTTTGGGTCCCAACCCTGAGAGGTCTGACTGGAAAATCTCCCAGGAGTTTGGTGCTGCAGGCTCTGCAATCCAAACTGGGCTCTCTGGGGGAGCAAGCAATTCAAATGCCCCATTTGCAACCTCATCTTTGCCCACTGGGGTCTGGGGCATGTGAATACCCTTCTGGGAGCTGGACACCAACATGTTTGCTGCAGGAGGCTGATATCCATGGTCAGAATGGTGCTAAAAGTGCTTGTTCAGCCAGGGGAGAGACGCTCTCTAAATTGTCTTTGTTTCACTGCATCATGCATATTTCAACTTTTAATGAAAACACATGGGTTAATGTTATTTAAAATGCATTTAGGATAAAGGCTGCATATGAAAAAATGTCAAAAGGAAAAAAAAATAAAAATCATCATAAAATCCAGCTTTCTTTCAGAAATATTGCACTGGATTTATTTAAGAAAGAAAGACCCAATATTTTCTGTTTGGAGGATTTTAATGAATAAATGTTATTCCTATTTATTATTTACTACTTTCAAAATTTAATGAATAGTCCTGCTGATAATTTCTTTATTTCTATATTTATAGAATTACAGAATTTCATACATACTGAACTGTGTTATTATCTACACATGTTCCGCCTTTCTGTAAATACAGAAATTTGGTGTTTGCTAGTAGAACTATTCATTACAATTTGAAAGTGGATAAATAATGAATAGTAATGCCATTTCTTCATTAAAATTCTACAAAAGGGAAATACATACTCGTTATTCCTTTCATGAATTCGGCCCATTGAAGGTTCATAAATAATTGTGCTTCACAATTGTGTCTAATTAGCAGTGAACTTAATCCAGTGCATCCAAAAGCCTGAAGCAAAGGGAGAGATTTTTTTGTTGTTGTTTTATTTCTCACTCTTAGTGGCGACTGCCTGATTTTTGAATGCACCTTTGCTGATAAGGCAGAACGATGCATCTTCAAAGATCAGTGTTACACACAGTTTTTGTTTTGCCCCAGATTTCCTCTTTTAAATGCTGGTTTCATAAACATTGTCCTCGTCGAACTTGGGGTTAGCTCAACAGGAGATCAGCAATTAGCAATACAGCGGCTAATAAATGAATCTCAAAAAATACTTCTCCACATCTAAGTTCTCCTAGAGTGCTTTTGTTCCCTAACATGAGCTTCCCTGCAGAGCTGTGCTGCTGCAGGAATGTCTCGCTAGGAAAGAGTTACTCTGGAGCGAGCTCCCTGCATCTGCTGTGGAAACACCCTGGAGGAAGAAGGAAAGGTTCTGCAAGAGGCACCAGGTTGGGTCTCCCCTGCCAGGGGCACTGGGGGTGTTTCAGACATGGGCAGAGTCACAGCTCTTCCTCTGCCTGCACTGCTTCAAAGTCAATATACACAATAAACTGATGGCAGTGCTGGCAGGTATTTCCCAACAATGTGCCCTGGAGAACTGCTAGGGAATGATTTATATTTAGTCGTCTCTTTTCTCTGTATAAACTATTTTACTGTGGAGCTAGACATGCTAAGTGTCCCATACTCTTCAGCTTTCACTATCTCCAGTTTCTGTGATGTTTATCACATGCCTATTGAGCTGCTCACATTGAGATTCTTCGACAGGCTTGATAAAAATCCTAAATATATTCGTTGTTTTCTTCTCCTCCATCTAGTCAGTCATCAGTAGTGCTGTTGGCTTTGTTCTTTGTACATTTTCAAAGGAGCTGAATCTCATACTCCAACTGATTTGATGTTATCTGAATCTTCAACCATCGCCAGCTATGAAACATCTAAGTCTGTTATGAATAGTCGTTTAAACAACCAGTACTTCTTTATGAGACACCAGCAGGTTATTTGATTATATTACAATCACATGTCTTGCAGTTGAACTTTACTGTTGCCAATGAAAAGCAGAGGAGAAGAGGGAGGAAAGGGAAATGAATCTTTGCTTTTCTTAGTTTCCTTTGTATCTCATACGAGTCATACAGTGAGCATACCAGACAATATCGTTATTGAATTTATGCCATCAAACTATTTAACACAAAACTTGATATATTTTTAACTGACCTTGTCTTAGAAAACAAAGACAGACTCCAACAGATTTCTTAAGTGAAAGCCCCTGATATCACAGTGCCAATAAAATAAACATCTCTTTTTCTTTTCCTCCCTATTCTGTACATAAACCAAAGGAAGATCTAAAGAAAAATTCCTTGAGGGAACAAATTTCACTAAAATAACACCATAGTCTGGTCTTAGAATTATCTCAATTCCTTCCAAATATAGAAAATAGAAAAATAAATGCTGTTCTGTCATCATATTTCACCCATGAGATATTAATATCCTCCAACAAACAAAACTATGAATTAAAATGATCTTTCAATGCAACTGCTGGAGAATGTTACCTAGGGAAGAGCCAGAGATTAGATATATGGACTGGTTTTTGTTCCTAGTTCTGCCACCAGACATACAGAATGACACTGGACAAGTCAGGGATTTTTTAGGTACCTGCTCTGCCATAACAAAATCCATAGCCATGAGTTAAATCCTGATGACTTATAAAATGCATCCAGAGAGTTAGGCACAGAGAATAATAAGTGAAAAGCTTTCTAATATAACATAAATCTAAAAAATGTACTCACCCTTGGGCATAATAAAATGGGCATAATAGTATTCTCCTACCTCACTGAGTGCTCTCAGCATGCATTTCCAAATGCATAGATTCCTAAAGACTACAGGAATAGTTTTGGAGACCCTCCTATGCCATCCCCCTGGACAGACACAGACACTGCTGTCCCTGGCACAAGGTGTGGGGGGGGGCACACACCATGGAAAGCACTGATAGGCCATGGAAAGCACTGACAGGCCATGGAAAGCACTGACAGTTTGTTTTTCTTACTGTCTGAACAGGTTTTTACCTGGGATTTTTCATCTGTCCATAATCTTGCAGGAATCCAATCTTATGAACTATTTGGGATGAGAAGGTTGGTGTTTTCCCATGCTTTCCCCTTGTTTCTCACACTGCTGTTTCCTCCAAGTCTCAGAATTATCTTCAGCACCTCAGAAAACCAGAATTCAGCAATCCTGATTCACTATTTGTCTTTCTGTCAGGCCTCTGAGCAAAAAAACGTTGGCTAAATGCTTGTCCATGTCTAAATTCTCCGAACAGGAATGTGTAAGTCTTCCCTTACATGTCCTTTGTGCCCACAGGCACACAGAGCAGCTCAGTGAGAGACCTGCAGAAGTGATTTCCCACCTGAGCATGCTGTGACCTGGATGCACATGTAGGGATATTGTGACAATTTCTGCAACCTAGGTGCAGAGGTTTGGAAATATGCCCCCAGTGACCAGTCATTAGTGGAGCTGAAATGAGGACAGCATCATGTAAGAGGCTTTCTGAATGCCTTGAAATATACTCAGCATATTTTAAATGGCTTTAATTCTACAGTACTTTTAATATAACCCTTTAAACATGAGGGAACACAAAGGGAAGGTTAATTGGAATGGCTAATTAAACATAGTGAAGTTAAAGAACTGGAACACTGGGATTTTGTTTTGATATTTAGCAACATCTCATAACCCTAAGGACATTGATTTAGCCTAAGGTCTGGTGTCTTTATAAATTGCAACATAGCCTGGAGACCCAAAGGAGAGACAAAAGGGTTGAGTGCTTGTAACAACAGAGTCCCAAAGGAGCCCTAATAACAATTATAACCAACATGATTATTTGCATTAGTTAAAAAATAAATCCATCTCTCAGGTTTTAGTCATTTTGTACTGATCAACTAGGATATGAAAACAGTGACTGAAAATCTGCAACAAAAGCACACCCAGTCCCAGGATCCAGAGGACAGGAATTCATATCTCATGACTCTTTCTTATGGATCTGCAGCCACAATATACATTTTGCCCTGGGTAATACCAGAACAATTCAAACCATTTCCCAAATCTGACAATGAGTAATAACAAAATAGTGCCTTTTTTGACTGTTCTGGTCTTCTTCACAAATCTTAGAATAACTTGTAGCTGAAAAAACAAACAACATATCCAGGTCCTAGCTGGCAGAAGAAATACAAAAGAGGTGATTTGATGTCCCAACCTGCTCCTCAGCATTGAGAGGTACCTGTTCCTTGTGCTCTGCTGTGCTGAAATGCCAGAGGCAGACTGAGTAGAGCAGAAACTGCCAAAGAGCACTGAAATGAGAAAGAGTGGAAGAACACCTAAGATCCTAAACCTTACAATTTTTCTGGTTTTGGGACTGCATGGTACACGAATGTGTACAGATGTGAGAGAAACCTGCGAGCTTCATATCAGAGACTCACATAGAATATTGAGGTTGGAAGGGACCTCAAGGATCATTGAGGCATTGCCCTCCCACCAGACCAGGCTGCCAAGGTGTTTCCATCCTGGCCACAAGCACTGCCAGGGTTGGAGCATCCAAAGCTCCCTGGGCAGCCTGGCAATATCTCTGACATTATTAAACTGGAAGTGCAAACAAAAGCTGTTGAACCTCTGATGCCTTTGCTCAGTGAGTTCCATTCCATGAGAGCTGACCTGACCACACAAAATAAACCTTTGCTTTAACCAAGGTATCCAGATGGCCTTTGAGACACAGCTACAGGCTGCTAAATACTGAGAACAGAGCAATGGAGTTGTTTGGGGGATTGGTGGTGCTTCGGTTTTGGGTTTGTTTTGGTTTGGTTTTTTTGCTCAGCATTGTCTTCCTCACAGTTATCACAGGAATATGCAGAACTGGATGTTTTCCTTAAGCATTTTCTCTTCTTTGCTCCTGGAGAAGCTCCCACAGCAGTGCACAGCTGGCTCAAGGTTGTTTACCTTCCCCATTTCTGCTATCACCATTCAGCTGCTGCGGGAACGGAGCACCGATTACATTGTCTGCTGGAAAACATGATGTCTCAGCCTCAGCAGTGGTGCCAAGGGAATTGAGAGCACTCCTAAGGATTAAAGTGAGATCCCAGCTGTACTCACATTGCCTCAGCAAGAGGAGGAGTCAGTGTCGATGTTACTATTAGTCACATGACTGGTGCAACAGTGCATCATCTTTTTAGGAATGCTGACTTCTATTAATTTAAGGATACCATGATCAAATTACTAGAATATTAATGGCATAGATGCATAGAAGATTAATGAAATTTATGAGTGTGTTGTTTTAGTTTAGTAGCTGGACTGAAGGGAAAGCAAGCAGAAATACAGTGTGCATTTATAAAACCTCCAGTAGCCAAGCCCCAAGAAATTGCCTGCCATGGGCTACATCCATGCCCCAAAACCAAGATGTATTTATTTTCCCAGACGCAGAAATGATGACTAGGTTAGAGTTAATTGTTTGGACAGGACAAAAAAGTCTGAAGAAATGAGGTTGTTTCTAAACTAGTAAGGTATGTGGTGGGGAAGGGCACATTTAAGCAAATTTTATGATAATGAGAACCTTAAAGCCAACATGTTTCTGCCAAGTTCCTGTTATGATTGTCTGCTTTTATAAACAGCAGCTCTGTGGTGCCATTAGGCCACACGAGGGACTGTGCACCTGGCTGGGGACAAGAGCCAGGGACTCCTCCTTGCCCATTGGCATTGCCATGTTCACCCAGTCACTGATCTCCTGCTCCTCACTCTGTGAATTTGGGGTGTTCCTGGAGCTACACCTGTAACCCTGCTGTCTTTGCAAAGGTCTCCAGCCTCAGGCAGAAGTAGCAAGTGGGCAAACAGAGGCTCTAGCTGAAGGTTAACTCCTTTCCTCAGATGTCCTTAAACCCTGGGGACAGTGAGTTCCAGCCTGTGGCACACACTTGTTTTTATTGAGGGGATAATGGCTCTGGACGTCTCCAGCTGCCCTTGAGTCCAGCATGTGGCACTGCTGCCCATGGAGAACACAGGGAAATCCTCATGGGCTTTTGGGAACTTCGAGAATGTGTGGATTTGGGTCATATCTGCGAGCCTTGGCACCATCTCTCCAAAGACTACCTACATTTAGATACATAATTCCGATTTCATGAATATAGAGGCAACATTAAATGACTGTGTAAAGCTGTGATCCAGCTCTGAAACAATTTGCAGCAAAAGGTGTTCAGGCACCAGATAAATCTACAAATCCACTGCTTTCATTAATATCTACAGAATGCTCGAGAGCAGAAGAGGCCTTTATGCACTATATGAAATATTTAACTGGAAACATATTGCCAATAATCAAATATTATGCTCAGAGAAACCTAAATGCAGTCTAAGAATTTGGAACTTACTGCTGAGATAGCAAATAGCTTGTTCTTTACTTCCAAAGGTCTTGCAAAGTTTTGTCATTGCTTTGCAAAAATATCTCGAGAGAAATGTGAATCCTCCCTGAAAAATCCAGCAGCAAAGGACCACTTCCCAGCTGTCTTTGTTGCCCATTTAGAAAAATAGAAAATGGTCTCGCAATGATTGCTTTCACTTTAATTCCACCCCCCAGCCCCCCCAATTTCATCAGGATGAAATTCTGCTCCTAAAAGGGTGGTGTAAGCCCAGAACTACTCTGCTGACTTCACAGAGGCATAAATGAGAACAGAACAGAGACAATTGCTTTTAAATGGATTAATCAGAGCAAGTTAAATAAAAAGCAGAAAATTCTGTCCCCGTTTTATATTCAGGTCAGAATTTGGGGATTTGTTCTCCTCATTTGCCAGTGTTTCAGAACTAGGAAATAATATCTGAGAATTCTTTTTTCTTTCTTGACAAAGAGCGCTAGTCAAAAATTGGGAACCAGATGGCTGCTTATATATTTCTTTTTTTTTTTATTTACTGCAATACTAAAGCCACCATAAAAAAGCAAAGTTGAACAGACAGAGCTAATAATATAATCATTCAAAACACCTGCAAACAGTGCAGATGGGCAATTTCTGTCTGCAAAATCATCAGTGAAAGACCGCCTTCCCATATGGGCAAATCTAGCTGCCTTAGAGCTTCCTAAGCTCTGTCCCTTACCTTAAGAAAACCTGCATTGAGCATATGCAGTCTTTTTATAGCAGAGCAGAAGTGTCTGTATCTGCCTGTTTATTTTAGTTAAATATAACTTACAGCACTTATAGCCCTCTACCAGTGTATTCCATTTGCCCATTCAATGTCCCAAAAGGGCAGAAACCCTGAAGTAGTAAAGCAAACAGCTTTTATTCAGGCAGAACGTTTACAATTGTTAATGTATATTAATGAACCCCAAACACACAAGTTTTATTCCTTTCTGTAAGCAGTTGCAGGAGCAAGGTTGATGTTGCTGGGGTGTGTGAGCACATGTGTCTGTCTTATGTGTGGGCATGTGTTTAATATTGGGTTATGAAATTTTTTTTCCCCCTTATTAGAAAATAACCTCTCCTTCTGAGATCCTTTTGGCATTCTGCGATGCTAACATACAGTGGGAGATGGGGAGCAATGAGACGTGGGGTGTTCTGGAGCTGCCATTGATCCCCAGCAGGATGCCCTGATTCTGTGCTTTTCACAACCTTTCTCATCCCCCCTGGGTGATGGGAGTTCCCCAATCTCCTGAGAACCCAAACCCTTGTGGAATGATCTGCAAACAGCCCCTGTGGCCCTGAACTCCTCTTGTCCCCCTGGCAGCCTCATCAGGTGAAACACTCAGCTCTGATGTCATGTTCTTCAGTAAGCATCACTAAGAAAACTCACCACCTAAACTTCTGTGTTTTACATGGAAGTCTTATCTATAAATTTGATTCTCCTTCAGGATACATGATGTTGAAAAAAAAAAGTGCAATTAAACACTGAAAATGAAAGTAGAGCAAGGATGTTCCAAGCCAAGCAAATCATCTGCAATACTACTTTATTCAATGAATTCACTCTCTGTTGTGTCTTTGCTCTTACAACACATAAAGAAACCACAGACCTAACACTTTTTTTTTTTAAATACTAGCTGTAGACAAAAATAGAAGGCTTAACTACATTTTTACTCTGCTGTTCTTGTTAGGTGTGGGCACCCACACAAACTGCTAAATAAAAAATGGTTCTTCCAGAATATATAAATTCGCTTTGAAATTCCCTGCTGTTCCTTACAAAATTTGGTTTTAATGTATTTATTCTGCCCAGAGTGATCTCAAAAGCAAGTCCAGCTGAAACACAAATGGTCGGGAAAGCACAACATGATTTGTGTGGGTTTTTTTTCGACCTCTTAAAAACCCACCTTAAAATGACTGCACTAGAGAGTGTCCACAGCCAGGACATCATGGAGAGGGGGGTGAATGCAGCTCCCACCGAGGCAGTGACCTTCTTCAGGCATTTTCTGCATTCAGGGTCCACGCATGAGGTCTCTCTGGAAGGAGCTCATTGCTGTGACAGGGCCTTAAATTTCATTTTCTTCAAATATGTGCACAACTTTGAAATTTGCTTTGTATAAATACTTCCTGGCAGTGAAATGCAACTTCTCAAATAGCCAGTGAAAGAACGCAAAAGGAGCAGAAACCAAGCCACAAGGAATGCAAACATTCACAGAAAATATTGTACATTATGTACCTAGTTCTGGTGGACATCATCATTAGGCCATTTCACTGGGATGCACAGCATTAGCAGCTCATGTTGGTGTTTTAACAGAACTATTAAAAAGGGAGTATGTCATAGGAAGGGAAGCAGGGGGAACCCAGGTAAAGAGAGACCTCATATCTGCATTATATATGATTATAATCCTGCAGAAAAGCCAAATCTGCTCTCCTAGCAAGAGCTTGGGAGAGTACAGCTTTTACAGTGCCAGCTCATGTAGGAGGAAAAAGAAAGATGTAAAGCCTTTGCCAGGGCTTCCTATAGTGCAGTAGCTCCATTATTATTATTAAGTATCTTCCTTTCAGAGTTTCCTGGATTTCCTAAATGTAACAATAATTTTAATAATTACAAACCTGAGAATGCTACTTCTATGGCCAACTGTGTTCCCTGTTTTCCTCCAAGCTAAAGCTCTGCTTTCATGTAATACATAAAAGAGCAATATTGCTCTGATGAACTAAGACACATGAAATATCTAATTAACATTAAAATATTGTCTCTTGTCATTAGCTTCATTTGCACTTTAAGTGTCAGTTCTTGAGAGAGAGGTTCAGAAGCAATGACCTGGCCCTTGAATGAAAAAAAAAAAGGCAAGGAAGCAAGGCAGAAAAGAGAAAGAAATGCAGTGTGGAATACCATGTTACAAACAGAGCTACTTTCCTGAGTACTCGGGCTCCAAGCAGGGCTCTCCATGAATAAGAGAAACAGTTTTTGTTTTCCCACTAGTCAACCTCCTGCAGACTTCTAGAGAGGAATGACTTGTGGCCATGAGAGGGGCAGGGGCTAATGGGTGACACCCATCTGGTCCCTTGCAGCATTGCTGTGTGGCTCAACCAGCCTGGCCAGGGCTTTCCTGCTGTGGCTCAGAGCTGCTCCTGAGAGCTGCACTTACCACATGAACGAGCCTTGGCACCTTTGGGGGAAAACATCCTGGGAAGCTGCCCTGGGGTCACAAAAACTGAACCCTCCCACTGGCAAATTAGCCAGCTTGACGACTCTAATTAATTTACGCAAACAGATAACCTTTTGTGATCGTCCTGATGGGAGCAGGAAGGCAAAGGAAGATCATTACCTTCATTGTAAACTGACCAGTTTGTTAATCAGGTTTGGATTATTTATGTTGCTAGGAGGTTTGCACCAAATGAGAACTGTGTTTGTTTATTTGTTTATTTATTTATTTATTTGCTTGTTTGTGTGTTTGTTTTGTACCTGGCACTGAAACATGACAGATCCCTTCCCAGCATCCCTTCATCACAACATCAGGGCTCAAAGCTCCACGAAGCAGCATGGAAGTGGATGTGGACACTTTCCAGCCTGACAACTCGAGGTCAGGTGGAGCTGCTCATTCAGGACTGGATTTTTTGGCTCTCCTGGACTGTGGGAAGTTTGTCTCATTAGAGGGGAGAGCTTAGCTGAGATGCTTGGAGCAGACGCTCGCCTCCAGCCGCCAGCAATTAACGTGTGCTCAGACAGGGGTGTTTATCTCTGGTCCATGTCTGGTAACAACTTTTTAAATTAAAATCTCAGGGTCTTAAGCAAGCAGAGAATTTTTACTGTGAAACGAAGGACGAATATAATTTCTACCATACAGAACCAACGCCATAAACAAAATAAACTTTCCTCCCTTTGTCCCCTTAGAAAGACCCACTAATTCATTTGGAGTGTGATTACTGTTTTCTTTGTTCTCAGGTTGGCTAGTGCAATCTATTAATAGCTCTACAAATTACTCCTATTTTTGGTCTTCCCTGTTCTTGGGAAGGCAGGGCTTCTGAGAAGAAGCTCTGTCCAGTGCCCATTTCCTCGACCTGGAGAGCTCCCATCTGCTGGGGCCAGGGTGAGCTGCCTTTTGGGGTGCTCACCAGGGACTGCCACCCTTTCCTTCCCAAGGCTGGAGCAGAGTGGTCTCTGCTGCTGCTCAGGACAAGGGAGAGCAGGTGAAAATCTGCATGTCATCGGAATCCCTCTTCTTCCATAATCTGTGATTTCTGTGCGCTCTCTCTTGTGCCTGGACACCAGGATTAAATGCCAAAACATGTAAAACTAATGGTATCCAGGTAATCCCCTTAGTCAGCACACCTCGTGGTTGCGTCGCTGTTATTCCTTGCCATTTGTAGGTCAGGATCTAATGGATGAGCTTCACAGGCCTGCATATTTCTTTTTGGAGTTCATTAAAGCCTGAAGCAATTGCACCTTAACATTTCCATGCAATTGCAAATTTGACCTCTGGCAACAGGCCTGGAGAATCGATTCATTTCCAAACCAGTTATGATTTGTCGTCCCTGGAAAGTTTTGGAGGGGGGAGTGCAAGAAACAGCTCCAGAGCAGGGCTGTGCCTGAGCCACAAGGACAAATGGAAACCAGGAGGCAGATCTGAAACTTATTAAAAACAGTTAATTATTTAAGAGACATCGAGTTTTTCACATGTTAAAAATTGATGGCAAAACAACTGAACGCACCCTATGTTTGGTTAACACCTAAAATTTGACTTTGACCCTCTGGTGCCAAAGCAAAGAAATTCACAGTTAAAGCTACATGTCTGGGCAATACTCTGTGTCTAACTCACACTGTTTTTACAAAGGGTCTGTGCACAGTTTCAAGTGCCATATGTCCAGGGTAAGGAAGAAAAACAACAACAACAAAAATATAAATATCTACTTTTTTCTTTTTTTTTTTTTAATAACACAGGGATTAAAATCCTTTAGAACATAATATAGAGCAATGACTCTGTCTGATTATAGGTTTTCATTTTCCCTGGAGGTTCAGTTAATACTCTTTTAAACTATTATAACATGAGTTAAAGGTTGTTGAGCTTTGTTTCTTTCTTTTTTTAACCACTGAAATATATAAAGTTTTTGGAGCACAGACTCCTAAATCAATTCTGGTGGCACATCTAAGGTACAAGGGGCATATTTCAGGGATTTCCTTAGTTATGAATGATTAAAGTTAGGTATTTTTACATTTTTAAACTGAAAAGTCCACTTCTCTTGATGTCCTGATTGCAAGTGTCTATAAGTGCAGACATGTAAACTGAACAGGAAATTGCATTTATTTTTGGGTATAGCATAGCTGAAAATCTGCCTCAACCACGGAGCGGAAGCAGACTGGGAGCAACTACAAGAGTAGCTCATGAGTTTGGAAAGGCTCTTGATCTTAAAAATCTATATTTTATCTCTGCTCCAAATATGTGAAGATTCAGCTTTCAGCTGCAGGGATTTGCTGTATTTTTGCACGATGAACTAAAGATGTCTTTCCTACAAGATCACCTTTCCTGTGCAGGTGCTTACAAAAGGTGTTTGTCTCAGGTAACTTCAGCTAGCACAGTACCAGAGGGGCTATCCAAAATACAGACATTATCTGATTAAGATATTACCATTTAAAATGAATGCTTTAGCACCCTCCAGAAAGCAGCCAGCTGCACATGCATCGTTGACCTTTCTGCCAGTGTCCCACAAGAAGTACTTTACTCCTCACTGTTCAAAATAATCAATGGCAGTGTGTTTCTCCCTCCCTAATTCCCATGTGTTACTCAGCGCCCTGCCTTCAGTTTCTCAGGCCTCTAAGGATAATCCCACAAACGGCTTCCAAAAATTTGAGATGTGTTGAGCAACAGCAGATAAAAAATTAATAAATGCATATACCTATTTCTAAAACATTCACTATGTCTGCATTTTGCCGACCAAACAAGCTCCCCAAATGAAAACTTTTGCCCTTTTATGCTTGTTCCAGGAGAATAAATCTAGTTTCACATGACTGAGTAAAATAGTTAATCAAGAGAAACTTCCTTTAATGTGCAGCCATGACAGAATTACAATTTAGTTGAAAGTGATAAAGGCAAGCCTTGGTCCATGTCTGTGAAACCACAGCAAGATCTGTCCTCCCTGGTCCACAGAAAAATTATCAGCACTGTGGCTTTTGTTAAGTCTTTTCAAGCAAGATGTCATTTTTCAGGAATGTACAGTAGTTATCTTGTAGTGAATGCAAACAAAGTTATGAAGTCTACAAATTAAAGTAAAGATGAATATCCTGTTCTTAGGCTAATGTAATATACATCATTCTATATTTCCATATCAAAATTTCATCTATTTTAATATAAAATAATTATACCAGATAGGATTTCCATCTCAGACCGTGACAAATGTCTTATTGCCACACAAGGCAGCACCTCTGGTGGTCCTCACCACCCTTCCTTGAGCAAAAGGAAATGAACCCTGCCAGCTGCAGGGACCTGGGCCCTTCAGAAGCTGTCCTTCTATGGCTTTAAAATTAGTGCATGGCAGCTCGTGGGTGCAAAAACATCACTTAGATGAGATTCTCTCAACATCCAGCCTGGCAGGTTTCACTCTCCTGATGCCCCCATGTGCACTGTTTTACTGTGATGATAGTCCTGAATGGGGACCTGATGGGCAGAGACTCATAACTCACTCATTCAGAGGAGCAAAGAGAAGCTCCTCTGCACTGTCAGCTGGGTCTCTCTGCTCCAAAAGCTTCTGGGATGGCAGGGAATCTCTGGCACAGAACTCAGACAAGGCTCCTCACCGCAATTAAAGCTGTAGCACAAAAGAAGTGTTGCCCTTCCTGTGAACATGTTGTTCTGCCACTTCTGGGAGCTGCTGGCTGCAGACCAGTGGGGGTTTGGGTGCATACAGGGAGCATGGTGCAGTGCCATGAAATCCTGGCACTGCATCCCTGGAAGCATCGCAGCAATCTCAGCAGGGCAATCCACTCTGGCGAGCTTCCTGGATGCTGCACTGATGCTGCAGATACTGTGATGCCTCCCTTGACGAGCCTGCTTGTTGGGAGCTATCCTGGGATCCTCACAGAATGCTCCCAGCACTTGTAGAGGTGTGTTTTGCACAAACAAAATCACCATGATTTGGAAAATCTCAGATTTGGGCATTTTACAGCAAGAAAACTCAATGATGCAATAACACCAATGCTGTGAGGAGGACAGCAGCATCCAAATTCCTGCTGTCCTTTTGCTACCCTTTGATTGTGCATCCCTTGGTCTGTGGGTTTATTTTGGTGCTCACTTGTCTATCATTTTGTGTGGGGTTTGTGTGGCAAGGGAGGGTTCTGGGGTGGCTGCTGTGGGACACTGCCAGCAGCTTCCCCTGTGCCTGATGGAGCCAATGCCAGCAGCTCCCCAGGGAGCCAGGGCTGGCCAGGGCTGAGCCTCCAGCCACGGTGGGACTGCAGCAGCTGGAGAGGGGAGGGAGAAAATGTGAGAGAAACGACTCTGCAGACACCATGGCAGTGAGGAAGGAGGGGCAGGAGCTGCTCCAGGAGGCAGAGCAGAGATTGCCCTGCTGCTCGTGATGCAGACCATGAAGAAGCAGCTGTGCCCCTGCATCCCATGGAGGTCTGCAGAGGAGCAGAGATCCTCCTGCAGCCTGTGGAGGATCCCATGCTGGAGCAGGAGATGTCTGCAGGAGGCTGTGACCCTGGAGCAGCTCCTGGCAGGACCTGTGGGCCCATGGATGGAGAAGCCCATGGTACAGCATGAGGCACTCATGTTGGAGGAGTTGATGGAGCACTGTCTCCCTGGGGGGGACCCCAGTGTGGGGCAGGGGAAGAGCATGAAGACTTCTCCTCCTGAGGAGGAGGGAGAGACAAGCTGTGATGAACTGACCACAGCCCCTTTTCCTGTCCCCCTGGGCTGTTGTAGAGGAGAAGGTAGAGAAAACTGGGAGTAAAGTTAAGCCTGGGAAGAAGGGAGAGGTGGGGGAAGGTGCTTTTAAGACTTGGTTTTATTATCCTCTTATTTGATTGGTAAAAAAATTAATTTTTTTTTCCCAAGTTCAGTCTCTTTTGCCCTTGGCAGTAATGGTGAGTGATCTCTCCCTGTCCTTACCTTGACCCATAAGCCTTTCTTTATATTTTCCCTCCCTCCCCTGTTCGGTTGAGGAGGGGAGTGACAGCCTGGCCTTGATGGGCACCTGTGTGTCCTCCCCAGGGTCAACCCACCACACATTTGTAAAATGGATATATCTGTTATCACCCACATCAAAGGCAACATGGGGCAGCAGAGGGATTTAGAGACAATAACTATAAAGTGGTGACAATACAGGAATGGTGTTAGGAAAGGGTAAAGTATTACTTTGGCAGGTGAATAATTTGCCAAACCCCAAAGCCACTGCGAGCAGCAAGTGTCCTCTTGTGTCAGCTTAGCTACCTCTCTCCACTGGGGTCTAAATGTTGTGCAAATAAATAAAGAAATGTCAGGCAGAGCATTTTTAAATTCCAGAAAATTCTGCCTCGCTTTCCCATGGAAATGAGTTGCACAGTTCAATCACAGTTGAGCAAAGACAACACCCCTTTTACCTGCCCCCTGCCCAGTGAGTTCTAATGAGGGCATTGAGAGGCTCTGGGCAGAGCAGCAACTCATTCATCTTCAGTCACTATTTTGAGTACCTCTAGTAGTCAGTCTCTTCCTCTGCAGGGTGAGCCCTCAGTGCTCAGCACTGCAAGTGCTCTTTCTAAAGGCAGCACAAATGTGATGCCATCTGCAGGATGTGACATTGGTCCCCCAAGAGAAAGCACCAAGTCATGAAGAGAAGTCAAGTCAGGCTCCTGTCTCTGAAGGAAATAACTAACTCGCTGTCATGTCACTAGCAAAATCTGAAGGGATTGTGATCTGAGGAGTGGATTTCTGAGTACTCTGCTTTGCCAGTACACAGTATTTCTGTCTTTCTTTTTTATTAACAACAACTAAATGAACCTCAAAAATTATCTGGACTGAATGACAACAAAACAAACTAAAATTAGTAACAGCATACTCATTGCCTAGGGCAGCACTGAACTGATGGCTGATGTGATGGTGACAGACAAATCCTTATTCCCATTCTAAATTCTGTCTACTAAATAAATAAGTAATGCCATCAATAGCATTTCCAGCAATTGCATCCACCTCCTGCAACTTTTACACTATTATTCTATTGCTTGACTAGCTCTGCAGCAGAGTTGGGTACCTGGGCTGACTCAGAAGTAGCACTGCAGCCAATAAACTCATGACGAGAGACTGGGTGAGTTAGTGTGAAGTATTTGATGGATAATATCCTATATTAGTCCTTAGTAGAAATCCAGTACTTGTCGTGTCTTTTATTCTTCCATGCCAACCTTCTATAGCATGGAAATACTTTCTAGATATTCCTGCTGTATCTCCTTGTTTCTCTCCTTGGTTTTTTTTTCATATCAGCCCTGATAACAAAAAGAAAAGTATCTGAATAGCAACCTATCTCGACAGAAAGACAAGCAACAAAAATCATGTACCAGGTCACATCAGAAATAGCTAGAAGATCTGGGAAAAAATATATCTGGTTCTAGGCAAAGTTACCTGTACCTTTCAAACTTTTTAGGCAGATAAGCTGAGTTGTCCTATTTTGGTATCTTTGGTTTTCTCAGTGACTGAAGCCATATTTTTCTCTTTGTGCTCATTAGAAAGCCCTTTTATAAGAACAGGTTTGAATGTGACGTGTTTGAACACAACATAATTCTCCCAGACACGAGCAAAATGCCTCTTGCCTGCTGTACTGCAGAGGGGCTTCAGTATCACTTCTGAATCATCTCCTATTGCCCCAGAATAAAAACCACTATGTATGGCCTGGCTTGGTGTTAGTACTTGATAATTTTAGCAACTTTTTTAGTATCATCCATTTAACTTCCCCTCTGACACCTCTGCTTTTCTCTGGTTTCAGGCTCACTGGTACCAGCCCTGCTCATCCTGGGGATTGCTCAGTGAGCAGCAGGAGAGCTGAGAGCCTGGCTGTGCTCCCTCTTGCTCGTCATCCAGCAGGATGCAGTGGTGGGATCCATCCCCAGATAAATACACCTCTAAGGTTCCCCTCATATAATTAGGCTACAGTCAGTCCCACCGGGGCATCTGATGAGTACAGACTCCCTCTCTGAGCTCCTTTCTACAGCTGGTACTGCCTGGTGAGGTTTTCTGAAACCCCACAGCTGGGGTTTGAGGCTCTAAGGTATTGCAGAACTTCTTTTCCCACACATTGAGCTTGGAACACTATCTGTGAAAAAGAGATAGTAGAAAAGAATAGATTCAAATCTTACTGAAAGTGATTTAAGTCCAGCACTTGCTTTGTAGCACACTTAGAAATAAGAAGTCTGATTGCCATGCAGATATGTAACGCCCTGTAGGCAATTCCTCATAAAATCTTGTTCTATCATGGACAGAGCAGTGTTCCTGATGATGGAAATGCACAGAGCTCTTACCTTCTAGAGTCCAAAATCCACAGAGCTCTTACCTTCTAGAGTCCAAAATCCACAGAGCTCTTACCTTCTAGGGTCCGACTGTCCTGAGACTCAAAAATGATCACAGTGTTCTTTGTATGGCAAATTTATTTTCTTTTCTTCTGTCCAGGGCTGCTCTCCAGTGCAGCCATCCAACAAGGCTGGGTGGCAGGTACCTCTGTGGTGTATATTCACAACATTTCCAGCATCAGAAAGAACTCATCAGCTCTACGTAGACTTATTCCTCTGGCTATCGAGATTTTGAGGAAAGGCTAAAAAGCTCCAAGGCCTTCAGCTCATGATGCCTTGCTTAGGACTATTGAAAGGAATCTGGTTGGTGTCCAGAATTTTTTGAGTGCACAAGGTTTTGCAGCTTTGCAAAGTCAGTTTACAACATAACAAAACCCTCACTGGGAAGTCTCACCAGGCTGTAAGGAGTCTGTGTGGTGTTAGACAATTTAGTGGTGGCATTAACCTTGCCATAAAAACGTGAAGATCTTCATCTAGACATACTTTTAGCAGTTATAAAGATGTAAAGCCCTTTCACAGTGGATAGAAATGTTGGGTTTGGGTCGCAAAAGTCCTCTGCTGGATTAGAGTCCATGGTGGTGCTAAAGATACACACACACACACATATATATATACACACACACTATCCTCTTGTGCATCACTTTGCATGAGTTTTCTGAGTCATTTGTTATGCAATGACCCTGAAGGAAATCCATGAGGGCCAAACAATTGATAATAATGAAATAGAAAAACCATAATAGCATATAAGTTCTAGAAGATACAGAAGAGAGGAGACCCAGTGGGTAATTCACTGAATCCATTTATTTAGAGATTACATGAAAACTCCACTTAAAAACTGTGATATAGAAGACATCTCAATTGCACCCTTAACTTGGAGATACAGAAATACTTCAAGATACAGAGTTCAGTTCCCAGTTGCACACAGAGAGGATGCTTTCTGCTTTTACTAGTGTCTTCATTACATTCTTGTGCAGCATGAGCTTATCTATTTATATGTACCTGTTTGGTTCTGGAAAAATAAGTTTTGGGGTTTGTTTGTTTAATTTGAAGGGAAATTAAAGGGCTCTAAAAACAATGAAATCAACAAAAATGAGATTAAGGTGGAGACCAGTTAGAAATTGCTCTGCCAAAGGACACATAAAGATGTCTGCATGTTTCAGTTAAGAATATTATTTTTTTCCAGATAATAATATATTAAATAACAGAGATTTTGTAAACCTTCATGCTACTAAACTGTTTAATGCTAAGAAGTCAAATCGATAAGGTGCTTTTACTGGGCCTTCATTCCACAAACATAGCCAGATGGATGAAGGTGAAGGAATAAAAACATGCTATGAGGATGGCATTGCTGTGACTCATACCTGAGTCTCCCCAGCAATGAAGAGTTTGGAGGAGACAGTTGGTCTTGAAGCACTGTCTTGGCACTTCCCCAGGAATAGCTCTGGTGGAGGAGAGCCATGAGTGAAAAATACCAAAAGTTGAAGAGGCAATGGGATGCTCCTCCAGGCATGGTCCTTGCTTATGGGGCTCAGGGCTTGCAGGGGTCCAGATTGCCCTCTCTGACCAAAAACCTGTCATAAAATTCACGGGACTTTGTTCTTTTCCTCTTAAAATAATCTGGTTGAACCTACCCCATTCTTCATTCTCCTTTTGGTAAGGGAAAGAAACATTGAACTTTTCGAGCCCTTAAACCACTACTGACAAATGGCAATCAGGGAGTTTTGCACATGGCAGCCAGAGGGGTGATGAGGCACAAGTGGTCATTTGTGCATTTCAGTAGTTTTCAGATAGCCTAATCAATGCTTATTTGCTTTGGTTCTCCCCAGTAGTGACCAGAGGTTACATGGGCAGATCACTGAAACAATCAAATATGGATTTAGGCGTAGAATTTTGAAGATTTGTGGCTTTTTATTGGCCAACAACAGAACTGAACTGCAATTATTTTGATATTTGGGAGGGTTGTATTAGTATCAACAACATTTAAGGTGAACTTCAAAAGATGTCTTTGTCTGTTGCTGAAATAAAAGGGTCTTTGTGATATATTTCATTACAATGTATGATTACCTGTCCAGAACAGATCTCTTAGAAGGGAGCAAGAGCTATTGCCAGATTAACTAGAGCCATATGTCTGCAGCATAAATCCCTGTAATGGAGGGAGTCACACACATGGGAGGGTGGATGGATGCCCCAAAGAAGAAACTGAGAGTGAGAATAGCTGCTGAGCTGGAAATCCAGAAACCTTTTTACCAGCTGAAGTCTTGGCCTGTGTGACAACAGAGCACCTGAGTTTGCATTTAGGCAGAAGCAGGCTGGGCGTCATGCTTTGGGGTGTGGATCCTGCAGAGTGATGCAACAGTCCATGGCAATAGACCACCCCATGGCAGTTTTAATCTGGAGATTTTCACGTGCTGTCAGGAAAGCTTGGGCAGTGCACAGATTGTGTGTCAGCTCTGCACATCTCAGAGGGCTCTGATGGGAAATTGAGCATGACCAACACGCCCAGGAGAACCACTGGACGAAGATGGTGCCCAGGACAGCTGCAGGGCACACCTCAGAGCCCTCTTTTTGGGGCAGAGTGCTCACAATGAAACTCTGCAGGGCTTGCCAGGAGAGCTGCTCAGGCTCCGAGGCACGTTCTGGGTGCAGGCACTGCTCCTTGTCAGAGATCTGGCCCTGTCTAAACCAGGCTAATTATTAAGTTGTCTCCTTCCCATTAACTTGTGAGGAAAATTACCCTTCTGAGTTTGAATGACAGAACAGCATTAAGAGTATGCACCTTTTTTTTTTTCTTAAATCAACCAAACAGAAAATTCACAATGAGGATGATCTTGTAATTACACACACGTCAGAACAGAAAGCATGATAGTTTGCTCAGATTTCTTTGAACGTTTCTTTAGAAGAATTTGGGTGGAGAGAGGGAGGGAAATGTTCATTGTAAATCAACTTTGGCATGAAACTTTTGTAAAAAGGTGCCCAACATGCATTACATTCTTTGTTCTGTGTTTTTCCTACATATAAAGCCTTGACAACCTGCTATTCTATGATTGATGCACTTATTTCTTCTAAAGTATCACTAACCAAGCATATCATTTTTATACAGTAAGTGTGTATTCAATTTCCTACAGTTTGACTGCTAAACAGGCTCAGTGGTAAAACAAATATATACTGCTGCAGTATACTGTTCAGGGGGACCAATGGAAAACTTTGGAATATTTTTCAATCGTGTTCCCTTTGCTTTTAGTGGCAATGAAATCACAGCAGGGGCACATGCTAACTATCCATATTTTTATGAAAGTTTTACTGTCATTGGGTGAAGCCTCCAACTACTGCAGACTTTGTACAATGTTAATAGGAATATTATGATTCATATATTCTTGCACAATAAAGCAGAATGACATATCAGGTTTGCAGGCTCTCCTGACAAGGTATGAGGTATTTATCTGGGTTTGTACACCACAGGCTTATCAGCCGAGTATCTGAATGACTATTGACATCATTATCATTCATGTATTCATAAAATGTTTAGGGGTCTCCCAGTTACATTCTACAAGGAGTGGAGTTGCTTCTTCTTAGTGTGAAAGAAAATATAAACTGAATAAAAAAAAAGAATTCAAACTCCTGTAGGCTTAGTATTGGATCCCTGGCACTCCTGGACCGGGCGGGAGGATAATGGATCTATGAGAATTCATGGATGTTTATGATGTATGAGGCATTTCAGCTGACATTGAATCAGGTCAGTGGGTCCATTGGACAGGATGCAATGTCAATGGAACTGTTATGTATTATTGATGTCAGTCACAGAATAGATAAAAACATTAGCAAAATAGCTTCCATTGCCATATCTTTTTCTTTTTTTTTCCCTCTCAAATGACAAAAGGCACCAGCCCTCATTAAACACAAGAGGCCTCCAATGTTTCTGATTCTCCAATAGTTTTGACTTGGAGCAAATTTAGGAAATTAGAATGTACTGACAAAACAACATTTTTACATGAAAAGAACAGCTTAATTTCTTTCACTTATATTTTCATTTGTGGAGTAAGTTTTGTCTGCAAAAGAGAAATCTGCGCACTCTAGGTCCACTTCTGCAAATTGTTAGGCATATCAGTCCTTTATTCACTACATTTTTGTTTATCTCTATGTTCTATATCACTATACCAATGAATCTATAGGGATAATTCCTATTTACATTGAAAGCAACTTTAAATTGCCTGGTCTGTGACATTGAAGCACAGATTAGCACTTCTTCACACCACCAAAGACATGAGAAGACCATCATGCAAATCACACCCTATGGACTACACAGATACTTAAAGTAAGAGGACATGTAAAAATTAAAAGCTTTCAACATGGATTATACCCATTTTACCCAACCTCTTACCTTCATATTAGGCATTGCTCCCTAGACACGCAAACCACTTAGGCTTCTGCCACTACTGACCCTTCCTAAGTTAGCATCCTTAAACCCCACTAAAATCTGAGATGCATTTGTGTCAATTGCTAACTTTCAGGCACAAAAACCCCCCAGGAATTCCTATGTTAGACATATGAACCCTTGTCAGTAAACTGGCCTCACCTCTGACACTGCAGGAATTTACAAAGTCAGGAGTCTTAATAATGACACAACCGGATTGAGACTGTTGATTTTCACAATAATCCTTTTTAAAAAATATTTTTCTTGCACCCATCCCCTGCAACTTATCTTTGCTTCCTAGTACTTTGTTTTGAACTAGGAATGCTTATAGGGTCATGAAAACTATAATTTGTGTACTGAAATAGTTGGCAAAGATAGGCCAATGTGATACTAAATGTTATCTTCAGAAGTGAAAGCAGAGTTATAATCTTTCTCTCCTCCCTCCCAAAGAGATACCACTAATTAGCAATTCTTTGATCCCAGTATCTCTGAGCAGATACTACTGCAGGAAAGGTCATCAGGCCCCTGGCACAAGTATTCAACCTCTTACATGTAAGTGGACAAGGTTTTACAAAATATCATGTCATTTCTTTAAATAATTTATTTGAATAGTTGCTGTACCCATTTTGGGTACCCAGCCTGTACCATTCATTACATTTGGTGCCATTCCACACAATTCTCCACTAGTTCCGAATCAGAAATAAACATCAACCAATAAACCTTCTTTGGATTCACTGGTGGTGCAATGTGCTCTCTCCATTCCTGTGGTCCAACCTGGACTCAAAGTACCAACAGTCACAGGAAAGTGCAAGAGGTGGTTTTTGGTTTTATCTCATGCTCCTAGCAATACAGAAGCTGTGTGAAACTACAGTGGGTGATTCTTCTGTATGTGTTTGAGACTGTCCCCTGGGTGGGTGAGGAAATGTCATTAGCCTCTGTGTCCCATCTGTAGAGGCTCCCCAGAGCCCCAGCAGCACGGACAGGGTGAGCTCACCCTGCAGGATCCAGGCTTATCCCTCTGCCCCATAAGCTGGCAACGCAGGGAATTTCACATGCACATCCTTTGTGAATATAACTCTATTTAACAAAGACTGCACACTATTTGTTCCCTTTCCCAGGTCTCTCCTTCCCTGCTAGCAAGTGGCTGTTGCAGTTAATCTAAGGAGATTCCTCCTAGGCTCGCTTCTCTGCTCACAAACCCTCTTGTACTGTAAAACAGATAACCGAAATTTTTTATGGCCAGGTTCTTAAAATATTTTGAAACTTGTTCTTCCCCTCTGCCCCAAGCCTTTTGATGTAAGGAGAAAATCTCACACAGTGCCTACCCTTATCTCCCCAAGAGAAAACAAAGAGAGTTAAAGGCAAATGTCTTCTGCAGAGACTGCCTTTTCTGTGCTGCTCTCCCCACTGTGTGCCAAATAATGGCATCTGTTCCTGCTGTTCTTTAGTTCCCCCATCCAGCGTGTTTTCAACTTCCTGTGAAAATTTGTGGTTCTTAAATCCAAAGGTCACGTTTAACACTTAAGTTCAGTTTGGAAGGATTTGGATTTGTTTCTCTTAATTTTTTTTCCCCCAGCTCTCTTTTGAGAGTAGACAAAAGGCTTTCACCCCCTCTTTGCATTGCGTGTTTTACACATTCCAGCACACATCTCTGCAATTCGGGTTAATACTCTGGGAAATATCCACTCATGTATTGATAAGCATTAAAGGATTGCTCTTTCCATGCCTTCTGCCAAGGTTCAGTGTGTTGTTAGAAGCACAAATTCCTCTCACACAGCCCTCACTGTATGATCAGTCTGCAGTACATAGGGATTCCCTCTGTCAGGTCTACAAAAAAATCAAGCTGCATGTAAACAAAGCCACATTTCTAAGCAGAGCTTTTTAGAGTGAATAGCCAAAATTCTACTCAGTTATGTAGGATGGCTTGTGCAAGAGAAGCTGAACCCATGTCACCTAATTAATTTTTCTCACTGGTTCAAGTTGGACTCAAACTGGGATCTCAGAGCTGAAATGCCAGTGAAAAAACTGGCTTTCTGCATTTTACAGGAAGCAGGCTGAGTTGGTTTGATAGTTGATGTACTGTAGGCCTCCGTTTATTCAGTATTTCCCCTAAAATATAATTTTTAAAAGTGCATATTTGTCAGCTGAACGGATTCACTGAGAGATTTTGAGTCATAATTTTAGAGAGGCAGGAAGGGAATCAAAGGCAAATACATAACTTTCTACAAGGACAGAAAGAAAAAAAAAGTCCAAGATCTTCATAGTTTCCTTTATAACATTAAGAAAAATGGTCTGTGCACATTAGTGAACATTTATTTCTGTGCCAAGGAGCTGGGCTGCTCCACAGAGCACTGGGCAAGAGCCAGAGAGCAGGATTTGGGGTTCACACAGCCTGTGTCCACCACGCCTTCAGCCTGAGACTATTGTCTCTATCTGAAAATTTATCTGGCAAATGCCACTTTACAGATAAAAGGAAGAAAATATCCTGAGAGAGCCAGGGATTTAATGATGTAATTTTAAAAATGTTTTGTGCGTTTCATTTCTGTTCATTTGAGAAAGGGAATAAACCCCAGTTGTCTGGTGCTCTGTGCTGGCTCCCAAGATTTTCTCTGCCCTTGATTCACAGGAGTAGGCAGAAGCCTTCATGTCCTTTAGTCTGCACACCCTGTGGATCTGGCATGGCTCTCTCTCGTTTGGTCCGAGAATCAGATGCTATTTCTGGTCTGAAGACATTTGTTCTCAATTGCCTACACAGTTCAATAGGATTTTAAGGTACATTTGTTAGGGATTATAAAGCACCTAAAGATGTATCAAGTGGAAGGGTCAATACAAGATCAGGCTGTATTGTGTTACAGCGTGTTGCATTATGTGGTATGTCTCAATTCGCTGTTGGAAACCAGATGTGGCAGACAAGCCCAGCCTATTTTTTGAACATTTGTAGAAATCTTTGAATTATGTCATCAGTGTTTAAAGATTTCCACAAAGATTTCAAGAAGTAGATTTTCTCAAGTCTTCCAATCACTATCAAAACCTCAAATTCTGGTGGGTAATTGAAACACTCTATCCCAATCCAAAAAATAATAAGCGTAAAAAGAACGCTTTCATCTTTCATTCGTAATATATACAGAGCATGGTATGAATTTGCTACCTGTAAGGTGTATTGAATTTTTAATCATCTATATATTTATGGTAAAGAGTAACACATTACTTCTAGCACACAAAAGCTTATGGCATACGATTATCCTTAATTAATGGGTAAGTGCAAAGCTTTATTATTCAATGAAACTGATTTATTATCTTAATTCTCCGATGTTCTGCTTCATGTTTCCATTTTAACCATTGTTTGCACCATGGTAACCAGTAACCACCATATGTACGTGATCTCTTTTATGACCTATACGTAATTAGATTTTATTATTTTCTTAAAGCTGAAGTGCTGCCTGTGCCTGTGGCCTGGCTCCCCACCCCTCTGAACGAGGACAGGTCGCTCGCTGCTGTTTCTGCTCTGGCTGGGTGGTATTTCAGTGTATCATTATAACCCCGGGTGTGTTTCTGCCGGCAGTCCTGCACACATCCCTGCTCTCCCTCTCCCTCTCCCTGTCCCTGTCTGCTGTGCCTGGCACAGCTAGTTAGCTGGAAGGACGTGAGAGGAGCTGAAAGCCAGTGGGTGTCGGAGCTGCCTGGTGGAGAGATCCCCAGCTAATTGCTAGTCCTAACAGGCACAATTAGCCGCTACAAGCCCTTTGAGATGGCCCTGGGCTTCTCTCAGGTAACAGCCATCACTAGATAAAGGCTGAAATACGCTGCATTTAGAGAGACACTTGCAGACAGGGATGTCACAGGCTGCCAATTATGCTCTGCCTGTACACAGTCACTTCCAAGAACCAGACAAGACACATACACCTGAAGTTAAAGGGACAAGATGTGTACTATTTTGAACTACACAAGTGTGGGGCACGTGAAGATATAACCCTTCTCAAATTAGGTCGCGTCATCTTTTCAATTATCAGTTCTTGATCAAGTTCTGTGGTGTTTTTGAACATTTACTGCAAGCAGCAAGTCCTGGGAAGCTCAGCAGGAGAGGGCTGCTTATATTTTTTGCTGTATGTGATGTTACTTTAAGCAAAGTTTCACCATCACCACACAGATGAAAATGGCTTGACAGGCCTCTCTTAACCAAACAGTGATGCTCTACCCTGCTGGACTGCAATCCATCTATTCCTCACAGAGGAGGAGAGACATATTAGCATATGTAAGGATTACTTTTGAAATTAGTGAGTGCCCCCCACTTACCTATTAAAAAAAAAACTACCTTCTCTAAGCATCTCTGACAGTATATTCTTCCTCTCAAACAATGAACAAGAAAAAAAGGAGCCTAAAAAGACAGCCTGTAAAAAACCAACACATCAGATTTTGAGAATGATCAGAAGGAAATAGGCAGTTTCAGGTATCTACCACAACAGAGGACACCAGCAACGGCATCCTACAGAAAATCATTATAGATCAGTGCATAAAAATTCAAATGTGTCAGACTTGGAGACTGTAAGAATTTCAAGATCTAAATCTAAGTTGCGGTCATTGGTATTAAAAAACAATTTCCAAGACATATAACAAGCACAAATTCTGGCCCCCGAGTCAACCAAAAAGTTAGTTACCCACTTCCCACTCACGTACCCA
This sequence comes from Lichenostomus cassidix, assembly GCF_008360975.1. NCBI lineage: Eukaryota > Metazoa > Chordata > Aves > Passeriformes > Meliphagidae > Lichenostomus > Lichenostomus cassidix. Next base: position 14,958,630 of record NC_139492.1, on the reverse strand, counting down.
TTTTAAAAGATTCAGAGAAACTTTGTACACAAAATTTCCACTGAAGAAAATTTCTCACTTTGTTGCTCTGAGAACTGAAATTATTCCACTGCTTACCTTTACCTGCCCTTCTGATAGAACATCAGATCTTCATTATGATTATATTAACAACACATTCTCATGGGATTTGACAGATCAAAATCTGTCAAACTACCTGTACCAAATCAAACTAAAATTTAATATTGAGATTTCTATTTATTTCTTATTTAATATCTTAAACATCTCATATTTCTATATTTTTTTAATATCAGGTTAAAGATCATTTTCCAAATCGCCTCACATCTAGTATAGCAGGTTAATATTCAGAAGTCCGCTTCCCCAGTTCCAACTGATACCACATAGGAATGGCTCTGTTTAGAAAGCTTAACCAAAACTGAAGATGTTAAATATAAATTTCTATTTTTTAAGACTCACATTAAATGTTCCCTAGATCTTTTTGATCTTAATATGGAAAGTATGCAAAGACTCTAATTACTAATTATGGAATAGTTAAATTCTGTTAAAGAATAAAAATTACTTGACACAGTTGGTTTCACCTCCCCAGAATGAACAATGAAGCTCCAAATGAAGGCTCTCCAAATAGGTTTTGTTGAGACCTCTGTCTTCTTACCTCCATGGAAGGGAAGGGGCAGCAGTGAATGGATCAACAATATATGTTATCTGCTCTTAGGCTTTTCTCATAGTGATCTACTGATTGATAATTCCAGTGGCAGATTGATCAGATACCCAGTAAAAGAACCCAGGGAACCTGTGTTGTTTCCAGTGTTCATTATAGATTCCAGATGCATTTTAGTAGTTTGTTTGTTACAAACAAATTTGTTTTCCTTTAAAAAAAAAAGAGTGGACGCCTTTGAAATATATGCAAAATCAACATGTTAATATTTGATTGCAAACCAAGGAACGATCAAAAAACTAAAAGGAAAGAATCAGTGCTCTATTATTAAAACAGCAAAATAAATAGATATACATTTTTTTCCCTTTTTACAGATACATTTGCAACCAAATTAGCAACAAGGTCTCCTCCAGTATAAATAAAAAAGGCTTGCACTTACCTATTAATTAAGAATAATGGAATGCCATAAGCTTTTGTGTGCTAGTGCTACTGTAATTTGTTACTCTTCACTACAATAAATATATAGCTGATTAAAAATGCAGTGTGGCTTACATACATTAAATTCATACTGCACTGTGTATTGATTCCCTTTGCTCATGCTGGTAATCCCTTGCATTCAAGGCAGGTAGGCTTTGACCCTCTCAAGTAAAGAAGAGAAGCCTCTGGCAAGGCAGAGAGGTTTGGGAGCCCAAATCTCACAGCCTGATCTCCTCAGCTGTCCTGATCCAATCCACCCAGGAATTCCTGCAGCCTTTCTGCACCATGCAGACAGGGACAACAAACCCTGGGACATGCAGACAGGGACAACAGACCCACGTGGTCTCCTCTGGGACAGAGTTTCCCACCTTGCTCTCAAGCCACCAGCTTTGGGGGTTTTCGGGACCAAACAGAGCTCACAGAAAGCAGATTCTCCTGCCCAGCTCAGAGGTTTGGTCCATTGCTCTGGTGTCCCATCTCCAGCTGTGAGTTGCCAAAGGGGATTATCACCTCCAGCTCCCCTCCTTCCCTCCTTCCCATCCTCAAAAGTCAGGGAAGAAAAGATACAATGAAATAAATCTGGAAAATTGTACAGAAGAGGAGAAGCAAATGTGCCAGGAATAACATCCTGGCAAAAATGAATTAAATTTCCCAAGAAAATTCACAGACACTGAACTTGTGTTCATAATATCATAATCATAATATAATGATGAGAATCAGATTATTTATTCCTGTGAGAAACAGGATTATTGTTGTTGAGTGCACACCACTGTGTGTGCTTCTCAAACATTCTGCTACCTATAGCTTCATTCAGGGTCTTTTTACAAATTGACTAATTAGGCACCAATTGCTCCAGCGTTGTTACATTAAAGTAAACATCCCAACTGTCCTTTTCATGGTGACCACACCTGAACTCAGAAATTATTATTTACATGTGTAATTTAAAACAGATGCATTTTAAATATACCCTTATCTATATATGGCAACAATCTAAAGCATTATGGCATTGGACCAAATTAAGCCCATCCAATAGCTTCACATTTCAGACTCTATAGAAATTCAATTTTTATTTTAAAAGGTCTAAGTCTTCACCCATGTGGCAGAGAAACCTCCATCTATTCTTTTGTTATAAATGGTTATTTACAGGGCTTTTTTGCCTGCAAAACCAAATATTTCCAACACCACCTGTGAGAAACTGAACTTGCCACCCTTGTTGTAGCCTCTTTCATCTAATTTGGGTCAATTATCACTCTGTACGTGTTAATGTTACCTACTTAATTGCTAATAATCTTAGCAGAGAAGAAGGAGAAGTGAAAAGTTGGTTCTCCTGAGAGAAATCAGAATTTGCTCCCTGAGGGAAATGTAGAAGGGAAAAAGATAGAAAAGGAACCAGAAAAAATAAGATGGTTAGAGAAGAAAAAAAAAGATGTACAGTGTGTAATATTGTCCCACAGAGTCATAAATGTAAGGATCACGTGCTGCAGGAATAAGTAATGCTGATGCCCAATTCAGTCCTGTGTGCTTGGGCCATTCTGTGGGGTGAGGGGATTGCCTGGACTGTGGTCAGCTGGTGACACTGACCACATCATCAGTGTGGCTGCTGTGACAACCACAGAGTCCACTGCTGTCACCTCCAGAGGTCTGGGACATCCAGCAAGGAGCCTTCAGCATGACCTGATGTCACAGCTCTGAGCACAGAAAATGCACCATATTTAACTAACTTCAGCACAATAACAGCACTAAATGTAGAAATGTTAGGTGGGGGGAAAAACCCCAAAACAAACCTGACATTCAGATGAAGCTATGGTTTTTAGATTAACCATCTTCCTTTAGAAAACTGGTCATGCATCTTTACAAGTCCAAATGCCAGTTTCATGTATTATCCTTCAACATACAGTGTCTGATACCAGGGTGATGGAGCTTCTGCCCGTTACAAACTCCAAGAGAAGTTATCCAACTCATTCACTAACAATATTTCCTGCACTTGGACTTGATGGGTGTGATATTGACCACTCTGGATATGGTGTGGTTTGTGACACCTGATAGGATCTGAAACCAGAACGGTATGGCTGTAGGCCATAAAATAAGATATCAGAAAAGAGAGAGCCAAGGAGATAAATCTTTAGTCCACCTGATCAATCCAGCTGAGCAGAGTGCTGGTTTCCTGAACTCCAGGAAGCAGGCATGTAAAATATCTGTTTCTTGATGGGCCTGGCAGATGTGATGCCAGAAATAATTCTACTCTGATTTATTTTTTGTAGCTTTATCTAGTTCCCTATATTAAACCTACAATCCTAAAATAATTTTAGGGCCATTTATTTTTATGTCTACCAACAGTAGAGTTACCCAAATGTTAAAAGCCTATGCTCATAGGCCCATAAAAGCACTGTTGATTAGATTGCAGTATTTCAGTTTTTAGTTATCAACACTGACACTTTGGGAAAAAATTGAGTACAATATACTTCTGTACACATTGCAGTGTTTTTAACCATTTAGTCAGTACCACGTACATCAAATAGACACCATAATAAAACAGAAATACATTAAACATACATCTGGAAGCACTTTGTAACTGACTTCTGCTTATGAAAACGACTGTACATAATTTCATCATTCACTTTAATTCAGTCACATGCTGCAGTCAGAGGAGTCAGATAACACACTGCAATAAGATGCAAGCATAGATTTCTCCTTGTGCTAAATTCCATGCTTTGTCTGTCAGCCCACCCTTGCCATCAGTTGTGAGTCCATAACTTGGAGCAGAGGCTGCAGCAGTGGTGTTGGCACAGCACAGAACTCACCTGCCAGAGTGTCCTTGCCCTGTACAGCTCAGAGCACATTTCCTGGCAATTCCTTAGCAGCACTAAGTTACTCTCAGGCAGCTTGACCAGCAGCTGTAAGGGCAAACCAGCCCTTGCCTTCCATGACCAGTGAACAGCAGGATGTTTGCACGAGGTACCTGCTCTTCTCTTTTTATCCCTCACTGCTTGGTTTGAACCATTACCTTATGTGTCCTGCAGGATGAAGAGCCCTCATGTATGTACAGCTATTTTCATCCTGTGTGTCTTTCAGTTTCAGCCACACAAGGAATATTTGCAGCAATAACAGAGGTGCCAGCAGTTGACATTGCAAGGAAGCCCCAGCCTTAGTGCAGTACCACTGCATCATCCTTGCTCTGAAAGGATGTGCATCTAAAAACCAAAGCCACCCTCTAATCTATCTTATCTACTGGGATTCCTCTACAAACACCAACCAAACCCCAGGAATGGGCCCAGGCACTGAGGAGTTTTCAAGCTGTAAGGCTTGGCGTCTCTTGTAAGTTTTTAACTACCATGTCAATTATTCATCAGAGCATGGCTGAAATGATTAGCACAACAGGCATATTATAGCTAAAATAATAGATAGAACTTAACCTACACCAATCTACATTGTCAGAATCAACAACAAAACCCCAGCAAAATGTCTTTGGTCTCTGTGACAGTGATGCTTCCAGGGACACCACTGATTATCCTATTTTATTGGTTGGTGGCTGTGGCTCAGGAAAATTTCTGATATTTTTTAACTTGTTCAATTACAAAATAAATTATAAACCTCATACAGACTGATTTATAAGCACAAATCCACAAACATTTCCTTGTTTAAAATGTGAAGAGACATCCTTTGACAAATACTAGAGATGTAGTTAAGATTCAGTACAATAGAAAAGGTTTCCAAATTGTCTACTACTCAATGATCTGAAAATACTTTATAAATATTACATTATCTAAGTTTCAGTGCAACAATCATTCATGCAACAATCCAAGCAACTAAATAGAGGTATCTCTTTTATAAGTTGAGGTATCTAAAGCACAGAAATACCAAATAACTGTTAAAAGAAGTTACAGGATTTCTGTCCCAGTACTACAAACAAACACAGATTTATTTTTTCAGTCCAAGTCTGTTTTAACTTTCAGCTATTCTGACTTATTTCTTCCCATTTCTTTGCTGGAGAAAACAGAATATTTGGAGCCTTCATTTAAAAACCTAACACATTAAATATAGTCTGGTGAGCTCTTGAACAGAAGGGCATTGTCCTTTACAGAGTGACTAGCTGGCCGGTCCAGCTGGCCTGGATGAAATTTCTTGATCATGTTGTTTATAGAATATATTTTGCTTTGGCACTTCTGCCACCTGCTCTTGTTTTCCATTACTCGATGGCTGTGTGAGCGCTTGCCCACTTCAGTCTACACTTACCCTGACAGTGCAAAAATATTCTCTTTTCACAAAAGAGACTTTCAAAACCTTCTTTCCTCAGTCAAATTTGCTGATTTGCATTTTCTTGCTTTAAGATGAAGCCAAACAGAGCACAGGGGAGCTGTGTAATGGGAAGGGTCTCAAATGGCTCTAAGTGGGACAAAATCAGGGACACTTACCTCACCCTCTGTGAGCCCAAAGAGAAGTTTTTGCCTTGTCACAGAAGATGCCTCAGGATGACATGAATGGCCAATCCTCTTTAATTTGGGGTGGTGACTGAATGTAGACAGGCTAACAAACTCAGCAAATGATGCAGCAGGAGCAGTGATTTCAAACAGCACAGAGGACAAGAACATCCTTAACTCCACTCCTGCAGAGCACCCACAAGTTCTGCCCAGCACTAGGCAGGCAAATCCCCATTACCTGCTCCTCGAGAGAAATGAGACAGCCTCCTCTTCCTCTTCTCCCAGGTTCCAGGCCATGTGTTTCCAAAGGAAAATAACTGCAGTAAGGCTCGATGCAAATCAGCCGAGGGAGTCTCCTCCTGCTCCACAGCTGCAGCAGAAGTGCAGCAGCAGCAGGAAGACAGTGGTTCAGTAAAACCACAGATTAAGAATGATTAACCTTTACTCAGGTTTGCAGTGATCAGCAAGGTTGCAGCCAAGGGGTGACATCCTTCCACCACTCCATGGTTCCCAAGGTGGGACTCACTGCTGCTCTGGATGCCAACACAGCAAACTCACACGTTCATTTTCAACATGGCTCTGAGGTTTACTAAGCAATGCTGGTCAAAGCCCTGTTATTGTTTGCCAATAGAAATGAAAATAAAGTTCCTTTTTCTTCTCTTTAAATGCAGCTGTATTTTACTGCAAAGGAGGGGGAACTGAAAATAATTTTCTGCATCAGTATTATCAATTATCCAAAGCCCATTTGTACCATTATGACTTTAATGTTCTCCCAATAGAAATATAATTCTCATTATTTTTATTGGGTTTTATTTTTATATTGCTATTAAATGCATATCACCAGATTTTCTGTTTTCTTAAACTGCGTGGGCCAAATATCCAGCCCAGTATGAAATCCTGACTTTGAAACTGTGCCCCTGGGCTCAGGCATGGATGCAACATGCACAATGGTGATGCTGAAATTGCTTAGGCATGGGATCATTTATACAAATAAAGCTATGCAAACAAACTTAGTGCTCTTGAATTTCACTGTAACCACCAAAGCATACTTGGTAGAAATCATATTTCCAAACAATCCTCTTTCTTGACCCAAAAGGAGTGGTATTAGGGAGCAGGAAATGACACCCTTCAGCACAATTCATTAAAACATCCTAAGCTCTTAACACAAAAATTCTGAAAGAACAGGAGCTGTTTGAGAATATGGCTTATTTGATATTTTTCTATAGATGTTTTAGAATCAAGACATTTAATCTCAGTCCTCTCTTCTCCAAAGGTAGAAAGGGAGGGGGTAAAAGTGATGTATTCCAACAAGGGACAAATTACTGTCATGATTCCATTGTAAGAAGTAGCAATTCTAGTCTTTTCATGCATATTTAGTAAGTAGGGACATCCTCTCTTTCACAATTCAGTTACTATTTGTTGTAGTTAATACTAAGATGACATTCTTTTTTATATATTAAATCAAATGACTAGACATTACAAAAATAAACCACAGTTTTTCTTTTACAGGCATTCGCACATCTCAAGCCGTAAATCCAAAGCAGGCACCAGATGAGCATGGAAAGTTTTCCAACATGCTTGGCTTGCTCTAGGTGTACACTCACCAAAGAAATCCAGAAATAACATGTTTGAATGCAAAATTTCTCTGGCTTCAGCTCTCTTACCCATAATGTTTCTGAAAGAATGATTTACCAGGTAAATCCCTCTCCGAGCTTTCCCTCTGGTGCATTTTGTGTCCCTAAGCAAGCCATGCTGCCCCTGCAAGTTCTCCTGAGGAGCTGCTTTGGTCAGCATGAAAAATGGAGCTGCTGGGCTGGGCTGGGTCTGAGCAGGCTGGATAAGCCCTCTCCCTGGACCTGCATGATGGTCCTTAAGCAGGCTCCCAGTGTAATTTTGAACTTCACTTCATCATAATGATAGGCTACAAACGAGCCTCCTATGAACATAATAAGCACAGTGAAAAAGACAAACTACTGTGAGGAGCACTATGGCAAATACCAACTGGAATTGGGACAGAAACCAGTAAGGACACACATTCTGCTGCCCCCTGAAACTGCCCTCCAGCATGTCCATGTGCCTGGCAGAGAGACTCACAGCAGCAGGCATCAAAGGGTGGGGATAAAGACTCCTGTGTTACCTCATTCCTCATTTTCAGTTTTGCTTATGATCCAGTGCTCTCCCAATATATGGATTTATAAGCCTTCATTGTTTCGTACAGTAAAAGCTGATGTATCAACCCTTTTTTTTTTCTTTTTTTTTTTTTTGCCTTACAATTCCAGCTCAGAGACTTCTGTTTGCCTTAATGAATTTTGTTTGCATAGTTGACTGGCATCAGGTTAAGCAGGTATTGAAATGTGATATAACAACCTAATCAACCGTTAACAGGTATAGAAGAAGCCCTGACAAGGAACCGTCTGAAACCTGCTCATGATGAGATTCTTTCTGATAAGGGGAAAAAAGAGAAGTGTAGGACCAATTTATGCATAAATTGGTCACATTTTCACACCTAGCCCCCAATTATCTAAAAAGGGTTTAACATTATATTTATATTGATAAGCTTAACAATGTTGAACCACGACTCTGGGATGATCTGTTACAATTCACATCCAAAGCGACCAGAAGGAATAATTGGAAACCCTCCAGCATTTCAAGAAATAGAAGCAGCCTTGAAAAAGATGAAAACTGCCGTACAAGGTCTGGCTTTTGCTGAAATTACAACATAAATTCCGAATGAAGGATGGCCAAGAATAATTCAACAATTACAAATTCCTCTCCAAAGACACAGGGAATGCTACAAGATCAGAGAAATTGAGTCATCCCAAATGTCTCCAAATGAAAAAAAAAACCCAACATAGTAATGACTACAGGCTGACCGAGACACTTGATAGACTGTATCACTGATTGATTGCACAGGGGTTTTAGCTGAATAACCAGTTTTTATGCTATGAATATCAATAGTTGGCTACGTAAATAGAAAGGATGCTTGCCAAAAAATTATGGAAATCCTGATACTCATCACCAGCATGTGAGTTAACCTCAAGGTATATTAGACTGTCTTTAATGGTCTACAGTCATTCTGACATCTTCTCCAAGGCGGGAGCACCATAAATGCTGAACTGATTTCCCGTACCAGCCAGGCCAGCAAGGCCATCCTGCCACGTGCAAGTATCTCAAACAAGCAAAAACTAAATATCCTCCCTTAAACCGTCCTTCGGATGATGAGATTGTGATTCCTCCTAGGAACCACCTCTGTTTCCCAGAGCCAGCTCACACAACAGGCAGGAGGGAGCTCTCTCTGTAGTGCCTCAAGCTGCACAGGGACCTAGGTGAAGTCACACACAGGCTCTCAAAAATGTGTACCAAATGAAGAGAGACAATAACACCACCAATAAATCAAGGCTGAGAGGCACAGAGGTAATTTATTTTTCTCCTCCTCCACAATTTAGCACAAAAGTACAGATGTCAGTGGATGCTGGTGCTGGTTACAGCACCCCAGGTTTTGTGGTGACTCCATCAGCCTTTCCTTTCCCATCCCAAATGCTGGGAGCACAGCCCTTGCTGCTGGCTGATTTCTTCTGTGATCTCTCCCACCACTGCAGCCCTTCTTCATATTTTCCCTGTTCCCTCCTTTCCATGGGAGTGGTTTGACCCAGGCAAGGTCACAGGTGAGGTCTATCCATGCTTGTAAATATTTTGTTTCTTGCTCCACAACAGGCCTAGAGCAATAAAATAAATTTCAGTTGAGTGAGGTCATTCTTTTTGTTCCCCAACCTTTTGGTAAACTGGAAGAGAAGAAAAGTAATCCTTAGAGGATAAAGGTGCTGTATTTATTTCAAGCTATTTTTCATTCAGATTAAAAGTAAATTAAAAAAAAACAACAATAGAAGGAAAATTCAGAACAAAGTAAAGTGAAAAAAACCAATGTTATTTGTTTTGAAAATGTCTGGATGAAACACCAAATGAAGACAGTGAAATGACATGCTGGAAAACACAGGGGTGAAAGAGTAAGAAATTTTCTGGATGTTTTTGTAACCTTTTTTATGTGAACAATCTAGCACAGCCAATAAGAATTTAACAATATTTTAATATTACTGATTCTCTTTTTATTCCACACACAAAAATATAAAAAAGGATTTGAATGAAAACTAGTGCTTTTCATGTAAACTTACCCAGCTGATCTGGAGAGGTGCTGAACATTCTCAACCAACCACTGTTGACAAATCCAAAATTAGAGCTCATCTTTGGAGATGGGCTGAGGATAATCCTGAAGCCAGACTCTGTGGTCTCTGCTATGCCATTGCCCAGCCCCCCAAATCAGAAATCCCAAGCCCTGATCAAAGCCATGTAGTTTCTTAGGTGTTCCTGGCGATTGGACTGTAGAGCTCCCAGGATGACTTGGTTGACATGAACAACATCTACCATCTCTGTTTCCTCTCCCCTACCTCCCCAGGGGATGAAGAAGTTGGAGCAATTTTCTCCCATGGTCCCTCCTAGTGCTGGAAGTGCCTAGTGAGATCCCCAGTGGGCTGATGGGCTTTGTGCAGCATCCAAGAATTAAATGTATTTTAAATCACAGCCAATAATTCAGCCTCATTTTAGATGTTGATTTTTTTGGGGAGGTGGGTGGGAGGAGGTTCTGATTTCTGTAAAAGTTTGGTTTATAATTAAAAAAATATGCTTAGTACACAACTAGCTAACTTTCCCATCAAAGACAGGGGTAGGGTTAGGGTATATATATTTATAGGTAGCTGGGTGCCTAAGTGCTTGCTTTTGCATAAACCAGCGTAATTTAAAGCTATGGTGCCAGCACCTTATTTCTAAGGGATTTCAGGAGTGTGAATGTGTGCTAGAGAGTGGGTCAGAAAGAGAAAGTCAATAATTCATAGTATATATACTTCTACAGGATACTCCTTAGAGGATCTCTAAAGTGCATCCCTGACATTTATTAACAGATCCTTAGAAGACTCTCCTTGAAAGGCACAGAGACAGTATTATTGTGCCATTTTATAGAGGGGAAACCTGAGGTAGGAATTCAAAGATATGTACTATCTCACTGAGACATTAAATGAACAAGCCAAGATGGAATCCAAGCATTTTTCATTCCCAAGGTAAAACTGTACTGGAGAGCACTCCTGTGCAAGCTTTCCCTTATGACCAGCAGGAACAAGCAGTAAAAGTGTAGCTCAAGCCACATGCAGTGGGTGCAGCCACAGACCTGAGTGTGACCAAAGTTATCTCCACAGAAAACTCAGTTAACACAAGGCAGAGATCAGGGTCTATGTGAAATTAATCAGACATTTTTATTTTGTAGGTTTAGCACAGGATGGGTAACATATCCCTTCAGCAGAAAAATAAAGAAAACATCCTGGGTGACCAGTCCAAGAAAAGCCTGAAAAGGTTGCTGAGCTCAATGCCACGAATTTTCAGGTTTGCAGCTCAGGGCTTTGTAGCTGTTGCTACCCTCTTGGTGATGGTGGTAAAATCAAGGATGGTTGCTTTATCTTTGGTGATCCCAGAAGCAATGCATCTTTCCCTAGAAACACCACTGCATTACATTTATACTTTTCCTCTTTAGTTGAATAGTCTTCTTTTTTTTTCGTGGACATAGAGAAGGAACTTTCTACCTTGAGCCAGACCTGCATATATTTTAAATTAGTAAAAATCCTTACAATCCTTACAAGAGAAAAGAAGGAAGTAGGAAGAAGCCTGTGCAGTGCAGTAAGAAGGATGGCTGGCAGTATCTGGACATTCCTCTCAAAGGAATGTTAGAATACAAAGTTTGGCATCTAAAATCTTCAACAACTCTTGGTCACTGACACCCCATAAAGCTGACAAGTGGCCATTGCCACCAAAGCTGTGCCAGCAAAGTGCCTGACATCAGGCAGGCAGGAGAGACCACAGCAGCCACCCAGATGGAAATGCTGTTGTTACCCACAACTCAGGACACAATTAAATCACAATATTTAAGCACTGCTGCTCACCTTTAAGAGAGAAAGCCACATTGCTGCATTGTCTGGACATGGAATTAGTCCCATGTGGCAGTGTGGCACTGAAAATCAAAGTTCACAGGAGCTTTTTCAGTATTTTCAGTATTAAATAAAGCCTATAGTGATTTCAGGTATGGACAGACTTGGTCCCAGTCGTTTCTGTATGATGATGGTGTGTGGCAAGGAGTTTTTTACAGCTGCAAAACACTTGTTGGATCTTTGAATAATCCAAATCTATGAAGTAGGGCGAGACATTCCTGCAGTTCATCTTCACAAAACATGATGTCACTTATGTACAGACTCTTAATCCTATTCCTCCTCCAATTTTCCTTTCAAATATGTGTTTTGTATGGAGTTATCCATCAGACAGCACATTGTCAATGAGATGTGTCATTGCTGTGTGTGTACTCCGATAAAATGAACCTAATGCATATGTAAATCTGCCTTCTCAGGGAAAGTGTGCTGAAACACATTTGACTTGAAATCTCACTGCAGAAAGATTTAAGAAGGGTAGAGATGAAAAATCCCCAGTTGCAAGAAGCTGCAGCCCTTGAGATCCAGAGCCACAGTCCATGGAGGGAACATGAAATAGGGGCACACTCAGCACTGGGGTGACCCCAGCTCCTGGAGACCCCTGCACCCCATCCAGAGGCCACAGGGAAGGGGAAGATCCTTGTCCCAGGGCCCTGCAGGTGACAGGAGCGCCTGGGGCAGCAGCCATGTAACCTTGTAGAGCTGGGCTGCCACGCTAATGGGATCATGTGGCACACGCTGCTCCCAGGATATTGTGCTGCCAGAGACTTGTCCAAGTGAGCACAGACACCTCCATGAAAAACCTAAACGAATCCTCATCCTGCTAACTTGAACTTTGCTAACTGTTGGGGGCTTTTTCACTTTTTTTCTTTTTTTTTTTTTTTAATTTGATAAAGGGAGCTCTTTGGAATGGGCTCCTGAATGTAAGCATTCACCATAATTTGTGCTGGAAACAATTAAAGGAAAGGATTTAAAGATATTGTCCGCCAAACTGCTTCGTTGACAACAGATATTAAGTGCAGTTTATCCTGGCCACAATTAGGCACCATTTCCCCTGCTTTGTGATCATAACAGGTTTTCTTTATTATTAAAGGGTTTACAAAACAGTGCAATGTTAACAGATACCTGCTGAAAAGAGTAAAAATAGCCACTAAGGACAGTAATGAAAAGTTCATCAGAAACTACAAAAATGCATCCATCTTACAAGTAACTAGCTCTTACTCAAGATAATATAAATAACTGATTTAAAACAAGCCAGTAAAGTTATAAGTGATGCACAAGGACATAAGTGTATGGACCTTGCCAACCATATTTGCAGAATTTGCAGAAGAAATACAAGGATCCATAAGGTGAAAGAAATTTCTTTGTTATACCAACATATACCTGCTTCTCTAAAAGCCAGTATTTCTTAGTTTTGAACCCAAATCCCAAGTTTATATATTGCATGTCTTAAATGTTACTGACTACATCCACATCGAAAGGTTTTCTGCTTTGTAACAGCAGCAGTGTATGTTTCTGTGAAAACCTGCTGCCTCTGAGAGCAGGGAGGGTGTCCTTCACCGAAGAAAAGTGAAAACCAAAGCTGTTTTTATAAAGTATTTTTATGAGAGCACGACTGTCTCTTCAGCTGGAAAGTAGAAAATATAAATAAAAGACCTTTGTGATCTGAAAATATGGTCGTTTTTAAGCTGCACCTTTTAAAGGAATATCTCAAACCCTGAAAAGCTGCTGCTGGATTCTGCTGTTTAAAGTAACAAGGTGCATCCTTCTTTACAGCAAGTAAGATACTGAATCACTTGTGCCACATATCTCTGGGAGGATGCTGTGCCTGAGTTCAGTGAAAGGCTTTGTTTTGGTTTCTAAGTGCTTTCTTGTTTATTTGAAATGGCAGTATTTACATCTCATAGCTTATTAACTCTAATCACCCAGTTCAGTAATTAAAAAAAGGCAGAGTTGTCTACTGACATTGATCACAATACAAAAAGCTGTAGTACAAAGAGTCTAATGAAATATTTTTGTAAACAGTAAAAAAGGATAATTATGAGAACAGGAAAAAACACCCTAACTATACAGCTTCTTTGAATGACATCGATGTGATATCGCTCAATTAAGGTAGTGAAGCAAAGCTGGGAGATTTTGAACTTTGATTGGGCAATGACAAATATATTTATGCTTTTGCAGCCTTCAGGTGGTTTCATGGGATGACATATGAGATTAAAAAAATAGAATTTAATTCTCACCCTTTTATATAACGAGTTGGGAAAGAAAAGGCAAATGAGGCACTTGTTCAAAATGGAGCAAGTGACTCTGAAATTCATCGGCAGGAAAAGGTGACTTTTCTTCATTCAAAAGAACTTCTTTTATTGATAACCATCTGTTGAACACTTAATTTTATGAGATTACTTTTGAAACAAAGTCTCTATATTACTTTCCCTCTACAAATAGTGTTGCTGAAGTTGCAAAAGACACTATATTTGATAACTAACACTTAATGCTTACTGCCCTTTGCAAAGTATTCTGGACAGAAGGTTAGAAACTGACATTTCCAGTTGAAAATAATGTGTTGTCAAACAAGAAAACTGCAGGCTATAATTTTTAACACATGTATCTATTATTTTAAACATGAAACATTGCATCAATTTGACATTAATTTATATAATAGGGATGGAAAAGGATAATGCAATTTTCAGGGGCTATCTACATTTAATTAACTAGCAGCAGTCGCCTGTAACAAAAGAAAACTCCACTGCAAAAAATAAAGCCTGTTTGTATACCTTCTATCATGCATTATTGAAGCACACAATGTCATTATATGAAATAATAAGTGCTTAAATAGAGACAGCAACTAATAAATGCAGACACAAAACTTTCATAAAAGTTTGTAAATACAGTATTGTATGGAAATTCTGATGCATATTAGCTCTCATATGCACTGTAAAATGTTTTATTATGAAAAAAGTGGGTAAGATACTTATCTTTTAAATTGGAGTTTAATATTTTATTAGTGCCAGGCACATAATTCTCATCAAATGGCAGGAAACTCTTTTTTGTACAGATATAAATGTCTAGAGTTTAATATTTCAAAGATAAGTACCTACTACTGCATCTATCACACTGCAGCTTAATGGAATTTACTTTTTCTTAAATATTTATACTGTATGTGTGTTTGGTTGTCAAGTGATTGTATAACTACTGAGAAAGAGCTGATAATCTGGGCAACAATCTTGCAAATTATTATTTTTCAAATTCGAAATGTTTAAAATCTTGAATACAATAAGGAGTACAGGATTTGAGAATTTTGAGACATGCAACTTTCTTGGGAAAATAGCATTCTATAGTCAAAAACCAAACAAAAAGTTCTTCCAAGTGAACCCTCAATTGCAGAAATCATCTGACTTTCCCCAAACAAATTACATTTAAAGAAAAACAGAATGACATTAGCCAGAAATATTTCCTGAGAATCCAAAATACACAGTAGTGAGCAAATTAAACTGAGACCAGTCTTTGATATTTCCAGTGTAATGTACAGAGAGCATCATTCAGGTTCTGCAATACCGCAAACTATTTCATCAGTTCTGAGAAATGCTTTCTGATCCATGCTGATACAATTACCTAGCCTTTATTGGCAATTTAGACCTGCTTTTAGGGACATTTTAGAGCAAATGATGTTTTCTTGATATTTTAAAAAAGCAGCACTATTTGCTATACCTTTGGGATAAGGTAGAAATGGAGTTAGAGGCTCATTAAATATCTGATTGGTACAATGTGGTTTTTGTTACTGTGGACTAAACTACCAAAAATGAAGATATGTTCGTGGAGGTTCTGCTCCCCCTTGCAATCAAATGGTATTTTTATTTGGAATATTTCTGTAAAATATCAGCTGGCATTTGCTACTACTGTACCACTTACAAGAGCCTTAAAATCTGCCTAATAATTGAGAGATGTTGAAACTTCCCTAATAAATTTTTAATATGAGCATGTGTGAAGGGCACACCACATCTTTCTTTGTTCCTATAAAAACCTGATGTCCAGACTATGACCAATTCCTTTTGATGTTTCTGTAAGTAGAAAAAAAGTGAAGCAGTTACAGAGATGAAAAAAAGTAAAATGAGATACTTTGAAATGTTTTTTACGCAGGGATCTAACTGAAATGACATCTGAAACTAGACATCAGTCTCCTGAGTGACACAAAGCCCAAAAGCTCCTATCAGTTTGTCTTGCAACTGGTATAGCCTTAACTTAGAGTCTAAAGACAGCTGTGGTACCTTAAATTTTAGGCTTTAATTCAAACCCTGCTTTGGTAAGCTCTGGCAAAGCTGTTAAATCAGGTCCTCTTGTCCTCATTGCTTTCAATAGTATACACAGTCAAAAGTAGACTCAGAAGTTGCTTCAGTTAATGTTTCTGTGATATTTTCAATTGTTTGCAATTCCTCCCTGCTTTCAGAGAATTCACATGAGTGTGTCTGAGTTCTCTATATTACACAGCTATTTTTATGCCATATTGGTCTGAGTAAATAAGACACAGGAAAGTGTGATAAATCAGGAACATACCATTGTGATAAATAAAAGCTGATAATTTAAAACCCTTTTAGATAGAAGTGAGATGCCTCGAGAGAATACTGGTGTGGTAAATAAAATCTGCTAATTTAAATCTTCTAAAATAATGCTTCCTGCTGTTAGCATCCAACACACAAGGTAGCAAGAGAGTTATTAAGCAGCCCTGTGGAGGGTGGGATCACATCTCTGGCAGCATCACAGGGAGGAAACTTTTGTATTGTGCCTTCCTCCACTGAGAGAGAGCAAAATGACAGTGCTGATGCAGCTGTGTGAGCAATTTGGGATAAATTAAAGTGCAAACAATTAGATTCATGCTGAAGTCCCAGGTATTTGTTGGCCCAGCAATGCATGACTCAAATCAGTTTGAAGCAAGGCAAGTTGCACTGTGGATAGGTTTTAAAGCAAAGTGTGTTTTGCTGTTTCAGTCTGAGTTGTTAATGGACAGGCAGCGAAATTATCTGAAATTTGCCTATTCTGATTCAGACACTCAGCCACCAGATTAAGAAAGTTTTTAAAGTCCCAGTTTCAGAAACCAGGAAGACATCTCATTGCCAGAATATCTTTTTTTGCCCTTTCACTGCCCAGTGAAGTTTTTTCTACCTGTGAAAAAACAAGCAGTTGGAAAGCCTAATGCAGTTTGCATCACTGAGGGGGAAAAAGGAAAAACAAATAAACAAACAAAACCCTTCCTGCCATAAGTGCAACACTACTGCATTTCTGGGGTGACTCAGCCCAGGACATTCTCCCTGCCCTGTGCACTGAGAAGCAAAAAAGCTCTTCAACCTCCCTGAATGGCAAAGCTGAATCAAGAGTGGAACATCCTTCCTTTGGCCCTGTCCTTTCCCTCAAGAAAATGTCACCTGCTGCCATCACACATGGGAACAACTAGTTCCCAACACCTTGTGCTTCCCTATACCCCACCACTCTGCCTGCTCTGCCTGTGGGGTGTGACAATGCCCTGCTAGTTTCCCTGGCATAGGGTTCATATTCACAGACTGGCTACTGTCTGAGAGAAATTTGGGTAGAATTAAAGGCTTCTTCTGAAGGGCCTGTTGCTCGTTGCTGCCTCCCAGCTCATTCTTTACGCTTTTAAAAACAGAGTCCAATGTGTGGGTACTGCTCAGGTGGCCTGATCAAGCACAGAGATATCCATAAGGAAGCAAGTATACAAGGTTTAAGAACAGGTATTAGGTGGGATCTAGAGGTTTGGTTTTTTGTTTTTTTTTTTAAAAAAAGACTTTAAAAGTGAAATAAAAATCATGGGCTGCGAAGCACAGGCAAATGCAACTTATTGGGAATGAGCTTGGCACCATGCTGGAGGTCTGTGAGAGCTGGGACTTTCTTTCTACCCTAAACAGAACTTGGTGAGCATTGGTATGAGACATTACCTTTCAACTCTGAATTCTTGCAATTAGCAAGTATTTTCTCCTTAAAAAAAGAAACAATAATAACAACCAATTAACTTCTCAGATACCCTTTACCCATGCTGCTAGCAGCACAATTACACAGTTTCTAAAAATGCCAGCAGGTATCTGCGAAAAGCAGGGATGGCTCACCCTTCTGCTTATCCTGCAGAGAGAGATCAAAATTTGGTAGCAAAAGACAGGCTATTCTGGGGAGAAACTGATCCTAGAAGCACACATGAGTAAAAAGACCCAAATCTGCACAGTTTGGGGAGGAGAGAGGAGGAGAGCAGATCCAGAGCCTGGTGCAGCAGGTCTAGGGACAGAAAGGGGGGTTTGCAATGACTCCCAGCACAGCAAGTCACCAGGACTGCTGCAGTTGTAGTCACCACTGAGCTGGAGGAAGTTTTGCAGAGGCCACACTGAGTGAGAAATGAGCTGGAAAGCCCAGTACGAGATGCACAGTGCTCCTGTCACCACACAGACCTGGTTTGTCCCCAGTGCTTTTGAGCAAAGGACATTCAGTGATGCCACAGTGACCAAGATCACAGGGAGTAACAGTGCCTGTCCTGAAGAGCACAGAAATTATCTCATGTGCTGGGCTGCAGAAGGGATGGCAGGACTTGGCAGCCCTGTCTGTGACTGCCAGGGCACTCCTTCCTCTGAGGACCATAAATATTGTCCCTGGGGCTGAGGACAACACAGTCCCATCAGCATCTCTGCAGATCAAGGCATAGTCACTTGAGCTAAGCAGTCAGCCTGCCTCTCTGAGCAGAGATTTGCCCACTGCCACAGCAAAGTTCGACACAATTTGGAGACAAAACCAACAGAATAATTGTTTCAATGCCGTACGACATCTGTATTAACATGAGCAAATTATTTTGGTAGGGATTCAATTTCATAAATGTGGCTTCAAATGCTGTTCCCTAAGCACTATAATGCTTTTTTCCTTCTCACCAAAATGAATAAAAACTTTATGATAGGTTCAGCACAGTACTTAAGTATTTGTTTTGTTAATTTCTTAAAACAAATTGGATTCCCAGTAAATACAAAACTTGGACAGCTGCATTAAGCAAGCAGTGGGGAAGCAATCTCATAATGATTATCATGCAGAAGCACACTACAGAAGAATTCCCAGAATTTCATCCAAACTGTTATTTGCTCTATTATAAACCTCCTATAAAACCCAATATAAAAATTCCTGAAGGAAGAGAAAGCATTTTTAAATATTTGCAAATACCCTCCAATGATTAAAGAAATTTGTGGAGGATGAGATGTTAACGGATGACAACAGAATTAAGAGATATGGTCTTTCTCCCTGTTTTATTGCACTGAGAGGGAATCAGAGCACTTGTAACCATTTTCCTTCCAGCTGGAAGTTTGTGAAGCCAGACGAGCTAGCTTTTGCCCCTGACCCCTGCAGGGCAGGCTTGCCCCAGGCTCCCACAGGAGCTGACCCCACACACAGCAGGTCTGGAGATCCCAAGGGGGGTCTCATTCACCCAGTGAGCCTCTGGAGCTTCAGCCACCAACAGCAGTTGGGGTGGAAAGTTCTACTCTTGTGCTTTCAAGGAATCTGACCATGTGGGACTAAGGAATCTGAACACCAGCCTGGAGTGAGTGCCTGGGATTGTACATAAAGGTATTTGTGCATTTCTCCTTCTGAATTTCCTTATCTAAGGCCAGAGGGCAGGAGGAGACAGGGCTGGCTGACACTCCCTGATCCTCTCACCAAGTGTGCAGGAGCTGATGCCCAGACCTGCACTGCCACAGCAGCATCACTGCTGTTCACCTGTTGTTGTCTCTTTCCTTTTGCACAGAATTTGTCTTTCAGAAACAAAAAAAGCTGTGCACAGCAATTTTCATAATGCTTCAAGGGGGCTCTCAAGCTTTCTGCAGTGATATGTGAACTCACTTCCCTTGGTGCTGCCAGTCAGGAGGCCAGTGAGGAAACATCCCATACAACCCATTGGGTTAGAGCACGCTCAACTTTAATTATCATTTATTTAACCTTGAAAAAAATCCCGTTGTAACGCAGAATATTATTGAAAAAAATTAAAAATAAAATCTGTCATCCCATTGAGCAGCCCTGTGCGGATTTAACAGCGAAGGCAAACTCCCAGAAAGCAGGGGTTTGGGATCTTTCCAGACAAAGTAGATTCGGCCAAAAAAACTGAAATCTCTCTTCAGTGAGTAACTAATTAGACTTTGACAAGTCTTACAGCCATTATCATCCCTCCACAGGCCTCTGCAGGACATGTTGGCACATGGAACGTCATTTTGGTGAGCTGCAGAGTCCCTGGGAAGGAAGGGAATGTCCGTGTGTGTGCCTCGAGCAGGGCAAAGCCAGTGCTAATGAAGCCACCTCCCAGCAGAGCTGCTTGGCATGGGTGCAACACCACACTGACATTTTCCATGGCCAGAGATTCCACCTGGGATAGCTCAGGGATTTTTGCACCTTGCTGCTTTAACTTTTTTGAATTTTTTGAACAGGGGCTCACCAAGCCACCATCCATGGCTTCATAATCCCAGTGCTTCTGTCAACCTTGGAACATCCAGCTGACCCTGGAAGATGCAGTTTTCAACCCACTGACTGATTTAATGCAGATGATCTTCTGAAGGGGCTGTTTGTAGAGTTTGTGCTCTTTCCCTTGAGGATTTAGGAGCACAAACCACAACATGGATGTGATATACAATCACATTCAACAGAAATAATTGTCCATAGGATGTGGAGTCCTGCAAGATCCCCTCTATGCTCCTGTGCAAACCATAATCCTAAATGTGTGTGTATTTATATGTAAAACAGAAAAAAAAAATCTCATTTCTATCAGCATAGAAAAATGTTCTTCTTTACACAGAGAATGCCACACCTACTGATGAGTTTCCACATTTCTCAGCCTAGGAAAGCAGAACAGACATTTCTGTGGGGAAAAATCAGCCCACTAAAGGGGACACCTTGTACTCTACCTCTGCTGCCAGGGATGGAGCAGGAGGGCAAAGTCTGCTCAATGACTACAGAGTAAATCCAGGGCAATGGATAAATTCAACATTCAGTTGCAAGCAGTATACTAATTTACCCACAGGTTAGAAGTGTCTACTGCTGTTTCATTAAATAATAATTCCTGTAAATTTGAGAGCATAAATGTAATCAACCCTAAGGGCATGGTGTTCCTATTGTCACTGTCACTAAGCCACCATACTTATTTCCACATGGCACAAGGTATATTTAATATTCTCACACAACTTTACCTTCTTACAAATTTATATCAAAAGTTCAGGAGACTGTGCTCCCTCCCAGATGTGGTTTTGTACTTACAAACATGCAAGGCTCCAAGCAGGTCATGTGCTGGGGCTGCTCTCCTCCACAGTTTTAAGAGATCTGCAAGCTGGGAAAACACACATTTTTGGGGAGACTAAAGCCCCTGAAGAGTGTTACCAGGAATAGAGAACTTAAAAAACACCTGGCAGTTCTGCAGCTCTTTTAATGTTGGGCCTCATTCATGGTTGGGCTTTATGTCCAAACTGATGACACTTTCTTTATTTTAGCAAAGTTACAGTACAATAAAATGAAAATAGCAGAGAGATTAATCCAATCCGTAACTTGGTACTTCTTAAAAAGCAGTAAAATTTACCCTGACACTGCTTTTTTGCTTTTTTTTTTTTTTTTACTGTAAGCATGACTTAAAACACCATTGTGCAATTTTCACCCCTGGATCCCTAAGTACTACCTGTCTGCTATATTTCTATTTTTAAGACAGTCAATGCTGCTGAACCAAACTGTCCACCTTGTTCTACAACCCACTGGACTGGCTCAGTTGTCAAGATTAACCAAATGAATAAACAAATAATAATGACTTTAGTGATACCTGCTCATATTAATATTTCAAATAATGTTTGATGTTCATTACTTTATAACTATGGATCTATGCATTTTTTAAAAAACTAATGCAAAAAATTAGAAGGAAATACAGCAGAGGTTATGCATTTTTTCCACCTGAGTAAAATGTCTCCAGCCTTGGTAGTGGCAAAGTGAAAACCGTGTGAAGAAGCATAAGAAATGAAAATGAAATGGGGAAATCTAATTTGATTCCTTCTCTCAATGCCTTCCCACTCTCCATGCAGTGTACTTACTGTTTGGGGATATATTAGCCACCAGTGAAAACTGGCCTTGTCCTTGAAATGGAAACAAAGGAAACTTACCACTAATGTTAAATTACAATGGTTTAAACCCCTATAATATACTGGAATTGCAAAAAAATTATTTTGCATGATTTATCAGAATGATGTGTCTGGCAGCTGAAAGAATAAAATAAATGAATACTCCAGGAGGCACCGTTTTTGTGAGGAGGTGCAGTGCAGGATTGCTGTGCTGGTGTCTCCATCTAGAATGCTTTCTTTCCGTGGACTCGTAGGCACCTAGTATTTTAAATTCCCTGCACTGCACCAGGGTTATGGTACTATGTTACAAAGTTATTCAGAAACCTGATTGGCCATGTTCCTGCAATACATTTTCCTAACCCCAAGATAAAGATCCATGCATCTCTTTACCCTTTAAACAAAAAAGCTATTGTAATAGCATGTAGTGTGATGCATGGCATGAATACCAAAACATGTACATGCACTGCTAAACTGTTTAAGTATGGAAGAAGTAGTGTCTAATAGCATCAGGAAATTGAAATTTAAAAATTTTTCTCACTCACTTATTTGATGAGAACTGGGCTGCTGACAGGTGAAGCAGAAAGTCATTTTTCAAGTTAAATGCCAAGTGGTTATATAGCATAATATTCAGTCAAAATTAACCACCTCACTGCTGCATTGACATACAGCATATTTAATGGCAACTGTTTCTGCAAAGAAAACTATAGACTCTGGGGAGTTCTAAGAAATGGAAAGAAAATCTTAATAATACTTCAGTTGCTTGCTAGAAACAAAGAACGATAGTGTGCCCTAACTCATGGCAGAGAGAACAAAACATAACTATTTGTCAAAATTAGAAATATAATTTTTTTAGTCTCTTCCACGTGCAGATTGCATGTTTTAAGTCACCAGATGTGCCTACCTAATTTAGGAGCTGGTGTGGACCCACAGCACAATTAAGGGACAGAAGCAAAGCTTTTTGGTGCATTTCAAAAAGTTCTTTGCAGAATCTCAGGCTCAGGGTCATGGTCCTGCACAGTGACACCTTTCAGCTTTTGGGACTCTCACCATCATCTCTGAGGATTTCTCACATATCAGCTTCGAGCTACGGAGCAAAAGTATGAATCCCTTTCCAGTGAGAGATTTGTTTCAATCTTTGGCATTTAATCGAGATTTAATCTGGATTAAATTTTTAAGAACAAAAGAGTAAAATATGGGGTATTTTTCAATTCTTTCTTTGTTTTTCAAAACTTAGTAACTGTTCCTTCCATGAAAAAATTTCTTACTGGGATAGGCTACAAGGAATTTCTCTTTATGCCAAAAAAACCCTGACCCACACAAAGAAACTTTTATTGCTCAAATAATCAAAGTGCATAAAAATTAAATTCAGAGAGAAAGGAAGCATAAGTGGACAATAAACGGAATTTTTAAATGAGAATAAACCCCTATGTGCAATAGGAAAACAGAGGAAATGGCAGGCAGTGGCACACTAAAAAAATGCATTATCCTCTTTTGCTACCTTTTTCTCATAAAAACTTACACCACGGGTAGCAAAATTAAAAAGGAGCAGAGCAGAACAGAATACCAGGGAAATGAGGTTTGGTGGGATTTCCAGTTTTACAGCATTTAAATTTGGATTTTCTTCCCCAATATCCAAAAGGGCCAGGCAGGGACTCCAGCATGTCCTTCCACCATCCCCAGAAATTTGGATGGAGTTTGGAGAGGACAAGCACCCCATGATGAATACTGGTCAGGGGGAGCCATGGGAAGGGATGGAGAGAGAGCACACAGGGCTTGGATGATTTAAGAAATACCGTCTTTCAAACAGAGAAATCAACAAACCCATGGCAGCCAGGCTGCCAGCAGGCTTGGGGAGCAATGGGAATATCTTGAGGATAAGCAAAGCAGGAAAAATCAGAGATCTAACCCAAAGAAAGTCCTCTAAAACAAAGGCAGAGACAAACTCTTAAGGCCAAAGATCTGCCTGTCCCTTCTCATCAGTAAAGTCAGGCTTCATAAATGAGTATATTGTGAAGGGAAATTATTGAAGAGAAAAGCATAGATGGCTTTTTGTATATATCAAAATTCTTTCTTTTGCCTTGACAGGATCAAGCAAATAATTCCTCAGAAAGTCACAGAGCTATTCAACAGGTGAACAGCTGCCAAGACAATTTGAAAACTCCACATTATGGTCCATCATGTAACTCATGTTTGCTCAGTAAATATTATTCTCTTGGGACATCTCATGCAGAGAAACAGATGCCAGTTGATGACCCAACCTTTTCCTGGTCTTTCACTATTGTTTATGTGAAAGAAATACAGATAGATATTTATAAATAGAAATTCCTCAAATCTCACCAAAGTGATATTTCCTTATGTTCTGCTCCTCTCCTGTGCATTGTATCTGAGGTTTTGCTGGTTGAACCCCAGTGAGGGGAGGTGGGGGGGAGAAAGATTGTAGTTAACATATAGGAAACTATCTTGAGGATTTATGGTGTATGAGAAAAGTAAAAACCCCAGATTTGTATGATTTTTACTAGAAAAAGATGTATTGAACTGGCAGCAGCAGTAAGATGAAGGGAGATTATGAAATTCTTCATAGTATTATGTGAAAATTGTCAAAGTGTTGGGATGCCCTAATCATCCACGAGCCAGCTGAAAATAAAGTGTATTTATACTGGAATTTTTCAGCATCTTTGGACAGTAGCTCAGTTTTGTTGTAAGTTGTAATATTCCACAAAATACTATTTATTTGATCTTGTCATAGAATACAGCAATAAAAGAACTGTAAATGTATCTTATTTATCAGCATGTCTGCACATTTGGGTTATCACAGGAGACATGGGTTGTTTTTCCTTGAAGGAACCGAAATGTCTGGTGGTTACTTTAGATGAAAACAGAAACAACAAAAAGCACTACAGAGATATTTCTTTTGGTCGTTGAATGTGATGCTTCTTTCCAATTATATCTTATACACAGTTATTAGAATATGGTTTAAGGGGTTTTGTGACAAAAAGAGAATACATCTGAAATGCACACCATTATTAGCAGTACCCAGTAATGTTCTGCTGCATGTAAGAATTTATGTAATAAAAATGTTAAACAGCCAGTGATTGGATTTGTTTACAGGATCTAAAGAAGGGAATTGGGAAGAACCCATGAATAACTTGCCTTGGAGGAGTCTTTTCTAACTGGATACAGATGGATTGGACCTGGAAGAAGAGACTGATGCAAAGTGACTGTAAAACATTATTCACTTACATTATTACTTGGAGTATACTGACTATCATGAGGAGGTTTCTTCATGGTCAATCAATAGTGCCCTGGTATTAAAATATTTTTAACGTGACTCATGAAACCTGCTCTTGCAGAAAACGTGGAAGAAAAGGAAAGAAAGCATGAGGGGAAAAAAAATCCCATGCTAATCTTTCCCCAGATAGCCAGCGTGGAGCCAAATTACCCAGCAGATAGCACTGGCTGCAGAAACCCCAAATGAGAGCCAGGCAGGAGTGCTCCCAGTGTGGCCACCCTGACCCCATTGTCCCAGGGCTTGCTCCAAGGAGAAACCCTTCCCTGGAAGCCACTTTTGCCAGAGGAACATCCTATTTGGAAGGCATCTCTCTTGGGGACACCAACTATGAGCACCCACTGCTCCCTCTGACCATCCATTCTCCTGTCGCTGTTGGACCGCTAGTGGAGTGAAGAGTAGAGACACTTTTTTGGGTGATCAAAATTCTGCATTTTTTTTTTTTTAACAATTTATAGACTTCTACAGGCCATTTGGATTGGGCCAATTCAAAACCTCTCCCTAGGCTGATTAGCCAGGCTTGAACCGCCTATCTTCCAAAAGACCGTTTCAATAACACAAAAACTTTATTTATAAAACATAAGAAGAAAAAGAGAAGAGTTCCCATGAGAAAGAATCTGTGTTGCCACATTCTCCTTCCTTGGTATTTTGCCCACCAGAAATATCTAATTAGGGTCCTAAAACTTAGAGGCACCACCTGTATGTTAGTGATCCTGACTTATACATGTTATTTTCCCTGCTATATTTGTAAGCAGGAGCCCTCAGGATTTTCATATCGTTGCTATTTCAGTTAAGCAGCTCCAAGTAATTTCCCTGGAACTGATATTAAATTCTGTAGCATGAATGCCTCCGTGTGTGGATACAAGGATGTGTATGCATATGAAGAATTTTTGCAGAACAATTAGCACTTATTAAAATCAATTATCTCTTATAATTGAATGAGATAACTCTAGAGATTAAATAACAGGGGGGAAAATGTCTAATATGGTGACAACAAAAACTACAGAGAGGGGAGTAGTATGTAATGGCAATGCCTTGCTCCAGGGGAAATAATGACCAAGTTTATCCTCCCAGAAAGAAGAGATCAAACTTCTGGATATGCAACAGAATGTAGTAGTAAGTTTTAAAAATAAGATTTATTCAGCAATACTTAATGCCTTAATTTACTTCTAATGTACTTTAACACAGTGAAATCTGTATTTTAAGATTTTATAAAAAGCAAAAATCAAGAGAATTTTCCAGTGGCAGAAGTGTAAAAACTGGCCAGATGAATTAGCACAATTACTGAGTGTATGGTATTTCTCAAAATAAATCTGCAATTACAATTCTATTATTTCAGCATTTGTATCTGGTTTGTGTTACCTGACTAGAGATAGAGAGGTTGATGTTAATGTCTAAAATTTACTTATTTATTCTTTGAAATGCTTTTGTCTTCTAAGATAGTTATTTCCCAGTGCTAATTATATCAATATCTATAAATAATTTAAATCAAAGCAAGCTTAAGAGTACAGAAATGTTGTACAGCTAGGCCTTCAGTAAAGCTTTTCTGTTCTGAAGGTAGTTAGTGGGAAGTTACTCTCAAGAATTCATAAATGTCAATGCTAAAGTTGAATATAGAATTTTAACTCTGTCCCTCATGCTGTCATAGATCAGTGATGTACCAGTCTGTTGATTTATATGATTATTACTGCTGGTTTAGTAGGTTGTTTTAAAGATATAAAGTACTTTTATATCAATCACTTCTTCAAAAATAAGACTTTCTGAGCTGGAGGTCTCGTGCTGACCTTTCAAAAGAGTGACTATTACCCACAAGGAACTTGGTCAATAAAACTCCATGCCATTGTTTTCTTCCTATTTTTTTTAAACTATATCTTAAATAAGCAAATCATCAGCAAAAAATCTACTGATTAGCTTTTCTCCTCCTCCTTTCACCGTGAAAATATACTGATTAGCTCCATCACACACCCCTCTCCAAATATTGCTGCTGCCAGTTTTGATGTAAGACTTGCACTTCATTAACGTGCAAGCCATGCTCTTGTTTTTTTTGATTTTTTTTTTTTAATTATCATACCTGGGTTAAGGAAAATACCTTTTAAAATAATATGCAAAATAAGCTTTTTAACGTAAAATTTTCCTATGTGGATTCATGAAAATATGAAGCATAAAAGAAACAAAACCAAAACAACCCAAGAATTAAAAAAAAAAAAACCAACAAAACAAACAACAAAAAACCCCAACCAAAAACAAAACAAAAAAAAAGCAAAAAAACCAACCAACAAAAAAACCCCAAACACAAAAATCCTCAAAACCCAAGCAAATGCTACTGCAAAAAATAAAAATGGGCAATATCAAGGGTTTTTCTTCTCCCTGGAAAGTACTTCCACATTGGTCTGGCTTATGCTTAAATGAAAAGAACAGGTCAGGGATAACACAAAGTAATTTAAAGGACTTACACTGCAATACATAGGATTGCCCACAGCTACACCTTGCAATCACCCAGTTCATATTTTAGGTCCTGACATAAGAGTTCATAGTATTTTACAATTCTATGTTCCATGTCAGTGGCTGACTGTGGAGTTGAATATCAGTCCTATTTAAATCTGCAAGAAAATAGCTGCAGGTGACATAACCTTTCATGTAGTACCACTGTGTACATATACAAATAATTGAGGCTCTTGACCCTGTCTACGCACATACAACTGTAAGTACAAACTTGACATTTTGATACTGCTTGTAGCCTTTCCCGTTGTTATTTTCTGTTTCAATAATCCATTGCAGGTAGAAAAATGAAAGAAGGAAGCATGAATGATTAATGCTGTCAAGGTAAAATAATGTATTTAGAAAAATCTATAAATCTGTTATTTGTGGCATTTTAAAACTAAACACGACACTCTCTGGTGCCATTCAGCCTCTTTACAGCAGATAAATGTAAACGTTTTCCAGAAACAATGGCAGCACAACCCTTTGAACACTGGTTTTGGCACCAAAAGTTAAAGGGATCGGCTGTAAACTTCTGTGTATAAATGAATATTAAACAGAGATGAATATTCATACTGTGCTATTAATATTTAATATGTATGTATGATGAAAAGTGAATGTGAATAAACTGCTGTTCCTATACAAGCCTCCTGCCTTTATCTTCCTGGTTATGTCCACACATGGACTATGGCCTTATCTCTGGTATTTTTTCCAGTTTACCACTGTAAACTGAATGATGTTTAGAATGAACTATATTTGTATTTCTGGAAATATTTAGTGTACCTACCTTGCTGTCAGAGAGGACAATATGCCTCCTTAGCCATTACATACATTTTAGACATATATGTTCACATAAATAGAAAAATGTTTTGCTCTATATTTAGTAGCTGACATTAAACTTTGAACCAACAATGGGACAGCTGAAGACCTGATGACTGATTTTAGATAGTTTGAATTTTCCTTGGACTATTTTTATCTCGGGGGAAAAAAAAAAAGAAAAAAGTGATGGAAGAATAAGTGCTACATTTGCCCTCCTTTCTGGGACCAACTTTGCTTGCTGTCTGGTGCTTTTTTCAGCAGGACTGCAGGTCCAACCTCTGCCACTCTACTCACAATCCCAGGCTGCAGGCAGTTCCCTGTAGATATCCCAGACATAGGATCATAGGATATATTATCAATACTACTTGAAATTGAAAGAGATCGTCACAGAACAGTGCAGATGTTAAATTATATCAGCCTCCCACCAATCTGCACTTCTGCTGGTTTTTTTTTCACCTCTGAAATGACAGCCAAGCAATCAAGGCACACGTTAGAGTATAAACAAAATATTCTCCTCTAAAGTAGTGAGGGGCCTTTCATGCTAACAAGATGTTTTCTCACTACGAAGACAAGAGCATACAACAAAGCCACAGCTATCTGCTAAAATGTCTTGGAGATGTTACATTTGTTAGGTGCTCCAGCAAGTCATTTAAAATTAAAGTTAATTAAATTAATGTGATATTAGCTGAATTGTTTCACTTGATAAATCTGTAAAGCCCAAACTGCGCAGCTCAGGTTTCAGGAGACAAGTGGATTAGCAATGCATACAAATGATCAGAGTTTGCAGATTCAAAAAATAATTAAAGCAGATCTATATAGCTTGCAGCAAATTTCACCTGAAGTCACAGCAGCTGAAGGGCTTTAAAATGATGCTTATTGCTAGATATCCATACTGCCCTTGAAGTGTAATTTCAGCTTTAAGAGAAAAGTGTCCATACTTCCCATTATATTCTGACCCATTTTGCATACATTATTTTAATCCCCACTGTGCTCCTTTGCAGTCAATTAGGACTGTTAGACCCCACCTATGCAAAGCCCTTCCCACCTTCTAGATGTCACCATGTAAGATAAGTGGCTTTGAAATTGTTTCCCTACTTAAATGTCTGAAGAAATTATCATCCCTAATTCATGAAGAAATCAGAATGTTGCCTAAGTCATCCCAGGTGACAACAGAGAGGAACAAATATCTTTGAAAATCAAAATAAAATTATTTTACATGCAAAGTAAATACATATTGTTGCTGAAAGAAATCAGTTTCTTATATAGGAAAAGTTTATATCACAAACTTTTAAATTTCTCTCTTCGGAAAAAAAGACTTACTGTTATTTCTGTGATTTTCTCTGCCTTCAGCTTGAAGAGCTGTGTTGCCCAGGACAGGTTGCTTCCCATACTGCTGTTTCTGTGCACAGCTGCTATTTAACTTCTCAGGCCAGAAAGTGAAACCCAGAATAATATCTGTCACATATGAGGATAAAAAGCAACATAGGCAAAAAAATTTGAATTAAGTTTGCAGTCATAGTTGGTTGGAAGGCACCCGAACTACAGAAACTTGCTTAAAGATGCTCACTTCATCCAGCCAATGTGGTTTAATAATTTAAAATTAACTAAACTCTTGTAGTATAAAATATAATGGCTCTGTCAGAATCGAAGAGCAGAATGCTAATTTAGGATTTTAAATAATTCTGAATAAATGGAAATGTCATTAAAAGGTAGTGGGTTTTTTTTTAATTTTAAGTTCATAAAGGGACACCTTGAATTAATACAAGCCATTAAAAATACTCCTAGAGCGAGCAAAGACTTACAAATGTCAAAACCCTGAGTGAGCCAGAAAGAATTTAGCTCACACTTGAAATACTCTGGTCATAAACATGAACATGTTCATATTGGAAATACTGTAAAACTCATATGTATATTTGGCAAATCACAGAGTTCATAGGGAAGCACCTGTATTTCTGTGGGCAGTATGATCTGAAAGCCCTCTCCTGGAAATTCACCTCTCTGCACACCAGTGCTGGCCATCATTTCCAGCCATTCTGCCACCCTCTGCTCTCTGCACTCTCAATGTCTGCATGGAACTCGTGAGGAGCTCACTGCCTTCCTCACCAGCATCAGTGAACACAGGAACTGGCCCAAATTTTGGCCAAAGGTTTTCCAGTCGTGAGCAGCATGGGTAGCTGGTCCAGAGGGAACATGCTCTGGGGAATGCAGAGCATCCCCTGCCAGCTCCTGCAGCTCATGGGAAGCCAGTCCTAATGGCTCTGAATAAAACACATATCTGGGATTGTTACAGCTGTGGACAGACTCTTTTCCTAATATTCAGATTAAAAAAAAAAAAAGGAAATGAAATGCCAAAGGTGCCAGCTCAGCAGAGCTGAGCAGTCCCAGCAGCAAAGGTTACCTTACAGCCCTGCTGGCTGGTTTCTAATGACAGTTCCTGCTCTGAATTGGGTGCCAAAGTGTGGCACTCTGCAAACGGGACTCCCGCACTGGCAGCAGCACCCAGCACAGCTGTACTTGTGTTTCGGCAAATCCAGGTTAGAGTTTCAGTCAATGTCAAGAATTAAACACTGAGAAAAAGAAATTACCATCCCATTAAGACAGAAGTTTCAAGAGAAATGGATGGCACAAGCAAGACAGACCACTCAAAACACTGATTTTGCACTGCATCTTCTTTCACTGGAAATGTAAAACATTGTCACAGCACAGTGATACTCCCACCCAAGCAGCTGCTGTTGCTTGGCCAGAGCCTTTTCACCAGTGCACCTCTATCAGCCTCTCCCTAATGCACCAGCAGGGCTGGAAAAGTGGCCATGAATTATAAACCAGAAGAGCTTATCTTTTAATTGCATAAAGAAGCAAAAAAAATCCATTCCATACAGAAATACACACACCTTACATGCAAAATAACTCACTCCCCGAGTGGGAAAACTTCTGAAGCTAATTTCTTGTGACTTTGCATGTCATAATGAGACTTGCTGGCCTAATGAAGTGTGAGCTCCTGCCTGTGCTGTTGGGAGACCTCTCTCACGTGGATTCTCTGAAGTTGGTCCCTCAGTCAGAGCATCCATTTGGATTTCTCTCTCCTACCACCCACTTGCCTTCCCATGGCCTTTGGGAACCTGCTGCTTCTGAGACCTCCTCTCCCCTGTCAGAAATGGAATTGTCATCACAAGCATTGGCATCGTCTGGATCGAGGTTTACATTCAGCTCCTGGAGCCCAGGATAGCCTCATATACCCATGTGACCCTTGCTTAAATTATTCCTGAGAATCAAATGATGATGTTCACTCTATTCCAGTTCCAGCTCTTCCCACAGAACCCCTTTCAGGTCTTCATGGTCCTTGTTCTCACAGTGCAGGGTGTGGGAACACTGAACACTGACCCTACAATATGCAAATATTTTTATGATGTTAGCATATGTCAGTGTAAGTGCTCATGTACACCACAGATTGCTCTCTCCACAATCAGCTTCTCTGGCAGCAGCTAATGAGCCTCCACACATTATGTGGTGACAGGAAAGACAAAGGCTTTTGGAGCAAAAACCTGGAGGACATGAAGAGAACCTCCTGCGATACGGAAGTTTTCCTCCTAAAGCTGAAAGGAATGGCTTCTTTGCAAACTGAGGAAAACCTCAGCTTGTGCTGCGTCCAAAGCACTCACATCTGAATCCCATTTGCTCCAAAGAAGGAATAGTATTCAGAATTTATGTACAGTAGTGCATTTCAAGTGAAAGTTCAAGCCCACTGTACTGCACAGCATGCATGGATTCTGCTGGACTGAAAGACAGCAGGAAACAAATGCACCCATCTGGCCACATAAATCAATCACTGAAATCTGAAGATACACCCACAGAAGGGAAAAAATGATTAATAGATCTGTGATGTGTAAATTTTTGTTTAACTCCAAAATCAGACTAGAAATCGCTTTTTGAAGAACGCCATGTCAAGGACATGAGGACTTTGCAATAGTGAGAATCTTCTAAATCTGTCAGAAGAGACAGGATAGATTAAAAGCACGCAGTGAATCTGGGAGCAGCACTGGGAAGGGTGGCCTTGGCCGTGGTTTTGCCATTCCCACCTGCACACGGTGGATGTGCCAGCTGGTGCTGGACATTGTGGTAAGGGGGAAAAGCAGCCCTGCCTGTGAGACACTCCAGCAGCTTGGTTTAAATCATTCCTGGGATCTAAACTTCATATTGCTTCTGCTCTGTATCCAGGGCTCTCAATCTTCACTGCAGCATCAATGCTGTTGGAGAAGCTGCAGCACCAGAGGCTCTGCTGGCAGCTGAGGATAAATATGTGTGTTTTAGTCACTGCAGGTAGGAAAACCCCCAAAAATAGGAGAGAGCAGGCAGTGTCCTCTGCATAGAGCTCAACATCTCAGTTCAGCATTTTTCTCCCTCTGATCTCATGCTGCTTTTCTGGCAAAGGGTCATATCTGGAGTAAATCCTGCTGAAAGAAAACTTCTAAGTTGGTGGCTTGGAGGAGACACTTCTGGATCTGGCCACAATCTCCCTGCCCACACTGTCTGACACATGGGACATTTCTGCCCCTTAGGTCTACTGACTTGCCTTAAAAACAGGATTATAGTAGATCTATTCCCAGGCACATTTTGTCATTAAAAATGCAGTGTTTTGGCTGACTTTGGCTCCCAGCTCAAGTATTATCTCTCAGAAGCCACCTATCTCAGAGATGAGCTGGGCTCTCATCAGTCACTTGCTAAACGTAGCCCTGTGAGACAGCATCGCACAGCTTTTTGGGGTTTAAATCTGAAACTTTGGACAATATTTTTGTCTCACAAATGGACTTTTTCCTGCCAATATGCTGACGCCTGTTCAAGCGTCTTCATGTGTCATTTGGGAAGGAGCACAACCACACAGCAGAACACGGATGTGACTGAATTCTTTGACATCATTAACAAGTTTTGTCATTCCACAGGGGTGGTAATTGCCTCCACAACATTTAGGGACCAGAAACAGCCATCTTAATCTAAACCAGCCTGTCTTAGCAATGGGAAGGCCTTGAAAACACAGTCTTTTTAAATTGGCTGACACAAAGCTCATCCCTATCTCCATCAGCATTGCAATAAATAAATGATTACAGTCAAACTACTGCCACTATTGTTATTAGCAGCCTGCAAGCGAAAGTTGAATCAGAAGAACACTGAAGAATGAAAAAAACTTTTAATGCTCATCTCTATTTCAAGTCAGACTAATTCCACTGGAGAACATGTGATATACTCACCAGCACAACATCGTCAGCCTTGGTTCCTGTCACTGTGGGCACCCAATTTGCAATCACCACCACGTTTCTTGTTTGGTTTTTTGTCTTCCTTTATTCACTGACTTCTGCAAACCTTTGGGAGGAGAAATGAAGACTACTATAGCAGCTTTTAAATTGACTCTTATATTAAGAATGTTATGTTTTTTATATCTACTCTGAAAGGGTAATATGAAACTTATGAAATATTTACTAAGTGTGATGCATAAACAACAAATCACCTCTTTTCCATTAAATATTTTTTGTGAAAGATATTTTTAATAAAATACTGCAGCTTGCAATTTAATTACAATGAGTAATTAAAACTTAGAGGATAATCATTTTTGGCAAAAAGTCAGTTTTTGTTAAAATTTTAAGATAGAAAAAAGATGCATATTACGACCATAATACTGTTAGTAATTAAGATAAATGCATCAATTATTAAAGATGCAAACATGTCAAGCAAGCATAACTAATTATTTGAGCATGTTAACAGTTGTTTAATGTTAACAAGCAGTGAATTATTAAAGACCCCATGTGTCACATTTTGGACTGCATAAAATATAATGTTCTGGAAGGGTTTATGATTTTCAGGTTTTGCTTAGATCTTTCCAGTCAGATAAGCAATAAATTTAAGATAACTTGCATTTAAACTGTATTTCTAAAATAATTAGCTGTAATTGTGTAATGAAACGTTGTATTTCTCACTTTATGAAGAGTTCCAAATTCAGTTAAAATGACCAAATGTATCAATAGGTGCTCTATGCCATAAAGGCATGATTTCTGTATGTGAGTGTGCAATTTCTTCATTAAAAAGAGATATGGTATTTGAGAAGCTTAAACTGTCAGAGCAACAACTACACTGAGATGAAGGAGTGCATTTTATGTGAACTAATGCTCATATTTGTACCTGGCTTTGTATTTCAGTGGCTGAATACCTTCCAAAGGAAATATCCACAAAGATCCCCTTCAGCCAGCTCCTGGTGACTGTGCTAGGGCAGCTGCTCTCCCACCTCCAAATACCTGTTAGTGACACCACAACATCTGACACAAAAATAAAACCCATCAGAATGGTGTAGAGTTGTACAAACCATCACTCTAAATATTGAGACTCAGTTCTTGCTGTCAGTTTGGTGGCTGAGTTTTTTTGTTTTTATAGACAAAGACAAAATTAGGCTTATTTCCCTGGACTTCCTTCCAGCACACTGAAAAGTAAATTTTTTTTGTCTAAGCATTAGCTGTTAAATCTTGAATTCTGGTGAGGCACCAAAGCATTTATTGCAAACCAGAGAGGAGCCAACACATGGTCAGTGATTTGAATTTAGGATATTTACTGCAATAGCTTTGCAGTGTTACCTAATTGCATTTGCAGACAGACAGACAGACAGACTGACTGACAGCTGTCTCTCCAGCTGAGGCATCTCAGGGCAGATGTGCCCAGAGCCCAGCATCCCCTGAGCCAAGGCTGAGCCCCAAAGGTGGCTGGCCCATGCCTTGGCCCTGCTCACACCCTCCATGGCTGCTGCAGCCCTGAAGCTTTGTCCCCTTGCACTGCCCTAACAATCTGAAATAACTCCTGCTGATCCAGAGTATTCCACCAGCACCAGGGAGGGCCCACAGCAGCCTTTGCCATGGCACACCAAGGGGAGGCGACCCCTGTGCCTCGCTGAACTGCAGTCAGGGTGGCTGCTCATGGTCTTGGGAGATCCAACCCTGGCTGCCAACACACCACAGCACTGGGTGACCCCCTGGTCAATGCCTGTGACCAGCACCACCTGGGAGATTGCTACTTTCAATTCATGTCAGGGGGAAGAGAGGCCCGGAAGCACCAAGGAAGCATTTGTTTGTTTGTTTTTAGCAACATATTAATATGAATTAATGTTTGCAAAGCTCCTTGACATCTTTAGATGAAAGTGGGTAGGCACATAGATTAGGCTGTTAATTGGGTGGCTGGAGGGTATGCAAGCAGTGTGGACCCACACAACACTTAGCTCCTTGCACTGATGTTTAAAATCTCTCCTGCCCTGCAATTAGGCAGACATTTCAGCCACACAGTGAGAGGACCTCCAAAAACTTTTCAGCAAAATCCCCCGTGGTGCTGAAGAAGAGCTCACAGCCATCCTGCAGCACAGTGCCCATCCTGGGTTCCGACGTGGAGCCTGGGGCACAGAGCACAGTGAAGTTTCTTTACTGTGGTCTGTTTTCTAATGAAAATAACCTGATGTATCCTCCTCTCGCAAGAATATTTTAAAGGTGACTGCCCTGAAATGTAATTTTTAAATCCAACCCATTGCCAAATCACAGAGGTCAAAGCTGGAGTCCCTGGTGGGAAGAAATTCCAGGAAGTTAGGAGAATGGCACCTCAGGCCCAAGACAACAGTGGGATTTCAGGTGCTGGAGGACAAGAATGTCTTTTGCAGATAATTTACTGCTCTCAAAAATACACAAAGAAAGTTTGGGTACCCTACTGGTCTTCTTTTTAGTTTATCTTATTTAGTGTTTTCCCCCCAATTTTTCTTCCTGTTTCTAGGTGACCTCCCTCCTGTGACAAGGTCTCCCCATTATGACAGTGAGCTCTGATGATAATGTAGGTAACATTCAGACTGAGACCAAGTGCAGCAGAAAGCCATATTTCACTCCTGACCTTCAGCTCCCCCTCTAGTGCAATGCACGCATTATATTTCCTTTCACTCACGGCAGGACCAGTGAAACAACGCCAGATGAAATAAGTGACGTTTCCTTAGCGAGATGCCAGGAATGAATAAAATAATTTTGCCATTTTCACCGCACGTATGATGCTCACCACACAACTTTGCCTGGCTCACATTAGATATTGAGATCTCTGCTCAGCAGAGGCAGGGAGAGAAAGATGAGGCAGAGAGAGAAAGAGGCATCAGAGCACTCCCTGGCACACGGCGCTTTGCAGCATGCCCGAGCTGCCTCCGCGCCAGGGGCCTTTGGGGAGCTCCCAGCGACACCCCACAGGGGTTCCCACCCTCCTCTGCCACCCCAGCCAGAACACCACACCCGATAAGCGCAGGAAAAAGTCCTGCTGCTGAGCTGCCACGGAGCCCCAACCCCAAAATCGCGGGTTCTCTCATCCCCAGCACCAACTGCTGCACTACACAGTAGCGCTGGCAGAGCTCCAGACGTATTCCTTTACGTGTCAGGCCTGAATCTCTTCATATGTTAGGGTAGAGCTGCATGTACAGTACTTTCCTTACTTCCAACGCGTTTTTGCCATCTGTTTCTATTATGGGAGTTTATGGCACAGAATACCTCAGACATTACAGTATCTGTTTCTTTTCTGTGCTGCAGTTATGGTTGCTGTGCTGCTTTATGAACAGAATGATAAAACTTGGAGCCTTCTTAATTCTCTCCTTTCCACCCCCATTTTTTTCGTAGCACGCTGCAGAAATGGAAGGATTTTTTACAGTTCGTATTATTATGATGAGAAGTGATTTGAAAGAAAGTGCGGAATTTATCAGGAAATGGAAATGTGACTACAAGGCAGATTTTAAAAATCCTTTAATCATATCATGATTAAGAAGATTTTTATATTGTTACTTCTGTGTTCTGAAGTATATAGAATTTTGTTATAATCTGAAATTGGCCTTTTTTTTTTATAAGAAAGAAGAACCTGGTTGAGACAGTCTCTCATTCACATCCATTAAACTCCTACAGTAAAGCAGGGACTCCACAAGCAGAAGGGCTCTGTGGATTTCCCACAGTAATATTTCAGAGCATTTCACATCCCCAAAATCAAAGCACTTTCTTGAAGCAGCGTTGTGTCAATACACCCACATCCCCCACTGCGTATTTTCTGAGAACCCTTCATTCTTTGAGGAGAGAAATTATTTGTCTGTTACAAACTTCAGCTAGACATTTTTTTGTGACGTGAAAACCTATTACTTGCCTGCAACAGCATCCCGTTTTACCCGCATTTAGATGGGGAATGTTTGCAATCACCCTCATTGTCTCTAACCCATGAGGAGGTGGAGCTGTTGCACACTTCTTTAAAGAATGAATGAATGCAGGCTCATGGGCAGAAGATTAGATAGGTATGAATTTGGCAAAGAAATCAAATATAGACACAAAGAAATATCCTATTTGCCCAGGGCTGGTTTGATCACATGGTGACCATCTGGAATTTAGATCAAGCCTTCAATAAAATACAAGGGACCACACTTCTGCAGCACTCTCAATGATAAATTAATATCTGAGCTGGAAGTACTACAAGAAAACAGTGATAAAGAAGACAAAAGCCACATCTCACATACTCCAATTGCACTCCATTTCCTGGTGTTTCTTCACTTCCCCCCTCCCCCTGCCCATTAATATAAACATTATATGAGAAGTATAGTGAGAGCAATAAAAAATAAATGGCAATTAGAGCCAAGATCCAGAGCTAAGACAGGAGGAAAAAAGGAACAGAAACATTGGTCCTGATGGCCTTTTCCTGTTCCAATTTTTTTTAATGTTCTTCTGACCTTGATTAGATCTGCAACTTCTCATGTGAGGCTTTGAGATGAGTCCTATATTTAGATAAAAAAGCAGTACCAGGAGAGAACTGCCAAGCATGTAAGGATCTCTACATGCTGTGCCACACCATTGCCCCTTCTCTGCTCTCCTCCTGCTAGCTGGTGTACCACAGTGCCTCTCAGGAGCAACCTGCAGACCAAATCCCAGGAGCCCTCCAAGCTCTTTGGACAGTATCTGCCATTCATGTCCTTGGGAGCATCTCCCAGAGTAAGCTGTGCTGGGAAATCATAGCCAGCAGTTCCTTACCTACTAACTCAGAGCCAATACATGAGGCTACTCCCAAAATCCAGAGTCTGTGATGCCTGCTGTGCAGAGGTCACCTGGGGAGCACTGCGGGAGGTGACAGCCCATGCCTGGTCCCCCAAACTGCACAGTGCCAGACACCATCCACTCTCTTGTGGGCAGCACCAGGCAGGCAAATGCCTCAAAACAGAGCAGCAAGTTGTTTCAGCTGAAAACTAAGTCAAGAAAGAACAAACATGTCAGTTTTCAGGCTCACTCCACACAAAGGTGAACCAAAGGAAGCCCCAGGTACAAGCAAGTCTGACTTTTACTGGCCTGATACAGTGTAGTGCCACAGTTCCTGGATTCTCCTCCTCTTTGGAATGGGAGCAATTCAGCACAGCACACCAGTTCCTCTCCCTCAACCCACCATTCACATTTCATCACATCTTCCCACCACCTTAAAGCCTCAAGAGCTTGGGAGCCAGCTCCCTCCTCTGCCTTCTCCCCAGGGGATGGACAACTACACCATACCCATGGTGAGGGCCACTGAGGGCTTTTTTTTATAACTGGATATGAAAGGTGCTCACTGTTCATGGATGGCATGAATGCACATCCATTTGGTTTTCAAAGAAGACACAGGTCTCTTACTGTGATGGATAAAACTAGAAAAAAAAATCTTAAAATGTAAGAAAATGCATCAGGAAAAAGGGTAAAACTAGTCTCTCTAAAAAGCAGGAAAAAATACTCTGTGCCTCTCTTTAGTAAATAAAATGCTCAGACACTGTTTTAATTTGATTGAGAGAGGTAATATTCACATTTTCTGCAAATCCCCTTCCACCCCTGTCAGATGACAGTTACAAGCCGCTCTGTGGCAGTCACCTCCCCCTCTGTGGTAGTCACCTCCTTCACTTCTGTCAGAGAACAGATTTCAAGAACTAAACAAATATTAAAAGTTAAAAAAAGCCAAGAGCCCTTCAGTTTCCTTCGTATTTTAGGCTTGAAGGAGTGATTTTTTTGCTTGCTGTTCAGATCAATAGATTATTTCAGTAATAGAAATACTAATGTCCTTAAATCTATATTTTTTCCCCTGCAAATCACCAAAAAGTCTCTCCCGGATAAGGCCTCCCAACCAACTGATTTAGTTATGTGTCACAAGAGCCTCCGTCTCTCATTTTTCTCTTTTCCTGGGCTGAAGGAAATACTTATTGGTACTGTTCTCTAAATCCCAGCCAATGGAAAGCAATGTTTCACCATCTATCTGCCCCTGACACACTTTTATGTAAACCACTGCAAAGGGAAGGGATTCACATATGTTTTACCAACTCCGCTAAACTACGAATAAAAGGCATCCAAGGTTCAAAGAGTTAAATTACCCAATGGTTTCCCCCGCTGCTCTGGCCCCCCACCCTAAGCCCCTCTCCTCTCTCTCAGGGCTATGCTTGATTTATGGTGTGATCCATCCCTGTTGGGAGTTGACAGTCACTTTCATTTTCTGGTATTTTTTTTCCTTTTGCTGCCAAGGTCACCAGAGAGAGGGCCCTCCAAGTTTTCTGCATTCGTCCTCCTTCACCCTTCCACCAGCTTGGCCTCATGAATCATCCCGTCTTCACATTGAACTCCTGATGCTTCTCTTCCACCAAACTGCCCGACTTCCGCAATTTTTCTTCATTCTCACTAACAATTTGGTAATGAAATATTGATTTTTAGTTAGATTCAAATAGATGTTATTAAGTTTGCATTGATAAATCGTTCTCTTTTTCAGGCTGGAAGTACCTCAGTCAAATTCTAACTGCGCTTTCATACCTGGTGATGTATTAATTTGACATATTTGTCACCCAAGCTGCCTGGCTCAGAGTTAGAGGAGGGCGTCTGTCCTAATTGCTGCTATTTCGCAGAGAAGGTGTAATTCTAGCTGATTTCTTCCAAGGATTTTAGCCCTTAAATATTTCCAAACATTTTCCATGGGGTTTTTGTTAGGAAAACATGCAAACAAACATTCTTTTCCAGAAGGGAGAGGTAGGCACTAAAATAAAAAAAAGCACTGACCAATTAATGTTAAATGTTTCCAGTTAATTTTGCTAATTGAAATATATTCAATATCAATGAATTTGTCATGGATTCTGTGACAAGTAAGTAGTTCTTTTAACCCTCCTCAGCGAGAGCCACAGGATAGATGAGATTTGAAAGATCAGCTGCAAAATACCAGCTCCCTTAACTGGTTAACTGAAGTGAATATTCCTGCCATGGCTGGCACAGTAACCCCTCCGTCAGAGTTGAAGGTGGGACACAGGAACACGAGGAGGCACCAACCGTGTCAGCATTGCATCATCTTTCACCTACGCCAGGGATGAGCTTCCCGCTCCCAAGACTTCACCGAGGGCAAACACGGTGATCACAGATGGAAATAAAAATAAATTACATTGAGAAAGAGACGTGCACTTTCCCCCTCTGCAACAGCCAGGCCTTGTTCTCCAGTGCAGCTCTGCTGCAAAAATAGCTGCTGCTGGAGCCCTCCATGCCCCCACGGCTGGTGGCCAGCAGGGTCTGGTGGACAAGCAAAGGGCAGAGCCCTGAAAATTCAGCTCCAATCCAACCATCAGAGGGGGAAGGACACCCATTTGCAGTCCCACTCTGTGTACATCTCAAGGAACAATTAGTTTTAAATTACTCACAACTCAGTTGAAGCTTTAAGCGGATGTTTGCAGCTGCATCAGTTTGAGTACTTGAATATCAGCTGGATGCAACCTGAGCTACCTCTTTTTGTGTGTCATTCAGCACCTCTCAAAATTCCACTTTCCCAGTATCCCCAGAGCAAACGCCAAAAGAAGTCCTTCATACCATAAGAATGAATCTCATATTTACTGCGAATGGATAAAGCACAAGTGTTATTTCTTACCCACTAAATTAAAAACTAGCTGCTGAAAAGTCAACGTCCAAACGGTATTTTTAAACCATACAAACAAAGAAAAAAAAATGAAAACACAAAAATACCCTAAAAAACCAAAACACAACACAAAAACCTCCACTAAAAAAAAAAAAAAAAAAAAAACCAAAAAAAAAGAAAGGAAAAAGTAGCCAGCAATGTGTTACTCCCTGTCCTCTATCAGAAGTATTATCGAGCTCTGCTGTGCTGACTTGATTTCAAGGACAGGCATTGATGAATAAAATTCAATTGCTTCCTATGCTCCTGTGTCACACCTTTTTATTTACAAAATAATTTAGCTTAAAAGAGGAGGTAATTCTTGGAAATTAGCTTTCAAAAGGTCAAATTAATCTACTTGGTGCCAGCTGAAAGTCTTTTTAAAAAACTCTACAGAAGGAAATATTTTTCAAAACAACAAAACTCTAATTTATCACCATCAAGATATTAAATATTTACTGCACAAGAATTAAACTTTTTACATTTAACATGTTTGCTGTGTGCCCCACGTTATGCAGAGTGAAGCGAATGCAACATTCCAGTGTCAGTGGTGACTGCTAACTCCACCCAGAGCTACCATTGCATTTCTTAAAATAAAACAAGCTGGAAAAAAGATATAACAACATAAGACAGCCTTCATTATCTCCCCTCCACACTGATACTGTAATAAGACTGTTTAAATGAATCAGACAGCAGAAGGGATGCATAGATTTCTCTACTTATGTAAGTTCATTCGTTCTTCTCACATTCCTCCTCTAACACACTTCCAGGATTATTTAGTGCAATAAGTAATTATCAATCCGCTTTGGAAAGCCATTATACATTTACATACTCTTCAAAGCTGCTGTTACTTTTATTGCTTCTAATGCCAAAATGGGAATGTGAGAGAAGAGCCTCTCTAAGAGCAGGTTATGGCGAGTTCAGCGTGCAGAATGCAGTTTGGAGGATGCATATGGGAATGAGTCATTTCTGAGAAACATAAAACTCCGAGTTATCAAACCTTTTGCTAGTCAATTATTTTTCTTTACTATGCTTGCTAGTAATGGCAACTGCTAGGAGAAGGCTGTTCTGCTGTATTATTTCTGCTAACTGTTATTAACCTGGTGGAAAGCAAAACATAGCTAGACCAAAGTATCCCACTTAGAACTAGAAAAGCATGACAATTTAGAAGGTAAAGGTAAAATTCAGATATTTTGTGGAGTCCTTCTTTGCTTACCTTCCTGGCAGCTATTACAGACCATGGCATGAAATGCCCCACCAGCAGACCCCAGAGAGCTGAGCAGCTGGGTGGAAAGACCCGCTGTCAGAGCATGCTACCAGCTCAGTCAGATAAATATGCACTTAGAGAATTAAAACTTACACACATTACAAGCCTTTTGGGACCATTATGTTGTAGTAATACAGAAAATCACAAGAGTATCACCAGGAATTTAGGAGTAACTCCTGCCAGGTGAGCAGTGAGCTGCAGGGTCATCCTGCCATGGCCCACAGCAAGATTGGCCTCACAGAGCACATTTTCCATGCCAAAGGCCAGCTCCACTCCAAACATCTGAGATAAGGTGGTAGAAATTGAAATACTTACAGTGGAAAGGTTCCCCAGTGCTCCCAGTATTGGCCTTTGCTGGTGTGCCAGGATGAAAGGAAGGAGCTGCTGTCAGCATGGCTTTGCCTCCTGCTGCTGCTCAGCCCAGCGCATTTAGGTTTTGAAATTTTTCCTATTAGGTGACACCTGGAAAGTGTCCTAGGATAAATTCTTAGGAATTCTGTGAGAAAGTGCCAAATGAATAACACCACTGTATTTCTTAGTGTTGCACCCCAGGACTGGGGCATTGACTGAGCCCTTCACATACACCCTGGTCTTTAGAAAATTCATGCCAGCTCAAAGGGTCAGCTCCTCAAGCTTTCTACTACATGAAATGCTTTTAAA
Organism: Lichenostomus cassidix; assembly: GCF_008360975.1. Classification (NCBI taxonomy): domain Eukaryota; kingdom Metazoa; phylum Chordata; class Aves; order Passeriformes; family Meliphagidae; genus Lichenostomus; species Lichenostomus cassidix. Next base: position 14,915,490 of record NC_139492.1, on the reverse strand, counting down.
ACTGTCCCCAGATCAGTGTTCCCCAGCAATCCATTCCTGGTCTTAAAAGATTTTTGGCTTGTTTCAGAAATTAAGGAAAAAAAACCTTACCATAATTTGGTAGGGACATGTTGATTCAAGGAAGCAGCTGCTGAGTGAGCCAGAGATGAAGTAAATAACAAAGCTGATAGCAGCATTATCCTGTGCCCCCTTAGCAATGAAAACACGGACGGGGCTAATTTTTGGTAAAAGAAAATATCCTTTTTCATTTTCTTGGCAGGCACTGCAGCTTGGCTGCTTCAAGGCAGAAGCTGAAAACTCCCACAGCCAGGGCCTTCCTTCCTGTGCACCTCATGTCTTCTTTAACAGAATTGGATTTCCCTCTCTTCCTACTGCACTGTTCCCCTTTCTTCCCCAAGCAGCCTGCCTTCTCCTAACAGCCTGCTTTTCCTCTATCTAGCTGGGACTCTCTACTCAAATGGGAATTAATTAAGCTGAAAATAACCCAGGAGGACTGGAGTCAACCTTTGGGAAGTCAGAGCACTGACCAGCCAGCCAGACTCGTATTCACATGGCAGCACTGCTCTCAAAAAAACCCCAAAATATGGTAAAGAGAATGGAACTTAAGCCCGGGTGAAAACTGAAGCAGTTTCCATATGACAGATGTGGAATATTTCCCTTGTGTACCTCAGTGTAACCAAATCTGCACTGCATATCCTGGGGAGCAGGAAACCCAAGTTAAAAGTCCCCTGATAAACAAAGGTGGGCATCGAATCCAAGTCCCCACATTGTCCTGGCAGAATATCCCAATTAAGCTGCTTGCTAAAACTGTTGTCTGTTGTTCCTGTTCTAATGCTACCCCATATGCCAGGGAAGCTCAAGATAATCAAGGTTCATCTTTTAATTTTGCTTAGGGCATAAATTCCTAGTGCTCCCTGCCCTCTCTTCAAAGCATCCCACATAGAGGGAAATACTGTTTTCCTTGGGGTAATGCTAGCTGACAAGGCATCGTTAACAAGAGTCTCTCCATATGAGATTAGGTTTTGGTACATTCACTGATAGAGAATGCAACGAGCAAACAGTAGTGACCCAAGTGTGCTGCACTGTTCTGTCTTCAGGAGATCTGGTGGCAAGAGAATTAGACACTGGTTAGCATGTACAAACCCCATCTAGGAACAGAACCAGCCTCAAGATCAAACACATGTTAAATTAGCTCCAAGAGCAATCAGTTCAGTGCTACTGTGACTGCAATCGGAAACCGGGCAATTTATTGTTCTCCATTTTAAACAACTAAATCGATGTGCTTGCCTTGTGAATGGACCAAAAGCTGTTCTGAATACAAACCCCAAACCTATAAAAAAAGCCTAATTACACTAAGTTTTCCATTCCTTTCTGTGACTTCGCTGCCATTCCTCCCTCTTTAAGACCTTTTCTCACATGCATTTTCTTTATGTTATTAGTGCTATCTATAAAATATGAATCCCAATTCCATGATTGTCATAAAAATCATAAAATTCTATGCCTGCCATGAAAATATTACATGATTTATTTTTGTGTGAACTACATATTAAATCTAAGTATTGAAATGGTATTTTGCCTCCCTGACACCAAGAACTTTAAAAGACATCCGATTTCTCCTCAATTGCTATTATGTTAGGTTTCCCTCCCTGTTTTAAAACAGATACTTCAGAAGCTATTTATAGATTGAGGTAAATATTCATATTGCCATATGCTCTACAGTATTTGCTCATATACCCTCTTCATTTTTATTTTATATGACATATGGTGGCTGCATTATACACGGCATTCTCCTAATGTATTGCATATGCATATAACATTCAATACAATAGTGTGTATATTCACCGTGCAGCTCCCACTAACAGACTGAACTGATAGACCACACAGCTCCTCCACTGTGCCCCTTGCTGGACCCATTTAAAGGGCAAAGGAATGGTCAAAATGCACTGGAGCTCTATGCTTTGGACCTGGGTATAGACCCACACCCAAAACACTGCAGGAACAAAAAAATGCAGCATAAATCGGGAGAAAACTTCTGTGGCCAAGGATCTCTGCCCACTCACAAATACACACAGCAGCCTTCAGCAGCTTGCTCTGAGAGATCACTGCCTGGGGGTCCTAAACTCCCCATCAGCCTTACAACCTGAGGAACATGCTAACAAGGAACAGTATTCTGCCCCTCTTGTGAACACCAAAAGTTTGAAATTGATTTTATTGCCTTTAGCTGATAGGTTCTTTTAATCTCTCATGTTAACTGTTTCCATATGCAAGGTACTGTCACTAGATATAAGCAAAATTATTTCATGAAAAATCCTCCTCTCAAATTAAAAAAACAAAACAAAACCAAACCCAAATATGAAAACAGGAAAGCAGCTAGAAATTTACTTCCACTTCACTGCACCATTTGCATTGCTAAGATCACAGCAACACTAAAAAATAAAAATCTGAGAATACTGAAGCATTTTAAACTGAAGTTTTCTTTGACATTTTCTTCCATTCTATTTTGAAAGCTACAAAAAGAAATAAAAGTCAACAGTCAAGAAGCGGAAGGAAAAAAAAAATCATTTGACTGAACTCTTTATCCACATTTAGTATTGCCAAGGAACGGAAACATCAGTTATTCGCACAGCTCCAGTCATCATAGCACTCTATAAAGATCAGTGGTCACAGAGCACTCAAGAACTAATAATTAGTTTTTCTTCTTTTTAAGTGGAAAAATGTCCTCATGTTAATAATCAACAAGAATGTAAGATTTTCCATTAAACTTTCCAGGCTTTGACATGTCTGCAGCATTCTAGTCCTGCTGTCCACGGTTTATTGAATTTTTTCTGTGGCTTTTTCCCAGAACAGGACCATGACCATAGCTGTACATGCCAGCCTTGCTGCCACCATTGTTTGCCCTGCAAAGGCAGGGCTGGTGGTTCCAAGAAAATGCTTTGCTCTGCTTTTCAGAGAGGATGCTGCAGGATCACACCCAGAGTTAGCAGGGAGAGGCTGACCTGAGCCAAATGCTTCCCCAGGACTCCGCAAGTCATCTCTTCAAAGGAAACAGAGTTCCTCACTACCGACAGTGAACAGCTCCATCCTGTGCAGGACCACCTCACTCCCTTCCTCAGGGGGAATTGCCTATGGCCTTTGTGCTTGCAATCCTGCTCCTTTGTGCTAATTCATGTGAACAAATTACATCAATAGTAACCAATATCGATAAATAACAATTGAAAGGACCTCACAATGTCTTCAACAGAACCAAATATTGCAAGCATGAATACCACCTTTGTGGAACCAAAAGCTTTTCCCGAGGGGGGCAGGAGTTCTGGGGTAAGTTTGTGGGTTCCTGGTGATTCCAGGAAGAACCAGGAGCACAACAGCCTCAGCAGCACAGGTCAGCAACACACTGTTCAAAGTCTGGTATGTGTCAAATCCCCATTTCCATCACTAGGGACTCAACTGGAGTGAAAAGGTACTCATCCTCCAAAAAACTGAATCTGTAGTTCAAACATTCAGTGACCAATGGGTTCCACTCCCACGACCTGGGTTCAAAGAGCAGGCAAGGACAAAACCTGCTTTTTTTCTATATAGATGACCCCTATATAAATACATTCTCATAAAATAGCTCCAATTCCTCAAAAGTCCTCCCTGCCCCCCCATCCCCCAGTCCAAATGACACTTAATTAAGCCATCTGATCTCCAGAGGCTTTTTCCCCCCTGTCAGAAACAATGAAGAAATAAGCAGATTTCTTCTAGAGCCACAGGCTTTAACTATTGTATCACGTACAGAGAACAGAAAGAAAAGCCTGGACAGGATGCAGAAACCATGAAGAAAAATTATTAAAGATTTAGGAAAAAAGAAGAATCAATCAAGGGAGATACACAAGCCTGATTAGGAAAGAAAAGATTGTATGTTCCTATATATAAATATATATATATAGGCATGTTAACGGGTGGCTGGTTCTTCTAAGATTAAAGAAAATAACCTAAGGTTAAATATCCTTTTGAGTTCCTCTGCTACCATCTACAAAACTGGAAACCTGTTTGCCATGGCTCCAAGCAAAGAGCTGATAACAGAATATTTTTGCAGCTAAATTCTCTCTTTTTCCACCAGCTCCTGAAGTCATGAGACAAATTCACTTGCCAGAAACTGATTGAGTACAGGGGATTTTTCCAAGTCTCTTTTCTGACCCAGATTTGTGTCTTCGTGCTTTCTGAACAGATGGATAAGATGATCATTCTTTAAAGATCCCAACTTAAATGAAAATGTGTTTAGTGGTTCCAGTGCAGGGAAATACAGTAAGCCATTAAACCATGACAAATTTGACACTCACAACAACTTCAGGGAAAAAGAGGCCAAAAAAATGGAATGTCTACCTTACCAAAGCAGAAAGTGAATCGGAGTGATTAAAAAAAGCAGCAAGGGAGATAAGAAAATAGCCATTTGTCCTGTCTGGGCTCACACCACAGCTCCTACCAGCTGCCCCCACCCAGCCCCACCCACAGCATTGCCAAATTAGCACAGAAACACAAAACTCCCTGCTAGAGAAACAGCAAAGCTCCCTGGAAAAGGCAACGAGACACATTCTGCTAACTACCTGCCCTCAATTCACAAATGAATATGGTCAGGCTCAGCTAAAGCAAAAAAAATGAACCAAGACAACAAAACCCCACTGAATTGTGATTTATAGTAAATCTCTGACATTTTTATGGTTCTCAAACCAATAATGCAAGAAGAAACAGCAGACAGTGAGCTCTTGGCACTGGTATTGACTTCAAGGTCAGTGGAGCACAGAAACCCATTGGTTACTGATAAAATGGCCTCTCCTCCACCCAGCTGCTTCTGGTTTTCAGCAGAGAACTTCTTGGAAACCTGCAGGTGTTTGATATTTCGTGGTACTTAGCTCCCCTACTGCACTTGATGGAATAATTACTTCATTTAAACTTTTCAATCAACAGAATTTCTTCTCCCCTTGAGCCTGGATTTGCCTTATTTAGTATCAAGACTAGAGAAAGCAGGTTAACAGCCTGCCTAGTTATTCACATCCATGCAGAAGTCTTTTATTCTTGAATCAAAAAGGGTGTTTCTGTTATTATTCTTTCAACTGGTATGTAAGGGTAACATGATTGTGTCTGTAAGTAAGTGCCATACTGAATTTAATCATGCTATTTATTTGCTTTGAATTATCCTGTATTCATTTTTTCTGTACTCTTAGGCATCGATAAAGTGGTTCTTACTATTACAGTAAATTAAATGCACTTTAAAAGATTATCTTTTACATTTGTCATAACAAGAATTTACATCGATGTATTTCTCTCTTTAAGTGGGCATAAAGAACTCATGTATATTTTTTAATTTCGTGTGTAGTATTTATTACATGAAGAACAATTTCTTAACTAATCACAACTCATTAAATTCACAAATTATTCCAAATAACCCACGGTAAAGGACCTCTTGTATTAGGAACGGGAAAACAATCCAAAATTTTTTTGTGAACAAGCATAACTAATTTGCTGGTGCTTTTCATGGATGAAATTAAGTATTTCGTAATGCAAAACTCCATGGGAAGTAAGAGGAGGGGAGGCACCAAGTGAAAAGAAGCTGTGGGAAGGATGGAGGATAGATGTGAATGGCACAGCTTTGTACAGAGGAGGAAAATGGAGGCTGCTGCTGTGTGCAGGGGAGGATCTGCCTCCCTTCCACCTCCATCCCTCTCTTCCTGGATCACTCCTGCTCCTCCCTCACTGCCAGCTGGGAGGGAAAGGTGTACTGGGGCTTCATGGCCACCTTTCCACAGCCCCATGCCACACTGCCTAACCACTGTCACTTCATTGTTGTGTTTCCTGAAGCAGGCAGTCCCCTAACGTGATGTATGAACTGCACAGGAGCCTTCTTCGAGCACAGAGCCATTTAAACATTAGTTGTTAAGCACTGCATTCAGTCTGCCAGTCACTTGCCTTTTTTTTCACTTTACATGTGTGGTGTTTTCCACATGTTTAGCACTGAAGCACACATTTGTTTGGACTGTACGCCTCTGTGTGCTTTTTTAATGTAATAAAATTGACAGATGACTTCTTTTTGCAACAGGTTTGGTAGAAGAAAATGTTGGGTTTTTTTTCCGTGATGGCTGTTTAGACAGCAGTCTTAAAAAATGACTAGTCACTAAAATTCCTCATGCTCATTTCATATTGTGTTGATTCATATTAAATTCATGACAACAAAAAAGCAACTTGAGGCACTTTTGGAAATGACCACTCTTTAGTGCTTCTCTCCTCCAGGCTCGATAGGCCCAGAGTCCATAAAGCTGCCTGCTGTCTTGTGTCATGAAAAGAAACAGCTTTGCCTGGGAATGCCATTACTGTGTAATGAGGCATGCAGCAAAATATACCTTCAGCAGCCACTTGATGAAGGCTTGCTGACACACCAGACCAGACAGAAATGTTTTTTTGTGTGTTCTTCCTTATTTTGTCCATCAATCACATCATTAGTCAAAGCAGACAGCTCTGTCAGCTGGGCACAGATGCAGACTGGCAGGCGATCAGTGGACAGGTGTTAGAGCTCTCCCAAAACAAGATCTCGAAATGAGAAAAGGAGTGAAGACCTTGTTCCAAGGGCTGGAATGTCAATATATTAAAAAAAGAAAAAAAAGAAAAAAAAAAAAACCAAACCAAAAACCAACATATAAAAAACCCCCAGCACCCAGGAGGGGAAAAGTTCAGAGGGGATGCTCAGAGCCACTACACAGAGACTTGGAGAAAAGTTAAAAGGAGCTGCCACTTTGCATTACATTTTCATTTCTGCCTGTATTAGCTGGTGTCGGTGGATAACAGCGACGTCCAGCATTTGCTGTTTTGAATAGAGTCTAAAGGACATTATGTAAACAGTATTGTACTTCAGTTTCATTAGGAAAATCCTCCATGGCACATGGATTTATTTGTCCGAGGCTTCTGTCATTAAGCTGAGACACTAATACCCACAACGAGCATATATACTTTCAGTTTGACGTGCAAAATGGCAGAGGGCTACACGAGGGATCTCATTTTCATTATAAGAACCAAAAACATAAACAGAGTGAGATACATCCGAGGTGCCCCTGGTCACAGGGAGTGCTCATCAAGCAGAGGCAAACCCCACACCTCCCGAGCCCTTAGGCAGGGATAAACCCCCAACTTCACCCCAAGCTGTCTCATGCCAGCCCCACCGCTGACCTGTGGTCACTCTGCACTTGGCTGCACACACAGTTGCCACTGTCTTGCCTTTCGGTGGTAAAATATGATGCAGACAGAGTTAAAAAGGGTTAAAAGGGTTTTACCTCAGTATTTTAATAGGATCCGAGGTGCACAGCTCTTCAAAGGTGGAATACTCCGAGATGCACACACCATATAGCGCATATACAATTTTATGGACCTTGCAAATTAGCATATCTACCTAAAATCCCACAATAAGGAACTTAATAAATGAAGTAATTATCCCCCTATTCTAATCACGCTCCCCCCAGATGAAGCTAAAGCCCAGTTTACAAAATATGTTCCAGAGAGGCGGCTTCAGCCAAGGTTGAACCCTCGAGTTTTGAGATAGCACAGAGCTCTCTGGCCTCCTACTGTGAATGTTTGGTCTTTCTGCTTTGCAGGACCCCAAAACTAAGCTAAATATCAGTCTACAAAAATTACAAGCATGTAGGCTAGGGGTGCAAAGAGTGTATCAAGGGTACAGAAAATAGGAAAAGGGTATAAAACTGTAATAAAGGGTATATAAAAGAAAAGGCAAAAATCATCAGGCATCAACAACAGAGGGGGCCCTCAGTGCTCCTGGGGGGCTTGTGCCTCTCTCTGGGGATGGCCAGGAGGTGAAGCCACTCCTCAGACCCAGATGAACATTGCTCAGTAATTTGAACAGCATCTTCTTCCTCAGATCTCACAGCCATTGGTTTTACTCCCATAAACTGGAGCTAGTTCTCCTTCACAACATTTTCGTATGAGTCCTTTAAAGCAAAGGGTGTTTCATTTCCTTCCCATCCCCTCAAGCTAAGTTTTTGTCTACAGTCACACTTTGGATTCTAGAAGGTTTTTAATAATGAGTCTGGCTAATATTGTTTCTGAACAGCTTTGCATGCATTGTGCACTCTTTTTGAGTAATATTAGATAATTTTCCAGCTCCTTGTCACCAGGCACGTGATAAATCTCCAGCAGAATCTCATTGTTCTGAGTCCCAAACCTGGGCAAAAGGGTGCTCTTGTGAGGTCCAAAACAAAATAATTTTATCTATAATGTGCTTCTCTCAATCATTCTACGGTGGAGTTGGCCAAACTGAATTAAAAGGCCTTTTTATTAATCCCAGATGATCCCAGCTCCACAGAAAAACAAGCAGCAAATCTGTAGCTGAGATGAGTGGGAGAGAGCAACCCTTTGGGAGAAAAACTCTCAAGCAAAGAATGCCATCAGGACCATACAAAAAGGGCAAAGATGTTCATGATAAAAGTCTAAGAATCGAACAGCCCAGGCAGAGATACCACCTCCAACTGCAGTTGGTTTTAGTACTATTTTAGCAAGAAAGACAAGCCTCTGGAGTGCAGTGATTTGAACAAAAAAAATCAATTAGTGATAATTCCCAGGGAAGTGGAACCAACCAAGGAGCTAACCAGCTTCTTGCTGACAGAAAACAAGTTTGCCAAAACCATGTCACTTTTCAATTAAAAAAAATACAACTGTTAAACTAGAAAACTTCCCCTTTAGAAACAGAGGTAAAGTGGTTTGGGGAAAGGGACAGCAAGTCAATTGAACAGGAGACATGTACAATCCACAGCTGGAAAGCTGCAGTGATAATTAAGGTGTCTAGGTAGGATCACAGGTTTTGCTTCAACTTTTGCCTCCTGCCCATTGCAGCTGTCTTTAAAATCCTGCAATTACTCAAGGCTTTCCTATTTCCCCCAGGTCTTCACTGTCCCCCTTCTCACTTTGCCCCTTTGCTCATATTTACACTCTGCTTCCTCTGCTTAATTTCAACCCTCACTAACCCATTATCCTCTCCTGCCTCTTCCCCTGGGCTTTATTCCTTCTTCTTCTTCCCATCTTTAACCAGCCCTATCTAACTCCAGTTTTTTGGTATTAGTGAAAAACACATTTTAAAGCGAAAAACCCCAAAACATACATATTTTAATGCACTCATTATGCACTCATCTACTAAAAACAACATAGGGTCTCCCAGTGCAAGGCAGAGCACAACCCTGCACACAGCTCCAAATTTTGCACAATGGGATTGCGCTGAGAAGAGGAGGTTCCTGGTGAAATGTCAAGGTAGCCTGGATTTTAACTTGTGTCATCACTGGTTTTTGGTCACTTATTTTAGGAAATATTTGGGGAAAAAAGAAAAAGGGGGGTGGGGGGAAAGTCTTTTCCACTTCAATAAGTAATAGGCTGGAGGGAGGGTGGAGGGAAGAGGAAAGGAAGAGAAATTAGGATCACTGAAAGGTCAGGTGCCTTTATACAGCACAAGGGAAAAGGAGCAGGCTTTCAGATCCTTCCAGGAGCTGACCTTTCTAAAGATGTGCTCAGCATGAAGGGGGTAACACCTGATACAGAGCCACACATCTACCTTTAAATAAGAATTAAAGCAAGAGAGCTCTGGAGACACCATTAATCTAACGAGCCTTTAGAGGTCACTGTTGTGCCAAACAGGCCTGGGTGGGACACATTTATCTGGTAAAAAAAAATAGTGGTGCTAAAGGAGGGCTAGTCCACCAAACATGTAAACTTTATTAATACATTCTGCTAAGTAGCCCTTTTGCTGTAGAATAGGGTGCAACAGCCATTAATAAATTAAGTTTGTTACCCAGCTTTTCAGTGTGTGCACATTGACTTCAAACCTCCTGGATGGCCCAGAAGAATCAGAGAGAGTGACAAACGTGAACATGGCCCTTGTGCCAACCCCTGCCAACAGCCAGGACTCCTGCGGAAGTGGCTAAATTCAAGGATCTCAGTTCTCATGAGAATGGAAGAAAGAAAATAATGTGAACTTGACTCAAACAGTCGTTACCTGGGTTTTAAAAGAGATTTGTTTTGAGATTCTGAACAAACTGCTTCTTCCCCAGTTGAAAAATGGAAATAAAGTGAGGCTAGTTTGTGGCTAAATGGGTGTTTTGGATTATAGATGCTTCTATATGATGGCAGCAGGGATCACACAAGGATTGGGAGTGAATTCCTTACGTGGTGGGTGACCTTGCAGAGATGAGAAGGTGCATTGGAGTTTCCAGGTTCACACAACATAAGCTTCAAGCAAGTCCTCCCTGGGTTACAGCCCTTGGTGGCTTCAGCTTGTCACTTCTTCCCAAGTTCCTGATGATCCCAGGTCCTGTGTGAAAAGGCACCTGGTAAAGCCAAAGAAAGAGCACAAGAAGAAAAGAAGGTCCCCTCAAACAGTGCACCATTCCTGCTCTATTTGTGCTCCAGTGGCAGCATGCAAAAATCATATAACATATCTCTTGCTTGTGCAGCCTGGATCCTGTCTCTGCAGCATTGTCATCGATCTTTCTTCTACATTAGGCTCCCAGGCAGTCCATTGGGGCCGATTTGTCAATAATTTCAAAGGTTATTCAAACGTTCAAGCTTTATTGTGATTCTTAATGGATCATCTCCATAGAGCAATTTAGAAGTGTGGGAGAAGGACAGTTATGCAGGAATGGAGGAGAGGCAGAACCTGGCTGGTGCCACTGCTGCTGTGACTTTGCACCACACCACCTCACGTGGCAGAGCCACCATGCCAGACCCACAGCTATGCTGGACACTGCAAAATGCTCAAGGCAGGCACCTGTGGTTATTGGGATTTAGGAAGAGGATGAGCACCAATTAGTAGGAAACAACAGTGCAAGCACAAAGGCACCATCAACACCACCCTGGAACTCAGCAGAGCTGGATTGTCAGCAGTTCTATAAACTGAAGGACAGTGCTTGCCATTCTCAAACCTGCCTGGTAAATTAAAAGCATGAAATTCAGGGGAAAAAGCCCACAATTTAGCATGAACTTACCCAGGCCTTTCTTGAACTGTGAAAGAAATGCTCATAACAAATATCAAACTCCTGTCTCCAAGAGCCTCATCATTCAAAAGCAATACTTAACAGGGAAATAATTAACATCTCCCTTTAACATCTTCGAAGCTCCCACCCCATGACTAAAGATGCTACAGAAATTTGACCTATTTATTGTGCCAGCTTAGGTGTCTGAAGCCAAAAATAACACCACTGATGCCCTAGAATTAAGTTAACATGAACAAAAGGTGGTTTTGTCCCACTGGGACTGATATAAAGACAAGCTACACACAGCTGGGAGGGGAAGGAGGAAAGCTCAGGGCACAGCCTGGCAATGTTTGGGAAGCAGGAGCAAGGTAAGGTGTCAATTCCCTCCCTACCCAAATCCCCTCAAAGCAGGAGATCTGCCATAGCTCCTGGCCACACTGAAGGCAGTGACAAAACTCTCACTGAATTTATCTGTTCATCTAAAGTGTCAGTCTCTTTTTTTAAGTGGCCTTAAACTAGAATATTTCATGAGCTGAGAGCTGCCAGTTATAACAGGTACATTGGGAGGAACTGCAGATTTTATCTAAACCATACAATTACCTCTAGAAAATACATTTTTTTAAGTCTATCTATATCTGTAGAGTACACCCAACGCACCTGTCAACCAGATATACTATATGTCAAAGTCATCACAGAATATCAAGTAGATGTCAATCAAATTACTCTTTAAAAGTAAGAACTTCTGTGCTAGAACCACTGAAAAGAGCTATGTGATTACTGCAGAGAAGTACACCTATTTTATTAGAGCTATCACATTGTATTCATCCCTGTGTTCACAATAAGGGTTTTATAAGTACAAATATCAGCTCTAAACTAGGAAATGGCTAACATTCCCTTCCCAAATAAACAAACCCAGTAATTTTCACATTTTAGATGGGAGCATCTCACTGACCAGGAAAGTTTTAATGCGAGAGCAGCAAGACAATATATTCAGAAATAAACAGGCCAATGGAGCATAAATTACTGGATGTACCCCATAACCACAAATGGCTTTTACCATTCCTTGGGTCAGAACTCCTCATGTGAGCAAAGATGTCAGGAAGACAGGACCTGTTAGAGGCAAGGATTAAACTTGCAGATTATATGCATCATAATACAAATCTGCAGTGTATTTTGCAGTGGAATACTCTTTTTATACTTTTGTCTACCTAGTGCTAGGAGGAAAACTCCTCTCATCTGTAAAAATGTGAGGTACAAGAAATGTCTTGTCCTAAGCCATGATGTAAACCTGAACTCTCAAATGTGTTAATGAACCAAAGTGTGACATAAAAAGAAAAATGACCCAGTACAAAACAAATCATCTGTTCATTTTGAAGCACTTAATTTCTGTTGTATTTAGTTTAGATTCCTAAAAACCCATTGTTTTGACATAAAATACAAACCTACAGGTTGTCATTCAACCAAATTTCATATTTCCTCCAATATTTCTGAGACAAATAAATTTAAATTAACTTTTACCTATAAACAGGCTAGTTTTGATGAATCAGCATTTTCTGATGAAAAACATTTCATCAGCAAACACTGAAGCAGCTCTACAAATTAATTGCTACTTCACAACATGAAGAAATTTGTGATAGATCTTTCTTTTGTCATTAGAACAAATCAGTGAGATCCAGCTTGATTTGAATTGCATGCTGTAAAAGTACAAATAATAATAACATTTATAGGAACTGATTTTACATCTCAAAGGATTTTTTTAATATTACTTTTCTCCTTCCAAGCAGAAGCAGAAAGATTAAAACAATCCTAAAAAAAGCCATAAACCCCAAGTATTCTTTAATTACTTTCTTTAGTGAGAGCCACAAATCAGGGACAGCTGCCTGGATTTTCATGCTATTCCCTCTGGAAGATATAACTTCCAAAACTGATTTCCGGATTGAATAATCAGTAATAGATATTTTTGGAAGAAAACCCTTGGATCAAAAATTTATGATGACACCAAACACTGCTAGTTCCCTATTGCAGATGCCAAAGCAAGTTCTCCATCCCATTTTGGAGAGTTTGCAGTTCCTGCAGTCCAGAAGTACTGAATTTTTATCAAAACAGCTCAGCACAATCCTTTTACTTACTAATGTCAATACTGCTTTTTACCTCACTTTGTTCTTCTAATTTACAGAGACAATTTAGTCAGGGTAGTTGTACTTGGACTTTTAAGGGTTTTTAAAACACTGGGACAGCAAAGTGAGATCTATTACAGTGGTGGGAAGATAGTATGAGTTACAGCACAATTACCACCATTTGGAGCAGCATTGTCATGTAGCTACGATGTAGCTTACATTAGGTAAAACAGCTCAAACACTGAATAGAACAATGTACCGCCTATAAATCTCCACACATCTTCTATTATTAGGAAAACTTCTTAAAATTCATACTTGATAAAGTAATAAACTTGCTTGATGTATAAGACCCCACGCACCAACTGCTGAAATACAATGAGGGCTGTTAAAAGGATAAACCTGTTGAATAAATCTGCTATGTAAAAATTTATCTCAATGTTATATATAATGAAACCCTTCTTAAACAAAAACCTGATAAAACAATAAACCTGTTCAAAGATTAAATTTGCTGCACTCTAGGGCTATACTTCTCTGCTGTATTTGGAGCTGCCAGACAACTTTCAACCTGTTTAATTTCAGCAGTCCTGTTTTAACACCATTTTTTTTCTATTCTGTTTCAATCACCCTTGTGCTTGTAAAGTCTGGGAAGAGTCCTGCAGTTCGAGTACAATCCGCTATAACATTTCTGCCAATGAAAGTAAACAGATGAACTTTTTCATTTTTTCATGCTTTCATTTTTCTTGATACAGACACATCTCTAGGCATGAGTAACAGTTGTCCATTAGCTCGTTATAAAGGCACGGAAGAGAGTGGAGATGGAGAGAGATCTATGATGCAGAAACACTGGAGAGTGCCTAGAGCAAATGTTCATCCCACCCTGGACTGCTGAGAGGATCTGCACAATCTGTCCCTGTTAGTAATGATGTCCCGGAGGAATAAGACAGTGTGAAGAGGATTTTAGTATTTGTGAAGATGCAACCACCACTCTGCAGCATTAGACGCGAAGACTGGTTCTTACTCATGAGATTCATGGTCTATTTGCTTCAACAAAAGCTCACCAATTTTGGCCTGGACTCCAGAAAACAATATTGTAGGCAGGCTAGGAGCTTTGCTAAAAAAATTTTCAGAAGAACACCCATGACTATATCAAGCATCTGGAGTGTTCTTTAATAGTGAGTAATGATATTTCTTTTGTCAGGCAGCTGGCACCTTCTGCCTCCTGACACCCTCTAACATCACTCTTACTTTGAAGGCCTTTGTTAGCTCTCAGCACACCTCCCACCACTCTCCAACTTTCTCTCTACCTCTGCACTCACCTTGTGAGAAACGCAAGAGCCACTGCTGCCATGCAGGACCTGCCACCATCCAGAAGATGCTGTCACCTCTCAAGGGCTGGTTTTGCACTAAACAAGCCCCTTTCAGCTACGTGTGGAAAGAGTTAGAACAAGCGTTAAATATGCTTGGGTTGTTTAAGTCCCTCCCATAGCTAACACATGAAGACCCTGGGAGCTTCCAGGCATCTCTCTTCAAGGGCAAGCACCAAAACATTTTCTCTGGCTGCTGCTGGCCCCAGGAAAGGCAGCAATCTATTTCCTCCTCACTGCTGAGGCAAAGCATCTCCCATCTTGAGTATCAGGACAACCAAGGTTCACCTGGGTCAGCAGAGTGTCTGCTCACCCTCTGCCAGGTGTGGATGGGGCACACCACAAGGGTGAGGCTATTCTGGTAAACCTTGACAAAATCTTTCCCCTAGAAGAATTTTTTAGTGATCTCCCAGTTACAGGTGCTGTGACTGTAGAGGGGAAAAAAAGGCTTCAGTAATGTTTCACCTTTGCTGTGCATTCCCTATGTGCATTTTCTCCCAGGAGCCATCCTCAGTCTCAGGGTCTCACATGCAGACTCACATCTGCCCTGAGAGCATTCTGGGTTTCTGCTGAGCCCAGTTCTTGTCTCCCATGTGAGGTCTGGGAGAGCTCAGGAGACTTGCACCTGTGCTTGCCATCCTGATGGTCAGCTAAGGAGGAAAACACTGACAGCTGGGCATTAAACTCACCGAATGTGTGCGACGGAGGTGCAGATAGAAAGGAACTACTCAAAAATTGGCATGAAGTGCTGCCAGTAATATTCAGGATTCATCATTTTATTTTGGCAGGGATTTGTTTCACTGTAGGAAAGTACTTCCAGAGTCATCTTCCACTGAAAAATGTGAGATACTTCCAGAAACTGCAGTGAGCAAACCAATTAATCCTCTCTCAACTCCTTACAAGGGACTGTAACGAAAGGCCTAATTCCTAGAGACAAGGTCACTCCCCAGGAGCAGTTGGGCTGGCAGAAAACCCTGAAGTGTAGGGGAGGCATGTTCAATGCTGTCTTTACTCAAACTCTGAGCCAGCAGAGTTCCTTAGAAGAGCTGATCAGAAATTGCACGTTAGAGGAGCTGCAGGGACTGCTCTCCCTGACTGCAGGCACCAGACTCCTGTACCTGAGCTGAGTGAAAGCCCCAGATCTGCCCTTCCATCCTGTCACAGGAAATTACAGACTTAATCTAATCAATTTTGGACTTTTATTTTCAAAATCTCCTTTCAAGGAGACAGAGGATTTCTGTCATGAGCAACACAGGGACACCCAGCTCCTACTGGTGGGGTTTGGTCACCTGGGGATGCACCTGGGAGGTCTGTCCAAGGCACACATTGACAGGGTGGTTCTGCTCTGCAGGTCAGCCACGATCAACTCTCCACTACACCAAATGAGGAGCCTTTTAACTACCTCTTGTTGTTAATGCACTGCCCAACTCACCTCTTCCTTGCCACTAATACAGAAAGGTGTATCCAAATCACCAGTCATGTGGTCACTGTGGGCAGGACCAAGCTAGAAATCTTCAGAGCATTGGGAGCACGAGGACAAATCCAGTGTGTCTGTGGTATGAAACAACCAAGGTAAAGCTGTCAGATACTAAAAATCACAGCTGAAAAGATGTAGAAACTCCATTGTGCTCATTGACACTTGACTAAAAAGACAACACTGGTGATGCTAAAAGGACAAATAAAAGGCTGCAGGATGATGCTACCAGTGATGTGACACATTACACATTCTGGTCTCTAACAATCCTGCTGGTACTAATGAACAATAGATGTTAAAACGTAACATTAAAATTATCAAGAGCAATTAGCAATAATCATATCTGTGGGTCTCCATAGCAATTAGGAAATGAATTGGATTGCTGTACCATTGTGCAGGACTCTTTTACTTCTCCCTCCTCATGCTCCCCTCACATCCCAAAACACAGGCAGGACACAAAGCACACCCCAATACACACACACACTCTAGGGCTCTGCCTGTTCGTCGCTCACCTAATGCTTGTTTGTTTTTTTCTCCCCCTTTCCAAACAGTCGCTGGACTCAGCTCAGGCACAGTGATCTGTAATCTCGCAGCCATTTTTCTGAACATAAGCAGCTTGCATTTAAAACTCTCCTGCTCATCTGTCTTCATTTGAAGACTGGGTTAAAAAATAAAATTAATGATTGCTATCAGAGAGAAGATGAGCAGCATCACCAGTGAAAAGTAGCACTGCCACATTTTACCAAGGCTAACATTTTTCACTGGCTGGAAATGGCTGGATATACTTGTAAACATTATTAAAAATAATAACTTAATGTTTCCTTCCTGTGACTAGCTAGCATTAGCAAGGTATTTTCAATTAGCATTTCCTCCAAGCAATGTAGGTCTTTTACTTCATTTTATTTAAAAAGGGATTTGTTTTCTAATTTTTTTACTTCTGCTGTTGTCAATAATAGAATTCAGTGGAATGGCTGCGGGTTTTTCCTCCCATCACTTACAGTTTGTAAACCACCAAGAGGGAATGTATGTGTTTGATTTTATTTGCTTTAGCATAGCTGTCCAATGAAAGAAACAGACATAAGTATGCATTTCAATCTGCTGTATAATCTTATGCGAGGCTTTAAAATACAAGTAAATAGCATCACGCACTTAAATCAAGTCATTTTATTTTTAGGGAAAATAAACAAATAATAAAGTGATAAAATAATATGGATGCCTTTGCATTTCTTTTTGTAAAAAAAACAAGCAATATGAGTAAAACCACTCTAATATACTTCATCCAACATTTAACATACCTAGGTAGTGGAGACTGTTGCATTTGCAGTTTAACAAACCTCTCTTTGATGGACTAAGGTTAATTCATTACAAAAACACTACATATATATCTATGGTTTTTAATGCTAAATAGGCAAATATTATTGCAAATGCAAAGTTGTTTCATGGGTTTGGCAGCCTCAAGGTGATAATTTTCTTCAAGTTTAACACAAAGTTGTTGAATATTTCAACTGATTGCATTGGGCAATTCTCCATTCCTTTAATCAGATTAACATATAACTTGCATATTCAACATCAATTTCACATGTTCTAATCCTATAATGCATAAAAAGTTGCATTGCCATACAAAAAGCTCCATAAAGTACTTGTGTCTGTTGGTAAACTTTAAATAGCACACACACACACACACACAGATTCAACTGGGGTAACCAATTGTCTGCTGGTATTGATAGACAACAACTTCTGAATATAAAAATGCATCAGTTCCTTATCTGGAAGTAAAGGTCCGTGCTCTATATATAACATATCCATCAATTCCAAGAGAAGAAAACAAAAATTCTTCTCTGTTTGTGCATCTGCCAATTAAAAATTTACTTTTTAAGTACAGTGTGAAACCTTCAATGTCCTCTAATGTTTCATATACTTCTAATAGTAAATCTCAGCAACCCATTCAGTAGTTTGCAAAGCTTTTGAGATAGGTCCTGTTTCAGAAAGCCCTAAGGTGCTGACATTTCATTGACTAGACACAATTTCTAATGTGCTGGTCACAAAGCAATCCTGGAATAAAACAATCATAAACTCTATGTATCAATCCATCATTTAGAATTGCTTTTGTTAAAAATCATTAATGCTTCAGTCACCTACATGCAAAGGTAACACCAAACAACCTCTATATAGCTGGAACCAGCATGAGGAAAATGGTTAAACCTATTTCACACAAAGCAATCCCTTCCCAGGAAACAAAAGCTTGGTTTTGTTTACAAAACTATCAAATGTTAGCCACAAAATGAACATCAAAACACAAGCTAAAATGGACTCAGTACAGCACCCAAAATCCATAGTTATTCCATGGAAATGGAATTATTGGCATATTAAAGTTTCAGATTTACTGCACACAACAAAGATCAGCCTTCCTCTTGCAGTCCCAGAAGGAAAATCTATTGCAGTAATGCTGAGATCCATTTAAAGAGCATATGTATGTAAAGGATTGGGCCCTAAATCTGGATAGACATTTACTGTTATATGCAGATAATGTGCTATATGGAGCCAGTACAAAAAAGTCTTAAAGTGAGACAAAGCATAACAAAGATGGTCCAGTAAGAAGATGAGTATATCAGCATGTGAAGTATCCAGGTTACAAATGCACTCTCTAGTTGTTGCATCAAAATTTAACCAAATTTGGGGTTGAAATTAAAGTTGTTGAGCTGCTGACCAGCAAGGGCATTCCTGAGCTTTGCAATGAATGTGTCACATTGTACCCAGTGAGCTGGACTCAGCCAGGAGTCAGTCATGCTCTGACTCCTGCCAGCTCTGAGCTTCTACCCCTTTTGGAGTTACTCCTGCTTGGAGATACATTTCTGTAGTTGTAACAGCAAACAAACATTTTTTTGTTTGGAAATATGTTTAAAATATATGTGTGTGTATGTACTGTGCATGCACACATTTGTTTCCACACTTGCCATAGAGAGGAAACCATTTTATGGCAAGTATCCAACCCTTCACATTATTTCTCTGGCAAACGCTAAAATGTCTGTCAACATCGTGTAAACAGGCTGGCAGGGAATTTTGAAGAAAGAAAATGAAAGCTGCCATTTATTCTGTGCATGACACCATTTAAACATTTTTCAAAACATTAAATGTTGAATTGCCATTTAAAATTTTGAATCATTCATCAACATGACATAAGGTGGCATGCATGTCCTTATAAATTCAAACAGATCAATCCCAGAATGACCTACTAAAAAGCAATCAAGAACCTCAAAGCATGTGAAGGTGCTATAAACCATGGCAGATAGCACAGGGATAAGATGATGCTGAGCAGCACATCTGGTCTTGGTCCTCTACACAAAGTGAGGTTTAATTTTGCAGAATTTAAGGGTGTACAATTGCAAGTTGTCAGTATTTGCTCAGACTGGCTCTGGGGTTTAAGGAAAAAACCTTTCCACCCTGCAGAGCTGTTTGCAGCCTCGTGTGGCTTTGCAGGGCTGTTGCTCAGGGATGGCCACGTGCCAGAAGGGATGTCACATCACAGGAATGCTGTGAAAACCTGGTGGAATCTCAGCTGTGGGTCCTGGGGAGGCATTTCTCCACTTCAGTGTGCCCTACCTGCACTCTGAGTCCTGGGCTCATCCCACCCTGACACACACAATCTCTGAAGTTTTGGTAAGAACTTCAGCAAGGAATAACATCATTTAAACATTCCTTTGAATACATCCTGCTGATCCCAGTGATTTGTTGGGCACCTCACTGTTTGTTGTGTGACAAGTTGGACTTTGGACAAGGTCAGCTCTTGAATCTTGATTATGTTTTTTTCCCCTTGAGCCAGAAGACATTGATTTGTACATCTAGTTTACCTTGTTTTCTTAGCCATTTGTGACACAGTACAACAGTTCCCATCGAAAAAAGTGTCATGTAAATAAATTACAACTTAGGACGTATACATTAAATAATTTTATAAATGAACTTTAAAAATGAAGGAATAAAAAATGCCAGTCCCAACTTCAATGGCTGCAGTGATTATTCTGATCATGTTGTCATGTGTAATGAAGCACAGTCCCATCATTAATCAAAAGAACCAATCAGATAACTAATTTAGGCAATATTCTTTACCACAGGACATGTCGGTCAGTAAAAATGCATTAAAATAGCAAAAGATCAATAGTAGACGCTAGGGACTGTGTTTACAAACCAGTCTTAAACTTTAGGGTATTATATTCTCAGTCATACTGGGCATCTGATTTTTTTAAAGATAAAATAACATATAAGATAAATGCTGAGATTTTATTTTCAGTTAATAATGTGCATTAGGAGCTGTCTGCTGCAAATGTATGAATTGCTGTGTTATTTAATGATTTCCACAAAAGTGTGTTTAGCTACTTTCTAAATACACTCTAACTAGACTGGAGTGACACTGCACAGGAAAGAGTTGGCAGGTTCAGGATTTACCGATGTGTGCCTTCAATACCTTATGTGGGAGCCCACATCAAACACTCTGCCTGGCAAACACTATTTATGTTCTGCCTTGGGCAGCCTTGTGTTTTACATAGTCAATACCTTTATTTAAATGCAGATTGAAGGGACTTTGTTGCAAGCAGAGGCATAGTTATACTTTTTCTAACTTGGATCTTTTTATTCCTTAGGAATGAGGGGGGTTTTTTTGTTTTGTTTTTTTTTCTTTGCAAATAATTCCGATAATGAGAAAGTGAATCTCAGATGTGAAATATTTCCACTGGGTTTCATCCTTTCAAGATGGTGAAGGGAAAACAGAACAGAGCCTTAGAATAACTGTGGCATGGTAAGGTCTGCTGCCCAGCTGCACACACAGCATCACCCTGCTGAACTCTGTGTGGAGAGCAATTCCCCTGTGCCTGCACAGCTGTTCCCAGCTCCAGTGCCAGCCCAGAGAGCCTCTCACTTGTTCAGAGCAGTGTAAAGTCACCAAGAGTTGTGAATGGGCTCAGTGCTTAACCAAACCATCGTGAGCTGTGTCACCTACCTTTCACAGGACTCATGAGCAGAGGGAGTGCTCCAGCACTGACAGGACACCTGCAGGGGTAGGAATAGTGTATTAGGCAAATGCAACATTTATAGGATCTCTCTTTGGGAAAACACATCTTATTTTCAAAAATAATCAACAGCTTCCTATCCTGCTGTAAGGAAAGCAGAGCTGTAAGCAGCAGTGCAGCAGGGAAAGATGACTGGCACCTTCATCAAATGTGACAGGAACAGCTCACCTGAATTGTTAAAAGTTGTTTCCACCAGAACTGTCGTGTAGCAGCCTCTCCAACACTGTCCTGGGACCACATGGGAAAGGAGGAGTGGATGACTGAGTCATACTTTGCAATTTTCATGGGAAAAGAAAAATAAATTCTACAATTTGGACGAATAAACGTAGAATCACAGAACCATAGAATGGCCTTGAAGATCATCTAGTTCTTGAAAGAAGAAAGCAAAAAAAAAAGACAAAACCCCCCAAATCCAACCAAAGAAGAAAACCCACCAAACAACAACATCAAAACAAACAAACCGACCAACCAACAAAAAAACCCAAAAACCCAACCAACTGAAAAAAGACACACCAAAAAAAAAACCCAAAAGCCCAAAACCTCCCTAAAGAAGCAACAAAACAAAGTAAACAAAAAAAACCCACCAAAACCCAACAAACAAACAAAAAAACCTCCACCATCAAAACAAACAAACAAAAATCTATTTTAAAAAAAAGCCCTCCAAAAAAACCCCACAAAAACCCAAACGGGTTGCAATTTGCAGCAGTCATACCTACAGCTGCATATCTGGTTGCACTCACTGGACTATACTGACTCCCCATTGTTGAATTCCTGGTCAAATTACTTATAATTCTGGCCTCCACAATGTCCTGTGCACGGAGATTCTGTGATGATGGCTAGGAAAAACCCAAGGGCTTTTTTTCTACAAGCAAGTTAAATTTTAACCCTGCTGCCTGTTTCACACAACACCTAGTAGCTCTTGAACTATCCTTCCCACCTCTATGTTTTGCACATCTCTGTCACATCTTCTCACAGCCATCTCTTTTCTGAGGCAAGCACTGCTGACCTATTTAATCTCTCTTCACCCAGGAAGCCATTTGGTGTCTTGTGGAGTTCCTCAGCACCTTCTCCAGTTCAGCCATAGAGCTGGTGCCTCCAAGAGGCTCCGGTGGCCTATAAACATGGAAATACTGGAGATGTCACCAAAAAAAACCCAAAATCACAATTCAGTCCGGTGCTGCTGGCATGGGGACCAGGCACCAGCCAGAACTGTCCCACAGAACACTTTAAGCAGTTGGTTGGGATGGGTTTTAATGCTTGAGTGCTTAACAGTAAGCATATGCTTAAACATTTTAACACCTGACAGGTTTGATAAATGAGCTGATAGGAGGCTACTACTGTAGTCAAAAACACACCTAGTAGTACTTTCAGAGAAGCATAAAAACATCTGAGATATTTGAACTGCTGAGGACCCTTGCATTCTGTTATTTCAAGAGATTTTTATGAGATACTATTTGCTGATGTTTTTCTTAAAAACACACAACCTTATTTTATTTTAAATAATTCAATTACTTCTTTCTATCCAATAAAACAAGCTCATTCAAATAAAATCAGAATTACTTCCCTCTTTTGGCTAGGGTACAGCATCTTTTGTACCCAGCTAAGCAATCTTCACAGTGCTTGGCAATAATCCTGCTTAGAAGGGCAGGATTTAGAACAGATGCAGACTTCTCCATGTTGGGGTGCTACCAAGTTCTCTGTTGATTAGTAGGGTGCATAATTGGGTATGACAGAATATAGATTTCTGGCAGAAAATAATTTCTAATGGGAGAAGCCACTTGCTGAGGACACCCACTTCAATTAAAGGTGGACCAAGGCTCTAAGTTAGGATGTTAACCCTATGACTTCTCCTAGACTCACAATTTCTGCTTTTAGAAGCTGGGATTCATTATCTGGTTGTGCCATTAACAGAAAAAAAGCCATGAAAATAATGTACAAACTTAGGAGTGGAAACAAGGGTTCACCTGAAAATAGTTCACTGAATCTGTCCTGCACACAGCAATCACCTTTGATCATAGAATACTATATAAATATTATGCAAACACTATATTCTGATATATAGTAACTTCCAGCTAAGCAGAAGATCTCAAAACCATTTAATTTTTAAACTAGTTCTTGATGGGGAGGGGGCAAGTTACGCTCTTTGTGTGCAGTGTCAGCCCTCTGTGCATATTGTCCCTCCAAGTGCCTCCCAGTTTGAAATGAAAGGAGTGGAAAACCAAATTCTGAGGAGATAAGGGTCTGTTTGGATGCCATGATATGATGCCTGTTACAAAGCCCACTTAAGTCACACAGAGCCTTTCTATCAGCTTAAATTTTACCTGTGTTTTAGTTAAAACTGATCTCAAAGCAACAAGTCTTTTGTTTTAATCCCTTCGTCTGCTTATTTTTGATCAGCCAGCGTGTTCAGCTCACTCTAAAGCAAACAAAAGGGTGAAGCAGCCTGTGTTACAGACAGGCATGGGGATATGAGGTTGCCCTGAACCAGATCCGAGTCGCTGCTTTAGCATGTGTTTATCTCCTTGAAATCAGCAATAATCCTTATGTGCTTAACGTAAGGCATGTGCTCAAGTGCTTCATTTGATTAAAGCCTGACTGATTGGGTAAAGGCTTTTGATCTTGGCCTCTTCTTTGGAAAGGGAAGGAAAGAAAACAGAGATCAGTCCTAGACAATCATATTTATAGCACTGTGTATGCCACTGTTGCTGCTCCAGGGAGACTTTATCTGCAGCAGGGTCACTCCTGAGGACTCCACACCCGACCAGACCCTGAGGCTTGGCACTGGCTGGCTCCTGGGAAGGGGTGTAGGATCCATGCAGAGCAGAGCAAGGGGAATTGGCCAAACACGATGGCGAGAGATCTCAGCAGTGCTTGTCACTGCCAGCTTGCTCCTGACTGCTACAGTTTCCCAAAGGAGTCCCTTAAAAGCTGCCACCAAAAGCTGCCATAGCTCACACTTTCCTCTCTGCCTCATCCATGTCTCCTGGGTGTTTGGGAATGCCCATTATGGATCCAACTGGGACAGCAGGCAGGAGTGCAAGGGCAAAGATTTATGCAACTTATGCATTGCACACTGACACAGAACTTCTGGAGTTTTTCCACAATGTCTGCATCAACTTTTTCTTGCACAAAAGGTTTCACTCTGAGTCTTTTGAAAAGAGCTGGCCTACGATCACAGGCAAGACTCACATGCAGAATGCAGCAATTCATGGAATTAAAAATGTCAGCTGCTTAACACTACACAGCAACAGTACAAACCAAGATGGGAAACATCTCGAGCTGGAGCTACAGGGGAATTTCAGGCATAAAACGTAATTGCTCCAACTGGAGTTCAGCCAGCACACCAGGATTCACACCCCTGTCCTGCAAAAATAATGCAATGAGGTGTGTGAACTGCAAATAATCATGACTTCAAATTTATGACTAACAGACATCTTAGCATGGTTTTTCCAGCAATACTGTCTTCTCTCAGCACCATACTGGGACATTTGGTCTGTGTTGACTCAAAGAAGAATATTGCCCACTGATTTACCAGCACCACTACAGAGTGCTATGAGTCCCTCACTCAAATAATGATGTGAGATTTAACATTACAGCATTGATTGGAATAACTGCAACTGCAGCACAAAGACCCTGTACCTCACAAAATATTTTTAAGATATTAGCTTAAGCTTTTCATCAACAATATGATATATTTTTTTAATTGTACTTTTGAATATTACAATAATAAACAGATAATAATTTGTAGAGAGAATACGAAGAGAGATACTGCAAACTATTTAATTCTTCGCTACATCTACATTGAAATTTGTGCCCTAGAAATAAAAAATTCAACCTTAACTTACTGCCATGATTCCCTTTATATTAAAAAAACTTTTGTGGTGCCACAGGTCTAACATTAGACATCAAAATGTTTTCAGAAAAATTCACATTTGTTGTATGGAAAATGTTTCAAGGAGATATTTCCTTTCCTTAAGGAACAAAATAATAATGTTTATTTTAAAAATTTGGGAAATTGAAGAATCAAAATATACCGTGACAATAAAAAAATATTTCTCTCAGAAAATATTTAGGAAATTTACATTAGGGGATATGTGTTGGTCCTCTCAAGAGAAGACAGAGGCTCTTGTTTCTCCCCCAGTACATGCTAGAGTGACTTGTCCCATCAGAAAACAACAGGGCAACAAGAGGATACACCCAGGGTAGAAGCCATTGGCCCAAACCTTTGGGCTGCTTTGGCTCTGGGCCTGGCGCAGCTCACCCAACACAGAGCCCCTGAAGGAACACAGACTGGCATTACACTCTTATTTGGATGTACTTTGAGGGTCTAAATAAGACAAACAAGGCATTTATGACTAAAGAATTTTTTCAATTGTATCCTTTGGACAAATTCTGGTACCTAGCCAATGCCTTGGAATATGTATTTTTAAACACAACACAAATATTGCAGCTCACTGACCTGTAAAACAGTGAGAATACAAAGAGCAGTGAGGATTAAACCACTTTAAATCGCTCCAGTTCTCACTAATACATTGTACTGGGAGAAAATACAAGGGGATACATTTACACCAAGTTCTGTCCTTTTTAAGTGATTCCATAACATGTACAGACTCCAGCACATTGGATAGTTATTTTTGATCTGTGCTGCATTTTAAACACAACAGTTTTTAAAGGAATCTGATTAACTCAATGTTACAACTGACAGAAAAGTGACAAGGTCCAGCAGAAACAGATGTTCCCTGCAACTCGCTTCTTCCATCCCACGTGTCTTTTAAGCAACATTCAGATTCCATTTGGCACTTCTCCCAATATTTTTTCCCCATCTTTAATGCAATTGTAGGAAAATTTGACGCTTATCTCACTGCTATAAATTTAATAGCAATATTAAAGAACATCACTCACGTTAAATCTAAGAAAGTGAGACCACGATAATGTACATAGTTTTATGCTAATCCTTTACCAGTACTCTTGTGTGCTCTCTTTTGCTTACATTAATACTCTGCTCAAAGTAGATTAGTCTGTGCAAACCTACCATGCCTGCTGCACTCTGCTCAAGGTCTCACCCTGCATGAGGACCAGCAGAGCAACACTGTGCTGCCACAGGCAGCTTGCAGTCATCAACATCATCATTATTATTTTATTTCAATTATTCAGCTGTTCTCAGAACACAAGTTTTCTCTGATTCTTTTATTCATCCCAGCAAGAGGGCAGTGAGCAAGCACCTGTGGGGGGCTTAGATGCTCTCTGGGGTTAAATAGGACAAACTGGAAACAAAAGTCACTGCAAACATAAATGCATGTTAGTTATAAGAGTATTAGCACAAAGAAATATCAGTGTATTGTAGAGGAACCCTAAATAAATGTCTGTTAGTAGTACAGAGTGGAAAACAATTTAGGTAGGAAGTTCCCAATCTCATCATCATATCTGCTCAATGTGGAAAGCCTTAAAAACAAAAGAAGGGAATGCATGTGTGTATGTTATACAGTTTAATAACTCTGCTGTAACTACAAATTAATTCAAATCTTGTACTTGCATTAAAAATGAACTCTATCTATTTTATGTTGATCATTAACTAAGAATATTTCACACTAGAGATTTGTCATATTAAGGAGAATTGAAACCACTTATATCAATTAATTGTATTATACATAATCTTAACATAGATTATCAAAAATAATTTAGATTCCATATTAAGGAAGTATTAAATAGTAATTCTGCAAGGAGTCATGACCCAAAGTCCTGCCTAAACATTTTGGGATAGGGAAAGTAATGACAAAAAAAAGTGTAAATCAAAAGCTGATTGTGAGAACCCTCCAGTGAAATTTCTCCATTGAAAACTGCAGTGTAATACAACAGAATTGCTTCATGCACACATGTCAGTGTCCTTAGGGACAGGGGCTCTGAGCTGGGAGGGAGAAGGAGGGGTTACAGCCTGGTGGTAGCAACAAATGCAAGAATAGGAGGTCTTAAATCCATCAGGATGAGAACCTGAATCTAGTTCTCCTCTTTACCAGACAGTCTTGTTTTGGACTTCCCTCTCTCCATTCCTCCTTTTTATCATACTACTACTAACTACTATTAACAACAGCAACAACACAGCACCGTAACAATATCAGTCTCTAATTTTGAATATTAAAAAAACTTTCCAGACCTTGAAGCCTCCGTATTTCTCACTCATTCTCATTTTTCATGGATAAATTCATCCTACTAACCTATCAAAACAGTCCAGAGAAACACAGAGTGAAAGAAAGCTGGACTCTGCTAGAGAGTATTAGGCAAAACAGTCCAGAACATGAGTTTATACAATTAAGAAACTTTTGAGTGCCACCAGTACAAACGCCTACAAGACAATCAAAAAAGCTTTGTGAGTACTGCCCCAGTTTTCATCTCTGTACAGTACCTGGCAAACACCTCAAAGCATCAGGAAGCATTTCAGCAATGGGAGGGGACCACAGGGGCTGGCACACCCCAAGACATGAAGAAGGGGGTTAGAGACCACCAGGAGTCCAGAAAAAAACATAATGATCCAGAATGAGCTGTACCATTCCCACTGGTTCTGCATCAGGGCAGGATTCTTGACGTGGGAAAGGAAATACATACTTATTCAATGATTGCCTATTTCTTCAATAAAATGAGCTTTGCCCACGGTTAACAAAAATGAGTCTAAATCAACTGTGAATTATTTGTTTAGGGGCTGTACCACCACAAATGAGCTGAAGCAGACACACAACACAACACCAGCAGTATCACTTAGAGGATACATATTTTACTCAGCCCAGAGAAGGCAACAACCTACTCAACAAAAGACCTCAGCATTACCATGTCTGCCTTTACAGACCAGTAACATTTGGTATATAACTGTCATGATTCTTCCATAAAAATACATATCTCCTGCATGTCAAAACACAGAGCTTTAAGATTGCTTGTTTGCCCTCAGAGGAAGAAATAGTCAGCCTCTGCCACAGCAGCCTCCATGGGAGCGTGTCCATTATCATGTCTTGGCACAGTGCAATGCCTGGCATTCTTCACATAACCTGCAGATAGCCCAGATACTTCTTGGAAAGAGATTTCAGTACAAACCTACCCGGAATGTTATTGGAGCCCCACTCAGTTCTGGCTATAACCTTGAAATAACCGAT
This sequence comes from Lichenostomus cassidix, assembly GCF_008360975.1. Taxonomy (NCBI): domain Eukaryota; kingdom Metazoa; phylum Chordata; class Aves; order Passeriformes; family Meliphagidae; genus Lichenostomus; species Lichenostomus cassidix. Next base: position 14,887,342 of record NC_139492.1, on the reverse strand, counting down.
AAAAGGGTTTTTGACATGCTAACTACCAGATTTACAAGCAGTAAGTGTACATGCCGTAGATCAAATTTCAATAATGCTATAACCTTCCTCCAGAAGGAAATATAAACTTAGCTGAATATTTCTGATTTTGTAAGAGTTCCACAATCACCAAACAGTCCACAAAGAGAATTTTTAAAGATAAAATAAATTACTAACTTTACCTCTGAATAATTCTGTGCATCAGTGTCATATCATCCTCAAATCTGTCATTACCCTGAGCCTTTTCCACGCAGGACAAATTAAAGATAGGGGAAGCTTCAGAAGTCCCAAAACCCCCTGGATGTCAGGACCCCATGTGCTGCCAGAGAGATGTCTCAGCATGTTGCAAATGCAATTTGAGAATTCTGGATTTGGAAATGGGCTGTTTAGCTCTCGGATGATGCAGAGAATCCATTAATTAACAAGTGACAGGAGACATACCCATCTCTTCCCTTCACCATCCCACCGGGAAGCGAGAGGAGCGCTGAGCATCCCCCAGAGCACAGAGGCAGCCCGTGGGGCTGGGGAATGTGACTGCAGCTCCTCTCACTGCTGTGCGACTCCCACCTTTCAGAGGAGCAGAGACTTCATCAGCTTCTGCTTCTGCCAGTCAGCTGAGACTTTTCTCACTGTCTGAAGTGCAGAAAAGAAAGGGAAAGCAGCAATGCCATGCCAAGGGAAGGGCTGCCTGTCACACTACCATAAACAAAGACAGAGACAGACCACTTTAAACAGGAATATTTCTCCATTGAGGAAAGTTGCAGACCTTTTATTGCATTCTGATACAATTTTTAATTCAGCTGGTATTTTAGCTTATGATTAAGCCTGAAAACAAATGAGAGCATTTGCAAAACCTGGAACAAAGATCAACCTCAGAACTTCAAACATTCTGGAAAAAGACCTTTTCAAACTTTTCTATCTGGTAAGCATCCTTAATACTGCCTGTCCAAGAGCATTGTGACATGCAGTGTGACCAGCGTTTCCCAGGGCCAGGGAGCCCAAAGCTGAGCAGTGTTGAACTCCAGCTCTCTCACCCATGCTCCCACCAGCCACACTTCAGGAGGCCACAGTGACACATGTGGTGGAAGTGGCTGTGTCTCACCTTCGCTCTAGATAAAGCAACTCTAACTAAAGGCATCCACCAGTTATGCAGTGAAAACTTTGTTTCAGAAGAATTAAGGGAATTAAACATTCCCGGCACAAGCTGAGCACTGCTGAGCCATCCAACCCAGCTCAGGCTCCAGCCTTCGATCTTCTCCCTTCCCTTCCATTCCTTTGCTCGAGGCTCATGGATAAAATTAGAAACATGCACATAATAGTGATCTTCATTCAAACAGTTCCTTGTTTACCCTCTGCCACCTACTTTGTCTACAGCTTTCTTTCAAGTAAATCATACAATTACTCTTTCCCTCCCACTCTACATTTTAAGCGACATTTGATTAACAAATAAACTAACCCTTAATAAGAAAACTATTGTCTAAATAAGCACTAATACTTTAAATTAAGCACTTTAAATACACCTAATTATGTATTTAATCAGGATTAACAGGACATGCATTGTATGCTAACTAAATACAAAAATTAAATTACTTAAAAGGTATTTATTGAGGTTCAAGAATTATATAGAAAAGAAGAATTTGGTACAAGCTGGCATATAGGATAACTTTTATTTAACTTAAATAATAATAATGAAATAAATGTTTAAATCCAGTGATATCACTTATACTTGCTTTGTGGATAGATATACATACATCACAAAAATAGGGTTGCTTCCATATGATATACCTCAACACACTTAACCTGGAAGCATCCAGCTGGCTTACAATATCCCACATCTCTACCTCTGAGCCAGAATTTGGGAATTTGTGGTCTGCAGAAAACGTGAGCATTTTGAAATAATTTTCCATTCAAATTCAGATCAATATTTTATTTAATCCCTGCCCCCCCCCCCCCTTTTCTTCCCCCTCCCCCTTCTCTCTTGCCTGAACCTTTTACAGAATGGAAATCCATCAGAGCTGCCCAGGGCTATGCCTGCTGGAAGCCTGAGGGTCTGTCTGGGAATTCTCCTTGTGTTCAGGGCTGGATGTTGCAGTGCAGATGTAAATCCGGAGAGCCGAGGCCCTGGATGTGGGGCAGGCTTTCTGCTGTGGCTACCTTCGAGCCGCAAGTGCTGGCAGGCAGCCACGGAGCCACGCAGGTGACCTGGCAGGGAACCAGACAGATTTACAATGAAAATCTGCTTAGCAGGCTAGGTTCTCTGGGAAGATTCATTGAAAGCCAGATGTTTTTGTGAAATGTTTTGCTTTTGACGAATCGGCATTTTCTGATGGAAAAGAAAAAAAACTTTCTCTCCAAAAACTTCCTCTGAGCTCTGCCGGCAGCTGCTGCTGCTAGGAGGAGCCAGCAGTGACATAGCAAGGTTGGGGACAATGTCCCAGGGCCTCCCAGCTCGTGATCCCCTCTCTGTCCCCACTGCAGCTGAGGTTCCAGAACGGGTCCTGCTGTTCTCCAGCACAGCAGTGGGAACTGACCCCCAGACAGCCATCCCCAGCACCGGTGCTCAGACACCAACACTGCCTCCACACCAAGCAGAGCAGCAAACACTACAATATCTCTCAGAAGCCCTTTCTCCTCAAAGCAGCCCCAGTGTGGACACACAGCAGGCTGGCAATCTCCTGGGGATGGGTGTTCCTGGCACCAGCATCACACCTGCCTTCATCCTCATCCCCCAGTGATGCATGTCAGGGTGGCACTGGAGCCACCAGGGAGCTGCTGGTGGGGTGCCCCAGCCTCGGGCTGTGCCATGCCCCCAGCAAGCCCAGCACAGCCACGGTGGCAGCACACCAGGAACCTGACGAGCTTTAACTTCCAGCCCTTCCTGCCACCTTCTGCTGTCTGCTGACACGAGCAGCAAAAGGCAGCCGGCGCTTGACAGCTGAACACAGCTCAGACGGATAACGGCTTGTGTCTAACAAAGCCATTCCTAATAAAAGAAATAGGCATAAAAGCAGAGAAAAGGACTGTGCTGCACGCAGGGCTTGGGGAGTGACTGAACGGTGGTGCTTCTTTCATACCATGAGCTATCTGGAAGTGGCACTGAAGGCGAGCACATGAAAAGTGCTGATGAAAACTCTGCTTTAAAGACTTCTTTTTCTGAGGCAAGGAATGCTGTATGTCTTTCTCTCAGCAGCAAGCCAGACCCACTACTTTATTTCTGGTGCTAAATAAACGGTATACATTAAATAGTCACTAGGTCTTCAGAAACTTCACCTCCAATATTATTTTAAAGAAGTTTCAGCTGCAAAAAGCAATGTCGTTTGATTTTCTAGACATAGCTATCTTTCAAATTAAAGGTTTTATTTTTTGATACACAAAGTTTAAAAAAAAATCTCTTGAATCCATCACATTCAGAACATCTGTCTGTCCCAAAGTCTCAAAACATTAACACATACTTTGACTGTAAATATGTTAGAATATCCAAATAACTGTGTGTCAAATATGACACTTTCTTGTGCTAGTGAAAGCCAGATGAAATTCATCAACTTCAGTAGATTGCAGATTTAGAGTTCTGTAAATAAGGGAAAAAATTGGCCCTGTGCTTTAATTAACATTTTAAATCAAATCTGCATTTGAAAATGTGCCAAAATTGGAATAGATCATAAATAACCTTGGTCTGCAATATTATACTAGAACATACTTGTGCCTTCTTTGCTTTAAAAAAAAATGTGTTTTTTATCAAACGATAATTATGGTTGTGCTTAAAATGATCCCCCTTAAATTCTTCAGGAAGGTTAAATGACTGAAATGGCTGAATATTAATATTTTCCCTTTAGTCAGGGATTCAAAACAATTCCCAACAAAACATTGGGGCCGGCAGATTTGGAGGGCTGTGTCATTAACAGCCGCTGTCATTATTCTGCTTACATGCTTGTTCTGCAGAGACCGTATTTTCAGTAATAAATAATGTTTTGAAACAAACAGGTGATTTCTGTAAGAAGAATCGACAGTATTTTTTGAAGGCAGTGGTTTCTGTAGAAACCTTTCCTCTCTTTGTCCTCTCCTATCTGCAGGGTATTGACAGCTCTGACAAGACTTTGATTATCTAGTCAGCAGGAGCCTGAGACTTGTCACTTGTCAGGTGTGAGCCGGCAGTCACGCCGCTGATGAAACAATTGAAAGGAGATAGGCTGAGCATGAGGAGGATCAGGGTCATCAAGCCCAAAATGTACGCCTGTCTAGTAAGGGGATGGCTTACACCCTCATTAATGACTCCAATAAGGCAGGAGAGAGAGGCGGGGAGGAGCTGGAGCAGGGAAATCAGAAACGCCAAGGTTGGGGATGGTGGAGAAACTCCACTTGTCGACATCTGTTTCTTGCCCTTGGCTCTGCAGTGACCAGACCCCAGCAGCCCCAGGAGAAGCTGCAAAGCCACCAGCACATTGCCACTCTGAAGCCACCCCCTCCCTGCTCTGGGTAAGGGGTGAGGTAAATGGCAATCTGCCTCTCCTCCCACGCCAGGTTTCCAAACTGCCCTGCCCAGCGGTGACGGTGAAAGGCAGAGTGGGTCTCTGCCCGGACCTGTAACAGTTGGAACCCTGCTGTTTCAGCCCCACTGGAAAATTAACATCAACCCCACCACTTCTGAGTGATTGTGTTTCAACTGCCTCCAGCATTGGACAGAAATCCCAGCTGTGACAAACGCCCTTGAGTAGAGGTGTGGGTGCAGTGGGGTGATGTCTGCTGTCCCACCACTGCTGAGGACACCTGTGCAGTCACCTGCACTTCTGCACTGCACAGCTGACACTCCAAGAGGAGCACAGACTAATCCAGAGACAGGCTTAGCCAAAGAGGCCAATATAGAACAATAGCCCTTGTCTGGCAATTGGCAGGACTTAAAATGCTTTGTACAAAGATGTCTGTAATCCATAACTAATATCCTGTCTGTGTATATCATACACAAACGGTGGGTCAGTGGATAGAAGCTTATCCTAAGAACATTTCACACAAAACTGGATTAGTACAATATGCTTTGCACTGGAAAATCATTCACAAACTTCAGCTCATGTAAAATCTGGGACTTTTTTTGGTTGGTTCTTCACACATCATACACTGCTTGTTTTACTGTGATCTGCCTTACTTACCTATTCATATTAAAATGCTGCTCGAGGTATGCTTCACAAGAATTAACAGGAAAAATACTGCTGCCCAGAAACTCTCTCTTTTAAATTTAAATGACAGCATAAATTATTATGCACATTTAGTTAAAGCCACAGGAAAAATCATGAGTATCAAGGACACAATCTGTCAGTTAAACGCATTAAAACCTGCAATCCTTTCACTGATTTCAGGACTTTCTCTTCAAATCTGGGCAGACACAAGGCCACAGGCATCATAGTTTGGGGTCCTATCACAGAAGTAAATTGTGAGCTGCATTTACTAGTGTATGTGAGCCCCAAACCTTTGCAAAAAGTTTGGGAGTTGTCTGCTGTCCGTTATAAAACTGATTACTGGTGTTCCTTAAATCTCAGGGATATTTAGATGTATGGATAAGATAAGCATGGATTAACTATGTCTGACTATGCATATCAATTGAGGAGAAAATTCTGCTCTGAGATAAGGCAGCAGTGAAAACCCACAAGGCAGAACAGGCAGAATCTCAGAGGGGAGGAGGCTGAAGGTTTCTGGCACTGGCACATGATGGGACACACCATGGCAGGGAAAAGGTGGCTGCTTAACTGAGGAGGGGCAAGAAAACACACGGCTGTGCTACTCAGTGGGAAATGCCAGAGGTATCCATACCACTCTAAACTTTTTTTTGTTTTTTCCAGTAACTCTGCACAACTTTATTGCCATGAAAGGGGAGCCAGCTCCCTGTAGCTCTGTGCAGGGGAGGGTGGTGCACAGCACCATCCCCATGGATGAGTGATGGGTAAAACCTTTCCTGCACAGCTGAGCAGTTATCCTGCACTTGGCCAATCCAACAGTGAGACATTTTTCACTGAGGAATTCCAAAGCGCTCTGTGTGAGTTTATTGCAGGTATCCTAACCACAATTCCCTGTGCCTGAATGAGAAAGCATTAATGCACCTGCTGCACTGAGGGCTGAACACCCACTGTGATTCCTTACATTTAAACACACAAGTTTATGGAGTTTCCAGTATTGCTCAAAAGGGGAACACAGCTTAGAAAATATCATGTATAGAGTTCCTTATGCTGGAGTTTTTAGGGGTACCTATCATGGTGAAATGATACTTGAATTTCTCCATAGGAGAACAAGTTCTGGACTGCTAACCATGGATCCAGAATGGAATGGATCCTTGATAGGAGGGTGACAGTGTGAAAAATAAAGTGCTCACTGAGAATACTAGGGAGCAATGAATGACAGGTACTGATCAATGGACTATCAAGCATGTTTTCAGCCATCAGTTTATTGTTATTAATACTTTAACTTAATCTCCAGCTTTCAAATAAATGATAATGCATTCACTGCTGTCTCTCAGATTTGATTTCTTGTCTCTAAAACATTGAATCAGAAATGTAACCTGAGAATGACAAATTTACACCAATGTCATAAACCCTTTGAAATGAATTACTTATGCCATTTTGGGGAGGGGACTGGCCTTGGCTGATCACAGGGGGAAGTCTTGCCTCACCTGCCCACCCTGAGGCCCCACACTCTCCCACTGTCACCTGAAAAAGTAAATAGTGGCCTCTTGAGACTAAACCTCAGCATGCAGTTAGTGAGCATTCAGTTAAAAACAATACCAAGGAGCAGGCCCCAAACTGGGTGATGCTCACACATTTCCATACTGGTTTCTAACTCACTGACCTCCCAGGGCAAAGCCATACCCTGTACTTGCTCACACCTCCAAACTATCTGAAATTAGTGACATTAAGATTTTGGCTGCATTTGGCTGATTGCTAGGCTACACCAGCATAGTGATTCAGTGAAGTGCAGAGGTTACCTAATTATTCTGATATTGCCAATAATTTTCTGAGCAATATGCCAAGGGCTCTACAGCAGTAATAGGAATTCAGCCTCTTCATCACTCAGGAAGAACCCATATCCTAACGCCTGGCTTTGATTTCACATGGTGATTTATCAGACATTTGCATTTTTGGGGGTTTGTTTTGTTTTGTTTTTGTTCAAATGGAAACACTGCTTTACTGCATTCAAACCTGAAAAACTATATTAGCTCCAAGTAAAGCAAAGCTTCCTTCAGCTCCAGCCAGCACATCTCATCCATGGAAGAGAGTCCTATCCCCATCTACTGCCAATCATAATAATTCATAAAGGGTGCCACAGAGATTTGAATGTAATATTTGATCACTTTTCCAGCCCTTGCCAGTATGTTACAAGAGCAGAGTTTGCAAGAAGATCAAACCAGAAAGCTATCAATGCTCAGGTATCAATATACATATTTTCTAGAATATAAAATCCTCCAGTTAATATAAAATAATGGTGGAAATTGTTGGCAAATTAAAGATGGTTGTTATAGATTCCAAAAATATTTTTGCTTTCAGCAAAATACATTTTTAATTACTTTCCTACTAGCTGTCATTTTTCATAAACCAGTCTAGACAACTCGTGCCAAATCATGCAAAAACTGATCTCAATGAAAAGCTTTCCTTTAGCACCAAAGATCAGAAAACATTCTCTCTTTAAAACACATGTGGAGTTTAATAAAACACTTCTAGATAAACTTTTCTGTTTGTGGAGTGCTAAAAAAAAAGTAAAAACTTCCCTTTGGAAAAGGGGTACATTAAATATGAAATAATACCAAATAATTCTTTTTCCAGTTTAGAAATAAACTTGAAAATATAAATATACACATCTATGTCACATTTTTATCCTCCTCTGAATTCAAACCTTTTCCCAAAACATATTACTATAAGATACATCCCAACAAAATCTGCATGAATAGTGATAAGATGTACATATATGTTTCCGCCATGCCTTTTATCTTTTTTATGTTGAGCTAACTGGAAAGGAGGGAGAAACAGTGAAAAATAATCTAAATTTCTATTTATTTTTCACTTTTAACTGGAATTATTAAGCTGAGCTATAGTATTCAGAAGTAAGGAATTATGTATAGTAAAGAAAGTAGATTTTGCTTTTAGCGTCATAATCAATGTCCAAATCTAAAATTGATATAATTGACTATTAATTAATTCCCTTGATATTTTCATTAGCACATCCAAGCAACAAGTCTTCTGTTTGGCACTTCTGAATTATTCAGGAAGTACTCAGATTGCTATAATGAAGGCGTTACTGCCTGATACTATGCTGGATAATACAGTTAAATTCACAGCATGCTTTTATTTTTCTATTCTGATTGGACAACCAAAGATTTCCCTTAAGATATGTGAAATGAAATTTCAGAGACTCACAAAATAAAAAAAAGTCAAGAAAAACGTCCAAAAAATTTTTTTGTGAAAAAAAATCCAGCTCTATACTTTCAATAATTGTAGCTTTCTCTTAAATCCTGTAACACTGCAATGACGAGAGTTGCTGTGGGTGGCACCTAAATCTGTTTTGAAGGCTCATTAGGTCTCTCGAGCTGCCTCTCAGTCCGCCAGAGCCCAAAATGCCCAAATGCCAAGCAGAGATTAACCAATGCCATTGCCCCTTCTATCTGTCCCTCCATTAGCAATGTAACCACAATACTCACAAATACTCCAAAAAATCCCTGAGGAAACATTGGTGGCCTCACCCAGGTAAATCCTGTCTGATGTCAAATGTTGATTTTTGCCAGGGGAAAGACTCCAGGACTGACCTAACCAGGAGAAAGTTAGTAGTGCTCTTTCTGGATGCTTTGGTTCGTGGTGTGTCAAAAGCCATGACAGCTGGTAGGGCTTGTGCCAAACTTGGCAGTTTTGTCTTTTTTTAACACTGTGGTTTGGTTTGTTTTTTTTTCTTGTAAGGTACTAAGTGGCAGAAATCCCATAAATCTTGCCATTCCAAAAAGAGAAAGCTTGAGGGGACTGGGTGGTACATTTGATGGATGCACTGTCCTTAATGCACTAGCCTTTTCCCTAAGGGATTATGGTTTTGAATTTAGTGCAGAGAATGAACTGATCCTCAACTGATGGCACTAAAAGTTTATCAGCAAAGGATAGTTTTACCTTTCAGATCATCACTGTGTTCTCTGACATGATCTTACTCTGTACAGATCCTTCAGTGCCACTCACAAAACCAATAAACAGCCACTACAGAGGCTGCCCTGGTTGTTTTTTGTTTTTTTCTTTTCTTTCTTTTTTTTAACAGAATGCTACTAGTTCTAATTAATTTAGTATTTGTCACTTGGACACTATCTCCCATATGACAATCTCCAAAACCTCCAAAGACCTTCCAAAGATTAACGATGTTACATCAATGAAGCAGAAAGAATAAGAAATAGCTCTCCCCTCAATGAAAAGCACTCCCATCTCAGGGGGAACAGGACATCCACTTAGAGTTATAACCTGGACGAACTGGGCCTTGGGGGATGAAGAGCCCACCAGTCCCTGTGAGTGAAATACTGGTCCTACAGCAGTGAGGTTGATGTTACTAGGAGCTGGTGACCCAGTGGGTATGCTCTTCCCAAGCCTCCTACGGGACCCTGTGGCTGCAGGAAGACATGGCACAACTGAAATGTAGGAAAGTGGAGGAGGTTTTGATGATACTCCCTAAGAAGGAGACTTTAGTACCACAAATTAACATCGACACAGGGGCAGACGTGTCCCTGAAAAGGGGAGCTAAAATCTGGTTTTAGAAACAGAACATGAAAAAGCATGACACCTTCAAACACTAAGTCACTTTGTCCCTGTGCAGAGGGTTGGATCACAATCCATGTGGTTACCAACCCTGACCAGAAATCTCAAGGAAGCAGTAAAGGAGATTCCATGGCACCATTCCTGTCTAGCCCTTCAGGGAAAAGGGCTCTCTTGCCATGGGGAATTGCCCTGTTCTAACATGGAGGGGTTGAGCTGGTCGAAGGAGAGGAGAGACCCTGCAGCCATCACTGCCAGCCTGGCTCTGGGCTGGTTTCCTGCCCCACATCAGTGTCCAGGACAGCCTGGGAAGGACATTTGCACCTTCTGCTTGCTCCATGTCCACCCCACCAGGGCGAGCTGAAACATGCCCTCTCCTTTTATAGCTCCTGTATAGATGGCTGCACTTTGAAGTATATCAGTATATAAAACTGTATCATTCAACATTTAAAAAAGAGCTTCCAAATACACACTGGGCAGCTTTATCAGTTAATTTGAACTTGATGAAAAAAAAGCCACATTTTTAGATTTGATCCTCCTGGTCTTAAAATATTAATCAGACACATGCTCAGTATTGTTTTTTAATCCAACTGTCTCTAGAATGCTTATTGACAATTTACAAAAAGAAGTTAGAAAATAGTAAAGGGAAATATGTAAGTAATTATGGTTCTAGTATTGCAGGGCCAACTGAAGTAAATTAATATAAGGCAAACATTTTGTGGATTTGTTTAATTATTTGCAAGTACAATTAAATCTGCAAGTACAATTAAATCATAGTGCATTCAATGGGGTTTATAAATGGGAGTGTTCCTAATGAGTCTTTTCAGAACACTCCAAATCCTTTGCAAAATACAGATATGCTTCCAGGTTGTTTATATCCACTCGCTGAATAGCTGACTGCACCCAGCTGTGGCTACTTTCCAAAAACTTGGGAACAACTTTGTTAGGTGCCAACGAAGTTCCCCTCATGCTAATGATCATCAGAAGACCTTTCCACCTTTGTTCCCCACGGATCTCCCCTAAAGAGCTCAGGCAGACTTTGTGGAGATTTGTGTGGCCCAGCAGAGCAAAATGAGTCAAAGGGAATTTCACTGGCTCTGGGTGGTACCTACAGTGATTTCTGATCTGCTTGAGGAGTTACTTTCTGTGGACTCTGGATACTCACCAGAGTATTCATATCCCAAATCCAAGAATACACAAATCTTGGAAGGTTCCTGAAAAGCTGCAGCATTACAACTCTGCCACCACTGGACTCAGTGAGTTCATCCCAGAGCTCACAGCGACAGACCAGTGCCTAGAACTCAATCCTAAATTACTACAGTGTCAAGCAAAACTAATTAATTACTTTTGTTTAAATAGATAAGGTTATATAGTGCTCCTGTTAAAGTGAAAAAAAAATTCCTTTTCTGAAATACATTGTAACCTGCAATTCAATACCCTGAAATTATATTTCAGATTTCACATGTTTATATGACTTCAAATACTGTGTATTTTTTTTTCCATTTTTCATTAAGAATTGGGAAAAAAACAATTACTGACCCGGAAAGTATTATCTGAGAGGTATCCAACGTGTCTTGAGCTCCTGAACAGTCAAAGTAATTAAAACCTGAAGGACATTCAGTTACATTTGTACATGTCTGAGCACTGTACAGCATGAAATACCCCCTGTGCAATGGAACTCATCTAGACCTTTCTGTCTGCAACTCACAGAGTTGAGACATGTTTTGAAAATGCATCTTTGACTTTGGTTCTTCAAAGAAATCCTGAGAAGAGGTGAAAACGAGAGACTGTTCGAAACACTCCAAAAGGCCTGTGTTCTTCCAGAGACTATTAATTACCAACTGAGCTGCCAATCCTTTCAGAAATGGATCAAAAAGCCACAGAAAGCAGTGACTTAGCAAAAAGAAGCAACTTCCCATGTTTTGTTTTTTTTAGAGAGAAACTTTTTTTCTTTTTTCTTTGCATTTCCAGGAATTTCACAACTAGTGGCAGATGTTTTGTGTTGCATGGCTCTTACTCCTTTAAAGGGATGAGCAAACATACATAGTGTTCAATAATGCATAGGAATGTCATACATTATAGGCATTGCCCCATCCCTCTGAGGTCATCAGCCTTTTGATATTACTAGACTTAATACTTTAGACCAATCAACCGCAAAATTTGCTTTTCCTTGATCCTTCTCCCAAAAATCACAGCATTTTAGTATTACTGATTACAGCTCAGCACCATTTCGGGTGGTTACTCCACTCATGCTGGGTGGGGCTTTAGAGGGACAGAAGTGGCTTGGTTGATTTTTCTGATGAGGACAAAAATCCTGAGCCTGAGGAGCCCAGCTTTGTGCTGCTGAGGGCTTTGGTGCACAAAGCTGGGGGCAGAGCGGGAGTCCTGCCTGTGTGGCTGAGTGTTGATTGACCTGCAGAAGGATGTGTGTGAGCCTGCCTGTGGGGGAGGGAGATTATCAGCAAGTGAGGGATCTGCTACTAGCCTTTAAATTGAAAGCTTTATACTCTGTGCTTTTATAACTGATGTTTTATAGATGTAAAGTGTTCACAGCCTCAGTGACAGCATCCACTCTACCTTTCTGAAAGGAACAGGCACCTGACCTCAGCTGGGTCTTTGATGTGGTGGCTTCAGCTCCCACTATGTAAATATGTTTATTTGCTACAGAAGCAAGTTCTTTAGGATGAATGACTGTGATTGCTCTTCCATAGGGATATGAGAGCATGGGGGGACTTTCCACGAGTAGAACCCTCTATGACCACATTTTTGTACATCTTAGATGGGGAAAACACTGTCCAAAACACTACTGAGACTCACATCTCCGTGTTGTTTTCCATCTGCTTCCTCATATACACTGTTTTCCCAAGTTCAGAAACTTAGATAAGCTCTTTCTATCCAGTTTTCTGCCAAACTGACCTGGAATAAGTTTTTTAAATAATAAAAATAATTTTTAAAAAAGGCAAAGAAAAAGCAGCATTTAATTTTAAACACATTTCCTGTAAATCATGCTTTAGAGGTCATTCATGAGACCAAGATTATTTTAAATTGATTGCTGTTTCCAAAAATCAATACTACCCACACATCCCCTACTATTACTTTCCACTCAGGACTCAAGCCAGGCTTCCACTTCTCCCACAGGTGAGCCTTTTGTAGAGTTCGGACTAAAACCACAAGAGACCTGCTTGTAATGCTATTAAAGCAACGCAGGTACAGTAAAGCACATAGGATGTCACACAAGGAATTGATGGGTTAAACAGATCTCCTTTTCAGGTTTGGGATTTGTATGAGGAAATTATGTACATGTAGCCAGGCACGGGCTGAGGACATGGCTGCACTCTGACAATGGCTTTTCCCCTTATCTAGGATCTTTTAATAAAGTGTTAATTATAAAGGCTTCTCAACTCATTGTTTAGAGTCCTAAAGAGAAGCACACTTTTCCTGTCAGACACGAAGGGTTTGCAGCAAGTGAATTTGTCTTGTAGCAGTAAGCTGTATTTTCCTGGGAAGTGATTAATTTAAATGGGCTGGAGCTGCTCTGATGTCCTGCAGGCTCCAGTGCTCCCTGCTCAACAGAAAACCACAGCAAACCCTGCCACTGGTGCCGTGCCTCGGAGGGCTGTGTTTGCAGAGTTTTATAGGTAGGACAGATGCCCACATTGAGCCTTTTCCTAGTAAGACCCAAACACCCAACAGTGCCCAGGGGAAGGGCTAAGAGCAAGCACATTTAATCCTTGCTCAAGTTGTGATCTTGTTTTGGTGAGGGATGGTGTGCAGATCACCTTCTCCAGACCATTCGTTACTGTAAACACCTCCACCATGTCCTCTGGTGTCACCAGAAGAGTAAACAGGTTTGCAGATAAATACAAAGTTACCTGTAATAGAGGTATCACCATGCACTTCCATTAACTTCAGCCAAAAAGGAATGAAAAGTGTGGGGGAAAGGAAAAAAAAAAATATTCAGCATCTGAAAGCAGCACTGTCTCTAGTATGACATGCCGTGTAAAGTGAACCTTCAAAGGAAAAATAATATCACTTTGTAATGCTGATATTTTGCTGAGTTATTTATTTTATGACAAAAAAGCATTGTGCTATGTGAGCGGATATGAATTTACTACTTTTAAATAAGCAAATAAGAAAACAAAAACAGATCACAATAGAAAACTTCCTGTAATACTTTCAATAGATGATCACAATAAGGAATTAACCAGGGAAAAACCTGGCTTATTCTATTACTGTCCCTGACCTGTTAGGGTATCACCTTAACTCCATGGCCAGGAGTTCACTGCTAAGAGCAGACAATCCCTGCATGCTTTCATTCCTTGCACCAGTCAGACATGAGCCAGCCCTGCTGTAAACACACCCAACCCCTCTCTCTCACTCTGCTGTTAGAAGGTGAGTGGAGTTCAGCCAGCGCAGTGCCAAAAACCAGCAATGTCCTGTGGTTCAAAGCTCTGACTCATCAGCTCCAAATATTCCCAGAAAAAGACATTAATTGCAACTTCAATTTTGACATTGATCAAGTGAAACAAAATAGAATGGGTTATAAAATATAAATCTCTAAGGCTTTGACGATGTCTGAACTTCAATATTTCTTTTTTTTCTGAATGGAGAACTAGAGGAGCAGGGGATGTTTCTGAGACCCAAATGGGCACCCGGACTGGTTGTACTTCACCTCCTAAGCAATTAACTGCATCTGCATACATTTTTTTACCAGTTCAGAAGAGGATAGCAGTAAAAGCTTTGAAAGGTCTTGAAAAAGCAGGGTAAAAGCAAAACTGCCTTTTCCAAACAGTTTTATGTTGCTGATCTCACAAACTCATGTCATACAGTTGCTGTTGCCTAATTTATGCCTGAGTATTTTGCACTATTAGAAGCAGTTATTGGTAGAGGATTATTATACAATTCTGTTGCAGCAGCACCCAGACAGTCCAGACAAAAAGCAAGTCACCTCAGGTGACTTCCCACTGCAAGGTGGGAACCCTCTAGAAAGTGGTGGCTCCTGCTGGAGGCATTCACAGCATGCCTGAAAGTGATTCTGAGAGACAGAGGCTGAATTCACACAATGGCTGATGGATAGAAACACTTGCATACTATTCAGGCAAACATTCAAACACACTGTTAAGTGACTTACTGAACTGAGAGATGGCTGACCAAAATCACTTAATTGTGGAAATGTGAATGCCTCTCTTTTAACCCCAGTCTAACTCTCTCAGCTCCTACACTTTAATCATATACAGAAATCTATGTTCCTCTCCGGATCCACTGCTCTCTGATCAGTACAATGAACCAGAAAAAAAGTTTGCAAACACAATCTAATTCACATTTAAGGACACCTGAGGAGCCCCAGCGCCCTCTATTTGCAACAAACCATTTTGCTAAGAACATTTGCTGTTAATGATCCTTGCTATTAAAATATGCCCATTTTGGCATGGTAACTCTTTCTGTGCCTGAGGTTTGCACTTCCACCAGGCTGTCGTCTTTATTCGCAACATGTTTTTCACTACAATCCCAGATGTTGCAGTGGTAGAGATCATTTTCTCTTGAACCTTCAGGACAAGACCTCTTACATATTTGCCCCAAATGTCACACTAGGAATGGTCTCATCATCCTCCAAGACATACCATCACAAAACAGAAGCTGACAGTGCTGCATTCCCCAACATCTGCTGCTGCGAGGACTCTGCAAAAAGGCACTTCAGAGCATGTCATCCAGAAGTGTTGCAGTGACAGTGCTAATCCATGCAACTAAAGTTCTTGAGTAATTTTTGAAACTACTATCAATGCTGAATGTATTTTTATAAAAATTGAGAAAAATTGCTGTATACATCATGCCTGCACATGGATGCTACATGAACTCTTCTGTTGTTTGCCTTTCAGTACGAGCAGATAACTATTGTGATTCTACCCCATGTTTTTTATTGAGCAATGCTATGAAAAGATTAATTAATTTGCATATAATATAAATCCACATTCATCTTTTATTATTGCACAATCAGGGAGCTTTAATGTAACAAATTCAAGTGCTACATGCTTTGATTGCTTTTTGTAAAAATACTTAAGTACTGTTCATTTGCAAAGAATCTTACGGAAGTTTTCTAAGTGATATATGTGCTACTTGGGAAAACTTCCCTAATAAAATATCTGTACAACATTGGGATTTCTGATACTCCAAGTTCTTTAGTTTCTGACTATCTCAATGAGAAGAGTGCTCATAAATGTTTTCATTTAAAATGACCAAACTGAACAATGGGGAGAAATATGAGAAATTAGCTGGTACTTGGAATATATGGTCTATCTTGAATAGAGGTGTAAGCAATAATTTAAAAGTGATTGCTCTTTTTGCTAGAGAATTTAAATTACTAGAGTAGATAATATTCATTCTATGTAAGACTGTCATTAAGAGCATGACTTTCAATAACCACTAAACTTTCTTAAGATCCAAATTCAGAAAACTTATTTGAAAGTTTCTATAAATAACCGTTTAAGGTATTGTAACTATGGAAGTACAAAAAGCTGGAGAAATGTGGTCTAAGTTACAAACCTCTTACGTGACAAAAATCAAACCAGAATTCTTTTAAGTACAACACACTGACAACAAGTCTGTTCCTTTTCATAACTTTCCAAATAAAAATGTTATTTCTGGGTAACTTCTTTCAATACAATAAGGTTTCCTTCTGCACACTTTTCTTTGGGCTCTTGCAAGAACAATAAAACATCATAAATAAAAATGACAAATCAGCTTAGCAAGAAACAGGATTTCCACACTGCCTAAAATTTCCACCCGGTTTTACAACTTGAAGAAATTTAGATGAGGGTTGGAAAGGATACTGACATTTTGAGTGATTATCTGAAGAGCACTGAAATATCTTAATTACTTACTGGTAACAGGGTATTGGTAACTGCAGCTCGGTAAAGGAAGGGGGAGATAAAATGCTTTCTTAAGCACATATGTGATTCTATGTAAATCTGAACTGCTGCCTGAAATGTTTGCCAATAAAGATGAAAGTCCCACAACATAGTCACAACATGATATCTATCATATGGCTTCCTGGCTGTTGTGTATGTTTTTGCTGTGTGTAATTGACTGTGTTGGTGTTTGCACTACCTAGAATTTGCATATTAGCTCAAACACTGTTCTTGGTGGGCCTGATCCTGCGAGCTCCCCGGGAGGCTCCAGCTGCCCTCAATCCAAGGGACACCAACACAGGGCCCTCAGGAGGCACTGAGTGCTGCATCCATGTCCCACATTGCCATCCCTTGAACAGAAGGTGGGCAAACACACCCGTTTGGAGCAGCATGAGAGTGAATGTTGAGACTTCAGCCTTCAGACTGAAGCACATCAACTCAGGAGATGACAAAACATGGGCTTCACCACAGCCAAGGTTTGGGTTATTCTCCAGGCAAAGTTGTGATGGATACAGAAGTACAGCTCTGAGAGTCAGTTTACTTTCCATATTCCACCCCAGATGTGAGTCTCTCCCTTCCCAACCTTTTGTCTTTTATTATCTAAAATACAAAAACCTGCATTTCTGGAAATCAGATTGGAAATTTCTATTAATTGATTCTGCCAACATGGCCAATGAGAATAGAGTAGAATTTCACATGAAAATCCAGTAGCCACCTTCTCATACAACAAACAAAGTCAGGATCATCATATTACCCTCACTGCAGTGATTTTCCTCAATCCAAGCACTCCTGCTCTGCTGTCAGTCCTGGGCTATCCAGTAATCATCCGTCTGTTCTCCTAGCACTTCCTCTGCTCACACTAGTAGCACAAAGCAGCTGTGATGAATCAGGGCTACAAATAGGGATTTTATCCACTAAGCAAGTGCAAATCATTAATAGAAATTACCTTAGTGTATGACTTGGCTGCTTCTTGTGATGCAGCTACATATGTCGCAGCATGTAGGAGGAAGAGGCACAGCAGATGCTACTGGAAGCAAAATCCTGAGAAGGAAAGACGGCATGTTGCTAGCAGCTCTGGTTAGAGGGGGATGAAAGAAGGAGATGCAGCACTTACTGGACCTGCTGCTGTTGCTATTGAAGCATCTGCTCCATTACCATGATTAAAGAATGTGTTTCCACTTCTACTGCTGCTACTTCCCTGTTTTGCTTTTTCCCTGCTTCATTTTTTTTATTATTTTCTTGTGAATGAAAGGAAATCTATAAGGTCTCTAAACAGGTTCACATTATGGGCACACAGGGAGGGTGCAGGGATGGGAGGAAAGGATTCCTACGCAGAGATGCATCAACACTCTCCTTGAGTATGTAACAAGTTAACGATCCATTTAAAAATAAAATCTTGACCACCAGTTAATAAGGCCTCCTATAGCAAATTCCAGCATAAACAAACACTCATAGAGCAAGTGCGGAGTTCAGGATAGGGTCAGAGTATTTAAGGCAGATAAGTGGTAAATCTGGATTCTAGTCCATACTTTCCCAGGCTGAAGCATCCTAAAATACCATATCTAATTAATCAGAACATCTTTCTGACTCACTCCTCAACAATTACCCAGGCAGGGAGAAATAGCATGTAATCAAAGGCTGTAAAAGGGTCCTCTTGTATTCTGTGCCGATCACTGAGAACACAAAATATCATTTAGTTTGTGACTAGACACAGACTGCAAAGATATCAGATTAAATCAGGAGAATATGGTAAATTTTCAGTGTCGGGATAGTTAAGTCAGTGAGCTGAAACTTGTCTGCACTAGTTTGTACCAGAAGAAAGGGAGGGCCAGCCTTCCCAACAAGGACCTGCTGACAAAAATCAGGGCTCAGACCTGATGGCAGCTGGAGGGAAAAGTCAAAACAGCAGGCACCTGTGACAATGTCCAGTCCATAAAGCCTCAGCGTCCCTGTCCCCAAAAGAGGAGCTGCTCATCACCACAGTGAAGGTGGCTAGAGAACTGAATTGGCTTGTATTTAGAATGTTTTTGATGCTTTTTCCCTGCAGGCTGTGTGTGTGTGCATCTTCACACACACACCAACATATCTTTCCCCACTACCTGCCCCAGCAGGGGCCATGAAAGTATCTTAAAATCATGGCACACAGCTGCCCAGCAGAGAGTGATGTGGGGTTTTGGGGCTTGGGGGAGAAACTTTGCTGCACACAGACCTCACTCCAGAAAAATGAATGAGTTAGAGCTGCTCTGACAGATGTCCTCAAGGCTTTGTCCTGCAAGGGCTACCAGCATGGAACAGCACATTTAAAGCAAGAGTTTAGCTCCCCTGAGTTACACCGTGATACCTGAAAACACACTGCAAGGTCCTAAACCACTTTGGGTCTAGAACAGCTCTAAGGACATTAACTCCTTAACATGGTTAAGGCTCTCATTTGCCATGAGGGCCTGATCCAAAGCCCAGCAAAATCCCTTAAATGATTTCCATTGACTCCAATAGGATTTGCATCAGATTCTAAATCCTTAAAGCAAAGCTTGAAGCAGTTACCTCATTCTGCCCTGGAGCTTTTAAATCCTTAAGCAGTCTTAAAGGAAGCTTTGACTTGATTTGTTAATCACAATGAAGTAAAAACCATGCCAGGTGCCATTGCTAAGCCCCAAACTACCTTTGAAGATATACTTTTCCTTTGTCTTTATTTGCTTCCTTCATGGTTTATAAAAAAACCCCAAGCAGCCAAGAAAACTAATTAGAACCCCAGATATGCAACATTCATATGCTTAATTTTAATCAAGTGAGAAACTTTCCTGAATCAGTAAGTTATACAAAATTAAGCACATGCTTAATTAAGCAGTCATGTGATCAAGACAACTAGGGGAAAAGCAGTGATACTGCATATAAGCAGAATCCTCCTACATGTAAATAAGCCAAAAAAAGGGAAACAATGGGTTTAGCTCAGTGTCATCAATTACAGCAGCTGCAGGTGAGACCTACAAACACAGCTGGGACAAAATGGGTTTTTAAGAGGCCAAGTGTCCCTGTAAGTTCTTGCTACTGAAGAATTTCAATGTGTTACAGAATTTGTGCTAAACTAAGATCAACCAGACCTTGCTGGAGAAACAAAGATTCCCAGTTACTCTTGGATTACACACCCTCTGCTCCTGATTCGGTACAAACTGAGCACTTGCCCTGTGTGCATTTGGTGATATGGTGATCTGGAATTTGATTAACAGCAGCATGAGTGAGGCATTTGCACAAATGACACCTCTATTTTACCTTGATTGTATCAGGCTTTTTTTAAAATTTACTCCATTGCTTCCATTTCCTATCAACAATGCATAAAGTAAAGCGGGAAAAGGGAATTTTCATATAAGTTACAAGTTAATTTGCTGCTCAGAGAACTTGGCCCAAAAATGAATGACAAACACACAAAATGAGATATGCAGAAAGTATGAAGGATGATAGCTGGGAACTGATCCCAGGTATCTGAAGCAACCTGAAAGCATCATCTCTTATTTCTCCAGAGAACGTTCTCATGGCCAAACAGGCAATACTCCCCCTTTCCAACAGGCTGAACAGGAGTTTTGTAGAGTTCTGCTTTGACACACATGCCTACATCCTCTTTCAAAAGCCTAAATCCTTGTGTGGTTATTGGTCTTGTCTCAGGAATGAAGTGTTCCAATTAACTTCTAGGGCACAACCCCACAGCGTAGAGAAGCAAAGCAGAGACAGCCAGGGTAGGAGGGTTGACTGATCTGTGCTAATGTGCTTTCTGGAACAAGCACATTTCCCCACCAGCATTGGATTATGTTATGGGGACAGGAGAAGTTGGATGTTTGTGCCTCCCTTTCCATTACATGGTATAAAGTGTCCAAATAGACTCCACATAACAGCCTTGTGCCTGTGCAGGCAGCACTGGTGCTTGTCTGCTACAGAGAAGAAGCCAAAGTTATTTTAATGACTGATGGATTCAATTTCTATGGCCATTTTTATTACCTGGGTACTGCGGTGAAAATCAACCACAGGAAGAACTCAATTTTGTTTTTCATTAATATTCACTTTGTTGATATGAACAGATGATTTTGGGGAGCTCAGATGCCCTTTTAATTTATATCTTTGCAACATGGAACAGCTATCTTCCACTTTCAAGTAAGTAAATCCTGCATCTCACCTCTTGTAGGTTTTTTTAACATTATTACAAATGGAACTCAGTTCTTCTGAATTTTCTACCAAAAAAAAAAAAACCAACCAAAAATAGGGGAAAGTAAATACCCTTTAAAAAAAAGGCTAATGTTATAAACAGGTATTAATTATTCAATATCATAATTCTGTCTCCAATTTCTAGAAATAATAGAAAAAGAATACTAAAACAGATTCTTGATAGAAATTACTATTAGACCTAAGATAATGTTCCCTTGAGCTCTGACCAGAAGCTCCATTCCTTTTCACATCATGAAGCTTTCTGCAGAGTCTTGCTATGGTTTCTATCGGTAGCTTTACATTAAGATATGTGGATTTTTGGAGAGATCAATACCACACCCTCCAAATTCAACCTGTTCACAGTGATCTTCAGGTTTTAGGGGAGAAACACTATGTTTTAGCTGGATGCAATGCATTTTGGAGCTGTTTTCTTCCTTCTTAAGCCTCATTTTATGTTTTTGACACATCCAGCTGCTAGGTGGTTTGGCTCACAAGTGACCTCAGCCTACTATGGTGACAGAAATAAGCTCTCTAGGTCACCAAGTGAACAGCAGCTTTATGACCCCCACCACTTTCATACTATTACTAGCACAGTCACACCAGGAGAAATTCCCAAAAAACATTCCCACTCAGTGGAAAACATGTAAGACTGAACACACTGATGTGACACACCTAGTACCTTGTTACACTGTGATCTATATAATACTTTTTTGATTTCATTGTATAATCATGCTAAGCTAAAAAAGGAAAAGGCTAGCTGGTTTTATCAGGCACATGTAGAATAATTGAAACTAACAGCTTTGACTGTGTTTAAAATTCAGGGAGACTGCATATTTCTGTTGAAGAAAATGTGTTTTAGAAGTGGCTATTCTTACAGTAGGTCCCAAATGAAAGGCTTTTCCCCTTCCCCCTTAACAGTGTCCATTTGCTTCTTGAGTTCATTAATGAATCCCTTGGTTTCTCTCTCCCACTTGAAAGATAAGTGAGAATCCATGAGCAAGCAGAGTGAACATAATGTCTGCTCCCAGACTTTAGGGCTACCAGGTGCAGACAGGACATTTCCAACTCCCAAATAAGTTTAGAATACCATCTTCTTTCAGGATATAACTAGAGAGTATTCTTTCTTTCCATAAATTCTTCGAGTTTAACACTGAAATGAAACCATTCTGCCTTTGATGTCTAACATAGCTTGTGGTGCCATGCTGAAATAATTTAGATCAGAGCCCAAGGACCGTGACAGACCTATTTTTGTTGTCTATCTCTAAAGGTTAAGGAACACTTTTGTAGCCCACATCATCCAAAAGAAAGATAAAAGTTCCATAACTAAACCCACAGGGCTATTTCCAAATACACACTGATACTACACCTTGGCATCTTCCCTGGCATCTCACTGCCTAAGTTATGGTGTCACAGCAAAGAGGAAACCTTTCTGGAGAGGTTAACTAACTCTCAGTGACATTGGAGGCAGTGGTCTAATGAGTGGCAGACAGCTGGGCTGTTCATCTGATTCAGTGTGGTAACTTTTAGGTGACAAGGGAAGAAACAGGAGCTGGAAAACAACCCATGGTAGAACAAAACACAATCTGATGAGAAGAATGACAAAGGGACATGCAAGATTGCAATCCTCCCCACAACAGCAGACAACAGTGTGCTGGTTATCAAACTGGGCAGCATGGTGTTAGAACCAGAATGTCACTGACTAAATTACTGCTACCTAAAAGATGTTACAGATTTGAAAATCATACTATTCAGAGTCACCTGCCTTTTCAGAAGATGAAAGGCAGAAATGATGAGTAGATAACCACCATGGAGGTGCAGCTGAGACATCACTGCTGAGGAGCAGGAATCTCCCCCTGCAAGCTCTCCAGCTCAGCTCTGAACAGTGGTACTTATGATTCAGCTCATATTCACTCTATCCTCATTTATAAGATAAATAATTTTGAGATGTATCTAAAATTACTTTACAACCTTTTAATCACTGAAAATTGTGTATAATTATTATACCTGCACTCGGGTGCCAAGATCTGCTGTGAAATACTTGGCTGCTCAAAGTGTGTGGAGGAAATGCTTCAATTCCACATTAATTAATGAATTTTTATCCCCACTCCTGTCCATTAACAGCCACCATGCTTTTGCTGTGAATGGTCATTATTACAGACTGAAATAGGAACATAAATTTACTGATAATGAAAGTGTCATTTGGAGGGGCAGTCTATCATCCTGTGTGCTGATATGGTGAGACCTTTTTTTTGCTGTCTCGCATCTTTGCCTTGTTTCTGAAGGGCTGGCATGTAAGGAAGGGATCTGTTATTTGTGGATACCCAGGAAACATCCCTTTAAATAAAGTAGGAATGATTTTCAGCATTCCAGGAAATATTGCATTGATTTTAAAATTGCCCTCTCATCAGACATTGCAGGTCTTCACCAGGAGAACATCCCTGACCTCCCCACAAGTGAGATTGTTAGCCAGGTTGGTTCTGTGTGGTTGTCCTTTGTTGCCTTACTTTTTTGACAAGGAGTGTTGTTGACTCTTGAAGCAAATTACCTGGTTGACTTAATCCTTGTGCACCACTAAAAAGAGAGATTTCAGTTGATGTTCTGCATCTCTGGACCATATGGAGCCAAGCTCAAGTTGTCACATTTTCTACATTTTAAACTCTTTAACTCATTATACTCACTGGATAGGCTCTCATGGTATCTCATCTGTTAATTTCTTTATTAGATACAGTGTATGATATGATGCACATATCATACAGGCTTTAGTGTAAAAGCATTGCATTAGCACATCTCACATAAAAAATGTAATACAGATATAAATAATATTGAAGATAAACTCCATTTTACACTGGTCTAGTGTACTGTTACTTCTTTTATAAAGTATATAACTACACAATTAGTATTACCTAAATTATCAAGTGCTTGAAAAGGTCCTCTTTCAAGCTGAAGTGTCTGGGGGAAGCCTGGTGGCTTTCCAAAGCCTGTTCAGTTTGTGTGCAGCTGGACACTTATGTTTAAAAACAGTACCCATATGCAACTGAATAGAGCAAATTACCAGCTTTTCTTTCTAATCAAGCACATCATACACAAATCATGTTAAAATATCAGCAGCAAGACTGTAGTGCCTGCATACATATATGTGTCTCCAAATACACCTGAACTTTATCTAGTACCCCTGGCCTGATACTACATTATTAAGATATTCCTTTCCCAGTCAAAGCAATTAGCGTGGTGACACATCTGAACAGAAGCCACCAGCAAGTTCCACAAAAGCCAACCTCTGCATCCATGCAGGGCTCAGCCAACTTCAGAGCCAAAATCACACTTTATGAGAGCTGCTTAAAAGGCAAGATAATCAACAAGCTGTGAGGGAAAGGAAGTTATTCTCAGGATTCTTTCTATTGGCTTTCTCAGATGGTGAGGTGTGGCACAATTACACACATGCCATGTACCTGTCTAAGATTTTCCCTGCAGGTCTTGGCCAAAATGCCTATGTCCCTCAGTGGTGTGTACCTTCACAACTTCAAGCCACAAGGAATAGTTGCCTGAACCCTGTGCCTATGTCCAGCATATAGAGAGCACCAAACACAAAAAGTGTTTGCCCAAATACTACAGCACAGCACTGAGGCTCCCCAGCATATTAAGGCACATGGTATTTTGCAACAAAACCTTTGGTCTGAATTCTTGTGAATAAAGTCTCTGGATTGAGAAATAGTTCGAGCAAGTTAATTTAACCACCATGGTCTACTCAAATCATTCTTAATGCCTCAGCAAGACACAGGCTGCTGAGCAGGTATCTGAGTCCCAACACCCAGGTGTCCCACCTGTACACCAGACCCCAGCAGGGACTCTGAAGAGTCATTTGTGGCCTCACTGGCTCCTGGTCTCCAGCAAGAAAACTGGATCATGATTACTATTGCTCTCTCTGTGGGGCTGGGAAAGTGCTTGTGGAGCTGCTGCGTACATTGACAGCAGAGCAGAAAAACCTCCCAGAAAGGGCCCACATTTGGTACAAGGGGTACTTTTGACATAGGTTGAGGCTACGTGATAAAACTGGAAGACAAAAATTATCACCCAAAGTAGGGATGGCTCCTGGGGAAATTATAATTGAGATTCTGTGTCTGAAAGCAGATGTAGGGACTTCCTCACGAAGTTCACCCTCACAGCTTTGCCTCTGTCTTCAGAGGCCAGCAAAGTCCACAGCTCATTGAGAGCAATGAATGCTTTTGCAGTGTTTTCAATAGATGTAGGATGTAAAAAGACTCTCTCAGATGTGGTTGAACTCTGCACTGGATACGCAGCTCCAGCAGAGGATGGAGGACAAAGGAAATGCTGTGCCCTGCGGACACAATTTGATGGAAGCTGAGCCCAAAGGATACAAAGGAGGACAGAAGAAAGGAAGTATGAAAAAGCAGGAGTGTCCCTTCACACAGTGTGCATTTGGGGGCAAGGGCGGAGGCAAAACAGGACCAGCTCTGCTGCACTTGGCATACTGAATAACAGCAAGGAACATCCTCAGCAAGTCACTCTCCTCTCTGTAACAGCTGCCTTTGGTACTGGGGCACGGCTGGAGCAGTCAGAGGGCCAGAAAGTAGCCTACCACATATCACATAACTGCACAGCTTTCTTAGAGCATAACTGAATAAATATCATTAAAAGATGCATTTTTTACATTTCTTCATTAACAAGTAAGATAGCATGTGGTTAGACCAGTACTGTATAAGTAAGATCTTTTTCCTTGTCAATTTACATTAGAAAAACACCTCATGCATATAAAAAGTGGGGGGTTACACAGTGGAATTATATACAGTAGTCTGTGTTTCCATATACTCAGGTTAGTACATATTTACACGTACGATGCACACAGGATTATGCTGGGGCCAAACACTAAAAGAAAACATGCGGTAAATGGTTGCTTTAATAAGTCCTGTTCCATTGAAAGGAAATAAAACCTGAGTATTAATGAGATATAATTATATATTTAAAATCTTTTCCCTTGTGCAGTATACAGAATTAATGCCAGTAAACTCACAAACTGCAACATTCTACTCCATTACATCTGCAATGATTAGAGATAGTTTGAACATCTGGCATATAATCTGTGATAGAAAACAGCATTCTGCACTTTAATGGACGTCTGGAGGCTACACATATCTGATTTTATTTCTTTGTGTTAACTCTTTCCTGGGAGGAAGAGAAGATCCAGTGCTTGAGCACCTTCTTTCTGTCTTTTGATGAAGTTGCATGTAGCACTGATATTTAGCTGCTTTCAGGCTACTTATGTTTTAAATATCTAAACTAAAAAGGGACCCACAGAGATTTCTGAGAGGCTATATATAACATAGACAATTGGGCAGCATAAATATTAATGTGTTAAAACCCAAGAAAGTCATCCAATGAAAGCGACAATAATTTCCTCATTTTCAGTGACTCCAGAACACAAAAATGAAGCAGCATTTGCTGTTTCCTCATTATTTCTAAGACTTTGTGAATATCCTCCCTTAATTTGGTTTTCTTTTAGGATCTTGTACATGATAAACTGGGGTTACCAATACTTGTACATTTTTGATGTACCCTAACTGTAAGTATGTAAAAGCTTCTTTGACTGGCACTGACTTTCATTGAAAAAATTAGATTATTTCTCAGCTTTTGCAGGGTGTGTTTTGCCCCAAGCTAAACAAGAAGGTTTTAGCCCTACTGTGTTCTGCAGGGAAAAGAGAGATACGAACTTGAAAGGCGAATGAGACTGACAGTGTTATCTTTTGCCTTACTTACTGAATACTAGCTAATACCAACACCTAAGGAGACCTTGAAATTAGACTCTGAGTAGTAATTAAGAGTGATTGAAAAGTGGCATCAGAAGAGATCTGTGTCACTGCTGAAAGGATTCAGCATTTAGAGTGACCTGACAAGTGTTCTGTGTGAGCATATTTAGGTGTGAGGAAGAATATCTACTGCAGAGAAAGTGCTGGTGTTAGGTAGAGTTTGTAACCTGATAATGTGCATGTCAGGGGCTTGCTCAGCTGCCTGGCTGTAACCAAAGCTGGAGTTACTGGGTAGCTCCTGTTGAGTACCAATAATTAGCCTTAAATATGAGTGCATTAAGCAGTCCTCAGGTCCTGAGGACCTTCCTGCAGGGGTTCACGAGGGCAGCAGAAAGTTCTAATGGCTGCATTACCACACAGAAATACTTACACCACACACATGCTATGCACAGGGAAGAACAGAAAGCCTGGAGATAATAATTCAAGGCTAAAACTACCTAAATATGAGGCATGTGCGATACATTACTTTACTACTGAATTGATTCATGTATTGCTGGCCAGTGGAAAGCTTGCAGTCTGTGGAGAGGAGAGAAAAAAAAGCAAGAAACCCCCTCAGTGTTCATTTGTGAACCAGACTGAACCCATTTCAACAAAGATTAGGAAAAATTGGCCTAATTATGGATGATGACCTAATGCAATTTGACCATATTTAATGGAAGTCAGAAGCAGAAAGTTGCATGTCGCTCCAAGTTCCAATATCTAGACTAATGCATCAGTGATTTCTTCAGTACTAAGCCCCCCACATATTTGTCACTTCTTAAAAAGTTTATTAGATTCAACAGCTGAAGAACATTGAAAGATAACTTGAAATCACCATTCCTTGAGGAATCACCTGCCCAGGTCTAATGAAACCCAGAAAAGTATCTGGAAATAGGCCAACCAGATTTTACCAAAATATCTGCACTGCCTTTGATTTACTCATATTTTTTGTCAATAACATCAAATGCAACAATCAGCCCTGCAGCTGTAGGGCTCAGTCCTGCTCCACTCTCAATCAATAAGCCTCACTGGAAAAGCAGGCTGGTTTAGACACCAAAGGAGAAAGCTTCCCTTTGATGACAGTCTGGCAAAGGTCCAGAGAGGTGCTGTCAGAATGAGGGGCATATTTAACCTGGATTTGCTTGATCTCCTCTACCTAGAACTGTAAGTACAGATCTTAGCAGACATAATTCACTGGATAAAATCATGAACTGATTTTTTTCAGTGTTAAATTCCAGTAAGAGGGATGGACTTGGGAGGTCCATACAATTCCACCTTTCCAATCAAGTTATTCAAAGACCAGAGCTGTCAAGTCATTTAGCACAAAAACTTGAAAACCTGAATCTGTGCCATAGATCAGATAAAACCATCTGAAATTCATGCTGGCGAGAAGAGAAGTATGAGAAGAAAAGGGCTGAAGCAGTTGGGGAAGGTTTTAAACAAGAGAAGTGATATTTCAAAACTACAAGGGGTGTTTAAAACAGATTTTAGGTTTCCACTGATTTGACTAAACAGCATCTTTTAGGAATATTTCACTGTCCAGCTGTCCCTCTCTGTTCCAAGACGATGCTTGTGGACAATGAAGGACTGAGGTACCCATCATGGTTTTCCTCCTGCCCACTGGGGAGGACAGGAGAGAACCATTAAAAGCCCCAGACAGAGCAAATCAGATGCTTGTGACTGTCAAGGCAAAGGAAGTGGTCCAAATCCATCAGACTTGGTGAGGGGATGGAGCAAATTAGACTGAGACCATTAAGAATGTTGGTTTCAGCATCATACTTTAGAGCCTCCTACTGGAGTGATGAAACTTTGGAATAAAGAACCACATAACACACATCATTCACCTATTAGTTATTACATATTCCATTCCCAAGAAGTCCTCTGCAATGACTCCTCAGAAAAGCCACACCACAGTGACATTCACCCCATCTGTCCTGTCACTGCAGAGGACCTGCTTTGCTTGGTGTATGAGCCAGAGGACACTGGGGGATGGTGGCACTTGATTGCAGCAGACAGCCTATGCAACACCATCAGAAACAAACCCCTGGCCTTTCTTCCCAGGGCTTCAGGCTTTAATCCACTGAAACAGCACATTTGACCTTAGAGGCAGATGAAAACTTTAAATGTCTCACTGGCTCCCAACACTGTAGCGGATGAACTCAGAAGTTTTGTAGCATGAAACAAGCAGGCTGCTGTGGCTTACTAAACAAGGAATTACACAAAACCAAAACAGGAGGGTAAGATGTGGTTGGGGATTCAGTTCCTTTTGTTCTTGGAAAGCACTATGCATAGTTAACTTACAGCATTAATTATCTTTTGCATTAACATAAAGCTGTAATTGAACAACTTACTAGTAAAGATGAAAAACAGACTTGCCATGTAGTGTGTAAAACAGCCATTCTGCCAAGTGGAAAAGTCTTGCACCTTGCAAAGAGTCCTACTGGCTATCCCAACTAGATATGCTCTAGTAATACTCAGTTGCACACATTTGCAGAGCTTGTGGGTATATGGTGCAGGCTGAATTCATGCCAACGGCTCCAGATATAGATAGAAAATTAAGTTGAAAAGCTTTTTTCTCAATAATTCCACCAAGAGGTTTGGAGCAACAAACCAATTACTTTTCTTCAAACTCTGCAGGCCTTTAAAGATGTAATAACTCTCAGTACTTGGACTCCAAAGGGAATAACTCACAACACAAAGCAGAAAGCTACAGGGCAATGCCAACACCAAAGAGTATTTCAGGTGTTTCTGCTGGAGTGTGCCTCGGGTTCGAAGACCCCCTGGAATTGAGGTGATCTTCAAGGGAGCAGCAGCCTGCCACAGATCAGAAAACTCCTCAGACTGGGAAAACATACAGGAAAGATGCTGCAAATTCTTTCCCTCTGTGCAATAGTGTTGTGGCATATTCTGGTAGCCATTTATTCTGAGGAATGCATGTAGAACACAATCTCTACTTGTACAACACAGATGGCTCTTGCTCTCTCTCCAAATAAATGCCACCATGCCTTGGGGATCA
The DNA here is from genome assembly GCF_008360975.1 of Lichenostomus cassidix. Taxonomy (NCBI): domain Eukaryota; kingdom Metazoa; phylum Chordata; class Aves; order Passeriformes; family Meliphagidae; genus Lichenostomus; species Lichenostomus cassidix. The sequence continues at coordinate 14,857,659 of NC_139492.1, read as the reverse complement.
GATCAGTTGTCCCCCCAGCACTGATCTACTTAAACCTCAAGTCTGAGACCCACTTTTATTATGAGGGGGTAATCATCCAGCTAACAGCTGAAAGGATGCCTTTGCTTGCAGTCAGTATATCTCAAAAGGGTCAAAAAAGAAAGAAAGTTACTTCCTATCTTTCCACCTAATCTCATGCTTCCTAAACTAGATTAAGGATTGTCATGTTTAGAACTGGCAGAACTCTACTCCGTGACAAGCACGAGAGGCAGGTTCCTGGATTCAGAAGCAGAAAGCCCTGGGCTGTACAGCTGCTGCAGGGACTGGCCAGTGCTGGGAGCTGCTCTCTCACAAGTGATCCCAGCACACACCTCTGAGCAAGGAGCTCAGCTGCCTAGGAATGCTCTGCCCTCTGCCTCCTGTCCTCAGCAGAGAACCAGGGGAGTTTGGGAGCACTGGACTCCTGTCTGCCCTGCCCACAGGCTGCTCCCTGCCACAGCTCCCAGAGGCTGCCTCACACACACACAGACATCCCCCAGAGCGGGCAGAAGCTCTCCATTACCCAGCTCACTCGTTCCCCTCTGCACATTAACGAGCATTAAGGATTGAAGAAAACTCCTAAAACCAGACAGGAATTGCAGAAGTGTATTTCTCTCTCAGAGAGGGATCTTGGTTTTCATTAATTAATATATCAGAAGAAACCAGTGGAGAAACATGTCTTGTTATCTGGCTTCTTAGATGGTAGACTTTGGTTCATTAGCCTGAAAGCCTATCAACTGAATAACAGTATTTATTCCATATAGAATAATGATCTACTTTAAAGGAATATGGTATTGCCCATGCAGGAATGAATTCAACCGTTATTCACAGCTTAAACACACAGTAACCCATGTAAGTGAGAGATACAGATATAAAAGGATTCAGAAAAAGTAGGTCCTGGGAAGAAAGGCAAAATCTAGGTACCCATACCCTGGAGCTACTGCAGATCTGACTGTACATTAATTACCCATTAGTTTCAAGTTACACTACACAGATTCAGAGCCTTTGCTCTTTAGCCATATTTAAAGGAAGAAGGAAAATGAAAGCTAAGCATGGTCAGCCCCACTTTTGAGGTCAGTAAGAATACTAACATTAGATTTGAAGCTTTCTGTCTAGTTGGAAAAAAAGTTGTTGTACTGATATTTAAAGCACACAGTCATTGAATTAGTTCAGAGCTATGCAGTAGCAGATAGCTCCACAGACACTTTAACAGCCCCTTCAGAAATACTATGATTTTAATCTTACAAGCCTGCAAGAGCAATATCTATGCAGCATTCAACCTATATTGTTGACAATAAAATTATAAAAAAGGACACTTTAAATATGCAGTAGCTGTGTCTGAAAATTAAATATATCAGCCATTAATTTTTTTTTCCTCCAAATTACTAAAAAGCAACAGTCCACACTAAAGACTGTTTGTAAAATTGGATTTTTAAAGATGAAGTCTTTTTTAAACCAGGGCTGGTCAAAAGAAGCATTAGAACAATTCTACAACTGGAAAAAATAAAGCTGCTTAGCTAATTCACCTCACTAAACCAAAAATGGATTTATGCTGCTCACATCAGTGTTTCAGATATTGCAATTTTAAAGAGTGGGGATATTACATTAAACCCCACAAAATGTAAGGCTCTGGAGAAGCAGGGCCATAGGTAATGAGATATTGATCCTCCCACCTCAAGGTGAGAGCACACACAGGCAGGAACTGGGGCTGACCATGGCCATCGTGACACAAACTGGGCTCCAGCCCCACACCAAGCGCCCTGAGCTGCAGGGGACACCTCCTCCTGCACAGGTAGCACACTGGACTGAGGACAAATGCCCACCTCATGGCAATTTGTTTCCCCAGCAAGGTCCAGATAGGCAGAGCTCAGTGATGCCATCCCCATCTCCCTGTGCTGCTCTTTGTGACAGGAGCACAGAGCCCTGGCTGTGCTGGGGACACCAGGGATGCTCAGCAGAGCTGCTACAGTGTAGAGACACTGCTCTGCACCTGAGGACCCACAGCCTACCACCTTACCACATCTTAGTGGGGGAAAACAACTTTCTGAACTTGACATTTCAAAGAAAATTGTTTTCCAACCAGCCAGCTTACAAGTTGCTAGCTGAGCGCAGTTGTGCCCCAGCCGGAAACCTGGCTTCTCAGGGGCTCCACCAGAGCCACCCTCCCTCCCTTGGCCGTGCTACTGAGAAACCACATCAGCTGCTAAGTGGCCTAATGCAAACTGATGTGGCAGTTTCAATTCAATTGCCACCGCACAAGTAAGGCTGTCGCAGAAGTCACAGCAGTGATTGGCATCAGCAGGAAGTGTTATTGTCACCCCTGACACGGTGCCATCGAGGGGCACAGGCCTCGCGGCCTCTGCCGCCATGTGCAGCTCCATCGCGGCCTGGCAAAGCAGCGCTCTGTCCCCAGCCCGAGGGGGAAGAAGTACTTCAGAACAGCGAGCCTGCTCCCTCTCACAGCTGCTAAAACTTCAAACAATGTCCCTACACCTCAACTGAAACAGGGAAGGCTGAGATTTGAGAGGCTCTGGAAGTGTTTTGGGGAAAGCAGCTGGACCAGGTTACTCACACTCCAGGGCCTTGGGGGCGAGGCTCAGTTTCTTTTTTTTTCTCTTTGAATCATTAATGGGGTAAGGATAGCACACAACACTGTGGTTCACTGGCATATAAACATCTGTGGTTGCTTCCTGTGTTATAACTCATTAGCCAACTCTTAACTAATTATAGTTTGTAACTTCTGTGAAATTAGGCAGCAATAACCAGCAGCTGTACAACTAGGCCAGAGAACCCAAGCTGCACAAAGCAGGTAGATGAGTGAGGAGCACCCCAGCCCCACAGCACATCCCACACCAGGCAGCAGCAGCCTCCAGGAGGGAGCTCAGAGCCCCCAGTACCAGGGGGCTCTGCCCCTCTTCCTTCAGGCACAGGCACACTACTCCCTCTTGTATCCAGCCTAATTTTAAGTCACTGGAGTGACTGCACATCCACCAGCTCTCTGGGGAGCTTATTAAAGAGTTTGGAAGAGCTGCATTTGGGAAGTTTGCCTTTACTCAGTTTTATCTCTTTGCTGCTGGACTCTTTCAGACCATCTCCACATAGCTCTCTTTCCTCTTAATTTTTGGTGCTTAGGCACTTACCAGTGCTGTCCGCAAGTTATTTACTGCATCAGCGACATCCCTGGAGGGTCCACACCTGGAAGTAGCCACTCTGTCCCCGTCCCACCAGCAGGACAGTCCTGCAGCCTGCCCACATCCCTGCTAGCAGCCAGGCTCTACTCAGCTTTCATCACCCTTTTATCACCCGGGGCTGTGTCACTGCCCACACCTGAGCAGGATGGGGGAGCTGCCCCCAGCCCAGTGTCCTGGCAACCCACAGCCCAGCTGCTGCTCTTTGCACATCTAAACTCAAGGCATGGGCTTCATGCTTACCCTTTTAAATAAAGGAGAAATGTCATTTTCCATGCTCTCTGCTAGTGAGGGATACTGAGAAGCCTGCTGATGTCCCTCAAAACTCCCACACCTTTCCCAGCCCCTGTCCAAGGGCTCCCCGCATTCACCCCCAGGGAGCTCTTGCCTGCCTCATCCCCCTCACTATTACTGGTCCTGCATTTTTTTCTACTATTGCTTGCATAAACATGGAATATTTTTGCTTTCAGACCTGAATTTGTGTTTCTCCAGGTTAAATTTTTTTATTCTTGCCCATATTTTCCTCTGTTATTTCTGTCTTTGGTGATGTTTGCAATAGCTACTAATGTACTGTCATTTGCAAATGTAATTAGTGTGTTTACTTCTTTCTTTCTTTAGCTCATTAATAAAGATGTTAAATAAAAATATGCCTTCCTCTGCTAACAACATCCTCGAAATAGTTAGGAAGATGGGATCCAAAGGTAATAAAGAACTGTATTATTGGACAGGACTTTTCCTTGCATCTTTCAGCATTTGCCATGCTCATTATGGGCAATTAAAATATAAAACAACTTGCTCCCTTCATACCCAAAATAGTCCTCCTCCCCCTTCTGTGTTTGGATGTATAGGATACATAGATAAAGAGCAAAACCAGACATCAGCTGGTAGCTTGTTACAGCAGAAGCATCAAGGTTTTCTCTGGTTTAAATGCAGAGGAGTGAAGTGTAGCCATTTGTTAACCTTTTTTATGTACACGATCATTGTTTCCAGCAAAGGGTGGGAGCGTGAGTGCTTTTAAAACTTTACTTACTGTGATTGCTGTAGCTGTGTCCTGGTACAACAGCTTGTACGTTTATTACACAACCATAATTCAGCATATTGGCTGGATCCACTAATGCATCCAGTATTTCCCATGACTCGCTAGCCATCCTTGCTCCTTTGATTTTTGACAGGCCTGGGAACACTCAGCAGTTCATGGCACTGGCTCACTGTTGGGACAAAAGGCTGTGCACTTCTTTTCACCTTCAGGAAAATGTGCTGAAATTAACTCATGGCTCTAGTGAGTTGGTGTGAAATGTAATAATACCAGTTCACCTTCGTTTTCTATCTGCTGAAGAGACAGCAAAGAAAAAACAAATGTTGATAGAAACAACAACAACAACAAAAACATCACAAAAACAAAACACCAAGGAAAAGAAGAGAAGCAGGCCCAAGGATACACAGGGGCTAGTTTATCAAATTAATCTCATTTCTTCATCTCATGCTCAGCTATTTAAACAGAATTTAAACAATACATTTATTTAAAGGAGAGCCTTATTTCTGAGGCCCTTCTGGCATCAAGGTGTGGGGAAACAGAAGTTGTCTTTTTTCTTTGTAATGTATGAAGGAAGACTTAAGATCACTGGATGCACATTTGGGTAATCATAAATTAATTGTAATGTAAACTTTCACAACATGTTCAGAGCATGTTGAGATTTTGTTTGATTTTGAATTGCTCCAAAATGACATCTAATTATATACTAGTGATTAACATGTTGGTTGCTACTAAGAAATAGCAACCTAGCAAACATTACAATTCAGTATTTGAATTTACTGTGGGCTGGATTTGTTGGATATTTTGCCTATTTTTTAATACACAGAGGAAACACGGTGGTAAATTCAAATACTTAGACAGATGCTGAGGCTGTTTTTCCTCATTTGTGAAAATTAGGGATTGCATCACTACATGTGGAAAGGCAAAGATTATCTTGATGGTTCCTTCTCTTCTTACCTTTTTCTTCTCCTGTCTTTCTGCCCCTCTCCTGGGACAAAACCCAGTACAGACCTGCTCTGCAGGAGTGGGGCTGGGTTTGCTGCTGGAGGCTCAAACTCTCTCTGGGGCATGAAGCACAAGGGGGATGGTCAGCAGTGTGCCTGGGTCATTGTGCCATGGCTCAGCAGTGCTGCTACCCAGGGCAGAGGACACACAGGAACCCACAGACAGTCCCAACTGGGCCAGCTCAACCTTCCCTTCCCCTGCAGAAGCTCCATCCTGAGTCCCTGAGTCCTGGTGATTTCTTCCCTAAGAAGATGTCTCTTCTTTGACCTGAAGCCTGCTCCGAAAGCTGTGCTGGGTCTTTGGCACTTGAGTGATTTACCAGTGCTTCATTTCATATGTCCACCCTTTGTGGTTTGGACAAAATTATTCAACCAAATAGGAAAAATCAGTAGAGTTAGAATAATATGTGCTGTATTCTGACTTTTATTTTTCTTCTGATAAAATGGAAAGTGTATGTGTGCTCCTCAGCTGCAGCCAAAAGCTGGCTGATGCCTACCTGGTCTGAGAGAGTGCAGGGGGTGAGGACATGGTCAGCATACAGGACTAAAGCATAGGCATGCATGTAGCATTTACTCTGTTAACTCTCATTTAGTGCAGTACTTCTTTGAATTAAAAGTTTCTGAAGCGTTGGAGTAAAACTATTTTCAGTGTGAACTGTAAATAAAGATTTAATGAGGACTGATTTTCATCTCTGAGTCAAATACTGTCCCACATTAGCTCACTTTTCCAATCTCACTGGAATGAGAATCACTGCCCCCCAGCCCTACTGCTTTTGATGTTAGCTGGAGATTAGCAGTGGTCTGAAGTGGAAGAAATGAGGGCTGGGTATTCTGTGGAGACGCTGTTCTCCAATTTGGGTTAGCAAACAGCCTCGCATTTCCTTACCGCTGTGTCTGGGCGATCGCTGCCACATCTGCAGTGCCATGGGCTGGGTGACAGTGCTGGGACTGGCCAGCACAGGCAGCAGATCAGCTTCTCTCGGTCCCTACCCAAGCACAGAACCACACCACCACAGAATCACAGAACCACAGAATCACAGAATCAGCTAGATTGCAAAAGACTTTGGACATCATCAAGCAGGAGTTTCACCAGGGCAAGGCACACCTTCGGGTGTCCTCCCATCCAACAGGAACCCAAAGCACTGGGCAGCTTCTCCAACTTCTCCCACTTCTGTCAAACAGAAATATTGACAGGATCAGTCAATTTTTTGCTTTAGTTTTATGATTGAATTGCAAATGCATGAGGTTGCTCAACTGACTCTTGCTCAGGTGGAGATCACTGAACTCCTTGCAGTGCACTGAATGCTGCTCCCATGTCCCAGCAGCACAGCCAGGACAAGCACAAACCAGGAGCAGTGGTTCCCTAGAGAAGGATGTACCACAGTCACAAATATCCTGAGAGACTTTTAACAAAAGAGAGATTTTCTCTGTTGGAATTGATAGCTCCATTTTTCTTTATTACTCCATGTGTGTTTCACTCATTCAGGCATCAGCTTCTTTCAAACAGAAAACAAGTGAGAAAACCATGCTCCACGAAGAAAATCTTAAAAATAATAAGGAAGACAGTGGCACAACCTAAAGAGAAATCAGATATTCTGTGTCGCAATATTTCACACAAATGAAGGATGTTTTCTCCACGAATTCTCTCTTTTAAAAGAGAAGGTGGTTTTTACCTCTAACTTTACTAATAATAGACCTGATTTGCCATCAAATTATTTTAACTTTACACAACCAAAATTTCAGTAGTGGAAGGGATTCATCACATCCCATGGCTTTTATATGATGTGGAAGATCAGACAATTGAAGACACTTATTTTGGAGTTAAGGGGTTAAATAAGGTTCCTATTAAAAGAAAAACTACAGGATGTATATGTTTGTGTATATACACACAAAATCATTACACATACATATATATATATATATATAAACATGATTATCAATTTCAGTCCTTTAAAATTTAAATAATTTCAGTTTTCACTCATAAACCCACATGCAGCAGCTTTTTTTAAAGATCAGATTTTGTTTCAACCTCATGTATTGCTATGTAACTTACCTGCTACTACTGTCTGCATGAGACAAAGCTTGAGGTATCTATGGCTGTACAAATAATTGATGTGTAATAAATAGAAGAAACACTTGTTTCCAGCCTTCATGTTGTGAGAAGCAAGTAAGATTTACTGACTGGGAGCATGGTGATTTCATGGATTTCTGTGCGATATCAGTAAGTGAACATTCTCAGGTACATCTGTTGCACAATGCAGGGACATAGAGGGCTGGTATTGTTTAAAATCACCAAAATACTAGGAAAAGCATAAATAACTGACCCCAAAGAGAGGAGTGTTTGCACCTATGATAAAAAACAAAAAAAAATATATATATAAAATAAAATAAAATACAAAAAAAAAAAAAAAATTAAAATAAAATAAAATAAAATAAAATAAAATATTTCTCAGTCTTTCAAATCCTGGGGGCAGATCTCCCTGTGGGGTGAGACTGTGGATGGCATTTGATTCACACCAGCAGCGGAGAGCCCCTCAGCTTGTGTCTGTAGAGTTTGGCTTCTCTGCCTGCACTCAGCATTCTTCCACGTGGCTCAGTGGATCAGTAATATAAATTCTAGTCATAAACAAAGAAAAAGCCAGACTGACAGAGAATTTGATGAACAATTTACATCTGTGCACAATTTTTCCCTCTGTTTGCACCACTGAAACGTGTGATCTTTTATCTTTAGCCTTCAGTTCGCTTTCCCAGTCCTCTTGGTTGCAAGCAACGCTGTAAAGCCCTTAAAATATTAAGAAAATTACATCTGCTACATCTTGCTTTAAATATGGTGTTCAGTCTTTGTAAGTGTTACTTTGTACATTAAATGAATAGCTTGCCCACCAGGTAAAGGACGTTTTGTTGCTTACCATGTCTGTCTTTGCACAACATGTAGTACACAGGCATAAATAACAGTGTGTTATATAAATAATTACATGTATGAAGGGCTGTAAAACACCGAAGATATATTTGTACTTTTACTTATGAGAACGTTTTAAAAATGATTGCTTTGTTCACTGCGTGGTTTTTATGTGTTGAATGTGGTGCACGCAGAGAACATTTTCCAAAGTTGGTTTTTTTTCCCCTTTCCTCCAGGTCACACTAGCGTTATAGTTAGCAAATTGATAAGGTTCCACTGTTAAGCTTTATTACTTGTGACATGAGCCTATGACACTTTATAAAAAGAAGTAATCCAGAACAATCTCTAGGTAATTAACACCTAGATAAACAAACATAAATTTCTATATTGCATTTATTTGGACTACCACTCAAATACGCGTGAACCATGCTTTTTTAATTAAAAGATAAATCTATGTGACACTTAGCCTCAAACTTAATTATTCAGCATAGTATAATAAAAAATAGAGCCCATTAAATGTGTCTTGCTCTGTATTTCTGTATTAACAGCAAAACAGTTCACTCTGGGATCATTTAAATTTTCTTCTTCCTCTTTTCCTGTGATTTCCCTATTCACTGAGAACCTTTGGTTAAAAAAAAAATACCACAACAAAAAGCCCCCAAACAATACCCTGAGCAACACCAACAGGTGAGGAGCCACGGAACTTCTCACAGCCCCTATAACATTCAGCTGGGTGACATTTCTAATACAACATTACACCACAGCCTTATTCTCCCGCCTCCCCTCCCCGGGCTTCCCGACGGAAACATCCTTCCACTGTGGTGGATCATGCCAAGCAGCGATATCCAGAAATGGAAATCACAATAGTTAAGGATAATTTCACTGGGAGCATGCTTACAATACACAAGGTGAGGTATTTATAATATACTGTTACAATACAGATGTTAAACTGATAGGGGAAATATTCAGTTCCCAAATTACAATAGACAGAGGGCTTAAAGTCCTTATAAAAGTTTCAACAAGAAACACTATCTTAGAGCTGGGAGCAGCTTTCTGATGTTAGGTGGGCAGACTCTTGTCAGGACAGCCAGCATTGTGTGAGGAAGGCTGCCCATCAGCTGTGGGATCCAAAACCCCACAGACTTCAGTGAGACAGCCCCTTCCTCTTTCAGACCTTCTTCCCACCTGCCTTTGCAGGTGATGCAACCCCACACTTTGTGGTACATGGCCAGTGGTGGTCATTTTTGGAGTTTCCTAGAGGATATATGTACCATTCAATGCACTGTTCCCAGCGGAAATCCAGGACCATAAAGGAGACTGTGTTTGTAAGCATTTCTGTGGAGGTGCAATGAGACTGACATTGCTCCTTAATCAGGTTTTTACATTTTCATTTACTGTCTACTGAAACCAGAAGGCAGGAAAATCTTTGGGAGACACCCTCCACCTCTCTCTCCCCAGACAGTTCTTTTTCCTTGGATCCAGGGCACAGCAATTACCTGAAAGGACACTGATCCTGTTGTGAGGCAGAGTTCAGCTCTGAGCCTGGAGCTCACCCAGCCTCCAGACACGTTTTTACATGCCACCATTTTGTGCCTCGGAAGGGCTGTTCCCCCCAAGAAAGGGTGTGACACACACAAAAATTTTCATTAACTTCTTGGATTCTGATTAAAATTCGATGCATTGCAGATTTTTTTCTCTGTGGATGAAGATACCTGTGGCATTTGCCCACAGAGCAGTGACTCTGGCAGCAGCTCTGTGACTCCCCTGGCCACACAGACACTCCACCAGCTCACCAGCAACAGCAACTCCTCACTGCCAGTTTCAGCAACTGGATAACTGAATTTCTATGATTCTACACTTTAATTCTTAATCCTTCTGACAATTTTTGTACCTTTTTCTGCTGGAGAATTCAAGCTAGAATATAACTTTATTTTTGTGGGTATTACTGGCTTAATTTAATATTAAAATTTTTCTTTTCTAAGCATGTTTGCTTTCTCAGCTTTTTTTTGGAGCAAGGCTACATTCCTCTCTCTTCCCCATACTCACTGTAGTTTCTCAGATTTGGTGCATCTTTTTTTTGATGTTAATCATCCTTACTTTTCTAAGTGAAAAATCCTTTAATTTATTTGCTTTCAAATGTGCAGATAAAACCTTAAAGAGGAAGAATAAAGATTCACCCAGAAGAATGGGAGCACCCTTGCTCTTGTACATTCTTTGAAGTGTGAGCAGCTTTCTTAACATGCACCATAACAATAAACCTCACAATTTTCTAAAGCCAAATATATGATCTATACAAACAATCTTTTTTAATGTGAAAACATGACTTTATACATCATAGTGTATGATACACACTTCAAACACTTTCAAATCAAAGCTTGATAGACCCCAAGACTTTTTCTATAGTACATAAGTAGTGGTATATAAAACAATTATTACTACATGCTAAAACAGATTTCCACAGTCTTTTAATTAAGCACAATATATATAATATATATCTGTATATACTGTATATAGATTTCTTCAGATTAATAAGTGGACTGAGCACACACACCCAGCATAATACACTCCAGTAACTGCCTAACAACTGTGAATTTACTGGCATTATTTTTTTTTTCTTTTTAAATCTGACAAAGCTGAAGAAAATAATGTTTCAACTGTTCCTGATAAACATAAGCAAGTAGGAAAACTTTTTTTTTCAGAGGTAGAGGTTTTATTGCGTAAAACACTGGATAAAACTGTACTGCTTCAAAGACATTTTTATTCTAACAGCAGAAAGAAAACAGTCATTGCTGAAAAAACAACTTTTAATACTTCTATACCAGAATAAAGTTCTGTCAACTGATGTATTATAATAATAAATAATGACCAAGAATAAACTTTAAATACAAAGTTTTCTAATTGTTACAAGCATAGCAACAAAATCCTCTACTCTATTGATCTCAGATTTCCTCCAAGATAGAAATTTTTCTTTGTGTAGGAATGTAGACAGTATTATGACCAGTATCACAGACTACAGAAGTTACAGAGAAAAAACTTGACATGTTTAGATATGAGAAGCATGATGATATTCAGAAACTGACAATGCATCACTGCTGCTGTCACTTGTTTGTATTACAAGTTACAAATGTTCTGGAAAAAAGGGCTATGTCAGAGGGGAGGATAGGGACAGTAGCACCCGACCAAATGGAATCAACACACACATCACAAGGAGCGGGAGATGTTTCCAGTGTCACAAACAGAATTATTGCCTGTCGTATCTGAAAATGCTCAGAAGACACAAAAGAATACTGAAAGAGCTCAAAAAGTGCAAGAAATGGAATGTGGGGGGTGGTTTTGTATTTTTTTCTCTCTTTTTTTTCTCTTTTTTTTTTTTTTTTTTTTGCTAAGATACCGAAGGCGGCGCAAACACACAAAGCAAGCGACTGACACAGTCACCAAACACAGTAGTGCAGTTAAAATCCTAAAGCTTACTACAGTCAGAAAGGTTCAATAACATTTCAATCCTTTATCTAGGATCATAGAAACAGTTGCATTAAGTTTATCAACTCGATTTAAGTAAGGCAGTGAGAACTATACTAGAAAAACAAGAAAAGCAGCTTGCTCTGTGCCAGATGGGTCCAAGTTACACAGTGACCTCATTTAAACTGAAACTTCAGTTGGATGACATCCTTTCCGACAGCATATGCAAACCGTATTCCTTATTAGCCTGAGATTTTTTTTCCAGTCTCAGGGTAGCACTAAGAATTTTATTTACATTGATTGCAGTTTAGTATTTTTTGTAAACTGCTTTAGGCAGAGCTGAAGTTTTAAGGCCCTGGGGTTTTACTCTGTGCTCCCAGCCTGCAAAGAAATATTGACTTTTTTTTTTTTTTAACTTTTTTCTTTTTTTTTTTTTAAGTCTGGATGATTTTGCTTTAGAAGAAGTTAATACTTCTCTACCATCACAATAAACAGCACCAATTTTGCTTCTGTCAAAGGAAGTACATTAGAAGGACAAAATTTTATGCCATTCAGAGAATTTCAGAATAAACCTTTAGTTATTATTCTTACTTTTTTAATGTGGTTTGTTATAGTCTCTCAAAAGCTTCCTATGTGGCAAAGACCTTACTAAATTTGGAGCATCCAATCAGTAAAAAAGCTAAAATCTGCAAAAATATAGAACATATTTGTTTTACAAAACCAAAGAAATATCATCTAAAACACTTTTTCCATTAGAGACAAAGAGCAGAAAGTTTGGATTCATATTTTAGGTCAAGCTACTTTATAAGGGCTTGCTCCAGAAGAAACTTCTGCACAATGTCTGTAACACTTATAAAAACTAATACATGAAAATTAACCATGACCAGGGAATCCTTCATTCAAGTGTAAAAAAAAAAAAAAAAAAGCAATTTAAAGGAAGTTTGGGAAAAAACCCAATAAGACAAGTAAAGAACAGAAGAAAAAAATTACCAACCTCCTATGTAATAAAATTCTGTTTCTCACCAGCACCTTCTATAGATAAGGCTGACTAGTTTCACTAAACAATATTTCTATATATTGTACTTCTACATTTATAGCAACTTACTTCTTCAACAAGGAAAAAAAGAATAAAAGCATTTCCCTCAATACTGCAAGATGATTACAAAAAATGGAATTACATTTCAAATCTGCAATCACACATCGGGCCGCAGATTTTTTTTCCTAACCATTGATTCATTTGGCTGTATATTAAAAAAAAAAAAAAAAAGAAGAAGAAGAAAATGTAATATCACAATACTTTTCAAAATAGGTCAGTACTGACCCCAGCTTATGGGCCGTCTAAGGTTTCTCCTACACTGCAGTTGCAACACCACTTGAATTGATTTTCTCTGCAATGACAGCTCCAGTCAGACTGGCACCATGGCAGTCTACCAAGACATCTCATTACTATGCTAGGCAAATGACAGCAGCTGGTGTCATATTATAGAGGTGTTTTCAACAATGAAAACACAGCCCCTCAATCTTCAAGGCAACACTAAATCGTTTAGAGGGTATCATTTTTCTGTTAAGAGCATTATTTTTGGACAAAGACCACTTTTAAGTTTGAAATTGCCCTGCTTTTTAAATAACTAACGACCTCCTAACATTTTTAAATCACTTTATTATCCCACCTACGTTGTTTGGAAGTACTTGTTGCCAGGTAACTGTTTAGCAGCCATTTTCAAGGGCTGGAAATTTATTTTGCATGTGTAATATATATATTTACACACACACACACACACACACACACACGTATGGACTGTGTGTATTTTGTGTGTGTGTGTGTGTATGTAGATATATATCCAATGTGGGTCTGACTGGATAGCTCTGTGTCTGTATATATATATATATATGTGTGGGTACATGTACATACACATATATTTGAGTATTTTCAGCATTCTGGACGCTTCTGGGAACTTGCATGCCACCCATTTCCTGGGAAGGGGTTTGAGCCAGCCCTCACCAACCACATGTCCAAAGCTGGGGCCAAAGGCTGTGCAGAGCAGGGCTGACCATCACTCCTGGGCCTTGCTGCCCTCCTCCGCCAGCTCTACCGAGCTGCCCGCCTTGGCAGCCGCCGGCTCCTCCAAACTCCCAGCGGCTTCCGAGTCGACTCTGGAGCGCTTGAACCTGCGGTCGGGGTACTGGCTGTTGTCGAAAGGCATGCGATGGACACAGAGCACGTGGGTCTTCAGGTTTCCCTTCTGAGAGGCACTGTAGGGGCAGTATCTGCACTGGAAAGGCCGGTGACCTGCGGGACAGAGGACAGCCGCGTTAGTTTGTGCCTTAGCCCAACAGCCTGGCCAAAGGGACACACCAGATGCCCCTCAGGAGGGGCATCACTCAGTGGCCTCGGTGAGAACAAGAAATCTGTGCTCTTCCTCATCAAAGGAACAACATTTTAAAAATTCTCTGCTTCGGATTTCCAGAGCAGTGCAACTAATCCATCTCCCTCCTCAGCCCCTGCTGTAAATCCTTCAGCCCACGATCCAAACCAAACTCTTGTAAATACAGCGTGTACGAAACTGTCTTCTTTTGCATTTGTTAATTATCTTTTTTATTGAAGTGCAATTCGAGGATGACAATGTGCAGACCCTGAGTCTAATAAACATACTTTGTCTTTGGGTGGGTTTCTGGGTAAAGAATTGCATGTTTTATTTCAATCGCACAGATTACCTTTTAATGGAAAGAAATAATGGATTGAGATAGCCAAGGTCTCAAACCTGCAAACATTTACTCCAGTGAGATTACTCCTGTGAGTAAAGAAACGCAAGCATGTAAGTGTTTGCTGGGCCAGGGCCCAAGGTTATCATCAGCTTTAAAATAAAATGTCCAAGCTAGATTAGAAAAGGAATGTTAATGCACAAAATCTGATAGATGCACTTCTTGGGGATAAAACAGCAATCGACTGCGTAACAAAGGCATGAATGAAAGATATCACTTCTCAGGAAGGCTATCAATATACTCTCCTTTATTTTTCAGATTATTGTGACTTCAAATCTCCATGCTGTATCTGGTTTTGGAGGTTATGTTTCAACAATCACATTTCAACCTATGCTGGGAAGTTGTTGATGTGTTTTACTGGAACTTTATGAGCTTTGTCTCTCAAATTAACTTAAACCAGGACCATCTGAGGTCAAATGCGCTTAGCTTGCTTTAATTTGCTCAAATAAATGAATAAATAAATGTGCCAGACCATCTACATAAAGCCAGGATAAGTGAAAAACAATACCCTATCTCCACATTTGAAGAGCACATTTTCCCTTGCTGCTGTGGTACTACTTAGCAGGCATAAAACAGATGCTGGGGCAGCAGAGGAGGAGAACTATGCTTCCTGCTGTGGGAGAAGGGGATGGACCCTCTCTCCTTGGTTTTCGGTGGGAATTTAACAGCTAAACAAATAGACACCTGTTGTGCACTGGTCTGATGCTACCTGTACTGGAGTGGGAATGCTGCCATAGTCCTCCCAGCAGAGATGGGAGCCTGGAGAGCTGCTGGCACAGCAGTATGAGCATCTCTGTAGCAGAGTGAATTCACCTGAGCCAGAAGTAGAGTTCTGGGCTGCTCAAACCACTTGCCATTTTTACTGTAGCATCAACATCACCACTTGAAGGCTGAGTTCCCCAAAACACACTGCCTGCCACCCAGAGGAAAGACACCCAGTTTCCTAAGCCCTTGCCCCAGGAATACAGGCTTTTTCCTTCCTCAAGGATAGGAAGTTCCCTGGCACCCTTTGTTTTCATAAGTTGAAGACTGCCAGAACTGTGACGATCCCCCAAAACCTCCAACATGCATATAAGCATAACATGTTTGTTTGCATGTTATGCCTCTAGCACGGGAAGGACATGGAGCTGTAGGAGTGAGTCCAGAGGAGGCACCAGGATGATCAGAGGGATGGAGAACCTTTCCTATGAGGAAAAGATGAGAGAATTGGGATGGTTAAGCCTGAAGGAGGCTGAAAGGTCATCTAATTGTGGTCCTTCAGTACCTGATGGGTACTGAAAGTAACCTGAAGGGGCTGACAAGAAAAATGGAGAGAGACTATTTCCAAGAGCCTGGAGTGACAGGACAAGTGGGAATGGCTTCAAACTGACAGACAGTGGATTTAGGTTGGATACTAAGAAAAAGTTCATCCCTGTGAGGGTGGGGAGGCCCGGGCACAGATTGCCCAGAGAAACTGTCTGCCCCTGGATCCCTGAGAGTGTTCCAGGCCAGGCTGGACAGGGCTTGGAGCAACCTGGGATGGTGGAAGGTGTCCTTGCCCATAGCAGGAGGCTTGGAACAAGATGATTTTTAATGTCCCTTCCCAAACAAGTCATTCTATGATTATATGATCTCACCAACCAGCTCTTAATGCTTTACCCACAAGCAGCTCTTAATGCATGGCCATCCTAATTCTTTCCTGCAAAGAACAAATTCTAAGCAAGGAATGCACAAAGCATGGCTGGAGCTAACCACCTCACATGCACCAGAATAAAAGCAAACTCTTTTTGCCCACCGCTGAACCAAGTTCAAACCCGTGTTCAAAATTCCATGCAGAGAATGTCATTTATTAATTCAACGCACTTTAATAAATCAGACAATATAAAGTGCACCTACAAGGATTCAGCTCTGCATTGCTTCCCCCACGACTTACTTTTTCAGGCCATCAAAATTTCACATCACTGCCTTGTGAAAAGTAAGTACACAATAAGTTAATTTGTATTGTCACTATGCAGTACAACTGTGGTAAAGAGCACATTCATTTTTAATCCGATATGAATAATATATAAATATGTATACAGAGTGAGGGTCATAGGAAAGCAAGCGGTACATTGTTTACAGCAGAAGTAGTACAAAAAGTAGAGATTATTCTTGCTTGCAAAGATAACAATATCTGCAATTTGCTTGTAACTAAGGGGTGAAGGAAAATTCCCATTTCTCTTAGGTATCCCCATTCATTAATTTTAGCTCCAAAACTTGTTGTGGGCAGCAGGCTCTTAAAATAACCCTTCCCAGATAAGTTGGCAATAAATTTATAATGTTTTATCTAGCAGTGGTTGGTAGGTCCTTTCTTAGCAAGCTATAGTTCATATATATTTTACCCACTATATATCTCCCAATAAAAATATATGAAAGCCCTGCAGAAAAAAAAAAAAAAAGGGTGAGGCAAAATTATAAAAAGAAAAGAAGAAAGGAATCTTTCTGATAGTTCAGTAGTTCAGAAGATGAGGTGCAAAGCATTGCAATTGTAGTAAGAAGAATTTGACTAAAGGTGGGGGGACTAGGGGGGCAAACTGTGGTGTGCCTCTTTCCCTGATCAAAAAGTGAGCATAGAGCACAATATGTTATTTGCAGGGGAAATAATCCTGTTGTGGAGCAGTGTGCTATCAAGTCTGTGGCAGAGCATGTGGAGAGACTTTGCAATCCTCTGGATGGAAGCTGTCAGTCTAAGGAAGTGGAACAGCAGAAAATAACAATCAGAATTAGCTAAAATGACAACAGCGATGGCTGGACTCAAAGAATGCTTCAGCATGTATGGATTTCCTCAGGAAGGGTGATTGCAGTTCCAGAAACTGCTGGAGCCTCTTCTCTAAAACTGATCTAAACCTCCCAGGATCAGACCCAGCAAGGGTGGCAATCCTATGGTGACACAGGCTCATCATCTTCTCTAGTTTTGGCTGAATTTTAGGGAGCACAGTAAATGTGGATAAAAGATACCTTCTGGTCAGGATGAAGAAGTTTTCTGCAGGCCCACATTAAGAAAAATCCCTCAGTGTTTGAAACCAGTCCACCTTTTTAAAAATAAATGCTGCTTCATTAATTTAGGCTTTGAGAGGAAAAAAAAAAAAGTAAAGTTTGTTTTCTTTTCTTTCAAGTTTGTGATCTGATATGTTGCTTTGTGACACTTCATGTCAGGCTGCATCAGTCACATCGCGTTAGGTTTCATAACATGGCATGACTGATGCAGCTCAACATGGTGCATCAGCTGAACAGTCAGAAACTGTACGTTTCGAGAAAGACATGGATCTCAGTCTGGGGTTTAGAGCCACTTAAATGGAAGTTTATCTCAAGTAGGGGCTTTGGATTTAAACAAAGCCATTGCCCAAGAGTTGTTAAAGATTCAAATACATGCCAAACCTTATTTTGCTTTGTCTAATCTTTAAAACTCGAAATGTATTACTGGAACACATAAAAAGTCAATGTCAATGAAGTGGCACAGGGTTACTCACTGTAATCCAAACACTGCTAATAGTTACTAATTTATTAACTTTGATATGGATCCATTATTTAAGATTAGCACAAAGGAATACACAAACGGGAGAGAGAAAGAGTGATGAATACTAAAGTCTTTTTCATTAAAAAAATCATTTACATGGTCAAGCCGCATTAATTCTCCACTTCTGAAAATATTTGATCGGCATCCAAATTCTATAAAATTTCCACAAAGAAACATCTTATTTTTGTGGTATTACAGGCACATATGTAGGGGTTTGCACTAAAATGTAAAAATGGGCATTGAACTAGTCACATGAATAAGATCAGGAATTTATTCCAGATTGTTAAAAGTGTACTAATCACAGCAAAATCATGGCTTTCTCCCAAAGCAGCAAGAAAATGGTAATTTGAAAGAAAAATGCCAATAATACATCACACACAAGCCGTCTGTTGTCCCCACTACACCACTTTGTATTATATTGCATATGTGTACATATATACACAGATACACGCATACAGACACACACACACACGATTTAATGCATAAATTTAGGGAAAAAGCAGAAGAGCAATAACATGATGAACAGAAAACAAATGCTGTGCAATGTACTATAAATTATAATTAAGCTCTGAATAAAATGTGTTTCTTAGATATGACATTTGTTCCCTTAAAATGCAAAAATGGCCATGATTATCTGACAGAATGTTTTTCCTTAGATGGCCAATGGCTATAGCACTTACTGAGATGCAATACGGCAAACTCATTTCAGATTTCTTTGCCTGGTTTAAGAATATCCTTTTGGTGAAAATCAAAAATAACAGCAATTACCTCTTTAAAACAAATTATTCCCTCGCAAAGAGATATTTGAAAAAGCCTCAAAGGCTTGAATTTCTCCAAAACAAATCTCTTGATTTGGGATGTTGGACACTGAAGATCTGGACCTGACTCCCTGAGCTGCTGTAGCAATCCCACATGGCCAGGGCAGCTCTGGCCAGGCCTGGGCAGTGGTGCAGGATGGGCTGCAGTGGCACAGGATGGATGGGCACTGCCTGCTGCAGGGGATGCAGTGGCTCAGGATGGATGGGCAGTGGTGCAGGATGGGCTGCAGTGGCTCAGGATGGATGGGCACTGCCTGCTGCAGGGGATGCAGTGGCTCAGGATGGACAGGCACTGCTGCAGGGGATGCTCAGTCCCACGGTGGTGGAATGGTCCATGCAATCACACATCTGCCACCCAGCAAACCCTGCACTCACACATTTGGTGAGCCCACACCTCCCCAGGAAGAGCTGCTTTGAGTCCTTTTTCCCCACACAAGCTCGTATTTGAGGAACAATCATCTCTAAGCAGATGAAGGGTGTGCTGCCTCAGAGCTAACAGGAGGCAATGATGGCCGATTGCTCGCTGTGTAAGAAGAGAGGCTTTTTGAGCATCTCCACTTCTCTGGCAGTGACTGCTGGGCTGAGCTCCTCTCTCTCAGACCACAGCCTCCAGGTCCCAGGCATCTTGGTGAACACTGCCATTTGAAAGTATATTAGAGCATAATAACAAGCATTTGCAAAGGGAAAACTATTTTCATTTAAATCTTGGCTAGTGCAATTTCCTTTTTTTAACGTATAAATTTTCATAAATACATTTCCTATCCACGGCAAACATCCCAAGTACTGTATGCATTACCCAGGAGAGCAGAATGGCTCTAAAGCAGCCATTCGGATCTGGAGCATAACAGTATGGATGGGAAAATGCTGAATAAATATATTTGTCCAATAGACAATAATGGCTCTGATTGAGCCATTCCACTTTATTGGTCTCAAAATATGCATTTTATGGAACTCCCAAAATACCAGACAGATTAAAGTACACCCAATCAGGTTCATATCTGTAATAAAAGTTTTTATAAAACAATTGAAAAGTATATGTTTGTTTACACACAGGTCCAAGACCAACCAAGATGATCTTCTGGGAAAATTTCAATATTCTGTGAAGTTTATGTGTTTCTTGGATTACAAAGGAAAAAAAAAGCAAACCAAAATTAAAATTTAAAAACTCTATTTCATGTTGACCAAGAAAAGTCATAAAACCAAAAAGCCTTATCTGAGGCTTTTTTAATGATTTTCTCTGAAATAACATACAAAAAATGCAGAAACATCTGGATTTTAGGAAGGCCAGGGAACATTTTCAGCTACCAAGGCTAAGGCTTTGGGTTACATGTTTCCATTGGAATGCCTAAAGCGATGCTTATTCTCCTGCAGAACAGCCAGAGAGTAAAAAGACCTAATTTGTAACTATTTTGCATCAAAGATTTTTACCTGAACAAAAAACCGTAAATCATTGGATTGAATTAAACCCTCAGATAGCTACATGGCTTTTCTGAAACATAATCAAAGGTGGAGTCTGCTTTTAAGTTAGTGCCTTACACAGTGCTTGGTGTTTCCAAATAGTATTTTGGGTTGCTGATGAGTACACCAAAATGTTCAGTGATGACACAGAAAATCAAAACTTCGTGCTTCACTTTGCCTTTAACACATATTATTAAAATATTATGTTAATTTCACACACTTCCCCTAAAATAAAAACTGCACTTATGGTAACTATTCAATTCCTGTCTCAAAAAGGTTACAATTACTGATTATCACATACTGAAGTTTCTTTTAAAAACAAAAGAAGAAAAAAGAACCAACAAATCAGCTCTGCTATGTAAAACAGCCAAGTGCAGGTTGGTCTGACACAGAGGTTAACAGTCACCTGGGTACTCCAGACAAAGAGAAATTCTTCTGTTGTACTTCAAAGATATGGTTTTACCTTACTGAGTGAATCACTCACAAAGTTATGGAAAAGATTCCTAATTTAACATTTTTTGCCTTTGTTATGTAGAACAGGGAAATTATAATTATTTGGAGGTAGAGTGAAGAACTTGTTAGCCATCTGTAGCGCACTAAATACAAGGGAATTAGGAAACGCCCAGTGAAATCACTGATAGTGTAACAGAGACTTGCAAGTCCTGGGAAAACAAACATTTCCCATTTCTAGCAGAGTTGGTAAAACAACAGAATTACTCAGCTCCAGCCACTTAGCACAGAATTTGTTTCTTTTTCAGAAAGAAACAAATTCTTTCTGAAAGGAAAAGGAAAAATTCACACAGGAACTTTTGATTTAGAAGGAAAATGGATCTCATCTTGGAAGAAAGGAACAGCCTCAGCAGAATAGCTGCAAAGATCTTCCTAAAGAAATATTAAACTTTATGGGAACCCTGTAAAGCTAAAATTCTGCAATGAAGGCAGGAGACTGTGTCTCCTCAGGACCTGTGCATCTCAGAGCAGTGCTCGTGGGGCACACACCATGCCCTGTGCACAGTGGCACCAGTTCAGCTTCTGACATGACAAACATGAGTTACGAGCCCAGAGCCTCAGAGGGCTCCAAACGAGGTTAGTGGCAATGCTGTCATTGATTGAGCTTCAAATGCCAGACTATCATTGTTCCATGCTTTGGAAAATTTAATTACATTTAATTTTTCATATTTATTTACTTTGGTTTATACACATAAGTAGAGGACAGAGTTCTTATCAAGGGCACTAGATACCTGTTGTAAAGAGCAGACCAACTCTGCATAATGGCAATGCTTACAGAAATCATAATCCCTTTCATAACCTCAAACTCACAGCAGTTTGTATTTTTGGCCAAGCTTTCATTTCCTGCCATTTCCTCCCCTCTAGTACCAATTCCTGTTCTCCCAAAGCCTGATGTGTCCCTCCATCTCTGCAGCCTGGGCCTCTCTGCACAAGAGGGAAGAGGAACCCCAGCCCAGGGAGGGAGCAGGTTACATTCCTCACAGCCTTCTCTTTCTCTCGTGCTTTGGACTGCAACTAAAGAAACACATTCTGAAGGTAAGTGGCAGACTTTCCTTTAATATTAACTAACCCCAAGTTCTTCTGATCATCAAAATTACACGTTCAGATTCCCACCTTTGCCTTTACTTACATATTTCAATTAATTGCTATGTCTATTCACTCCTTTACTTGTTTTAATCACTCCAATAACATTATATTCCCATTCTAACCCCCTTGAGCAAAATATCTCAGTTTTCCTACTAGGTCATTCACAAGTTTTCTCTCTAATGTTCTGTCATATTTTTTAATTGTCTCAGTAAATATTTATTATTTCAGGGAGCATTTATGACTTCTTGAATGAAGCTGTATTTGAATTTAATGTACCTATGATTTCCCAGAATAAATGCTATACTGGTGGCACTGGGATTTTAGTAAAGAGAACATTCAATTCAGAAGCTAATAGGAAAGACCTTGTTAGTGATGGTATTTTGCTACCAAATATCCTTTATTCTGCCTAGCAATTCATAAATACAGTAGAATTTTCTCTTTCACTCCAGGCAACTGTCTTCAGTTTATTTATTTTATTTGGCAGAATGAAATTTTAAAAATCCCATACTCAGCTTTCTAAATTTCTCCTGCCCACATTTCAATGTGTCACATCCTCAGCTGGTGTAGAACTGGACAGTCACAAGCCTGAGCCTTGCAGAGCTCTGCTCCTCTGTGCACAGCCCTGTAAGGGTACTGGGTCTCCCCACTTGTTCCACAGTCCATAAATTCCCTAAGTGGGAAGGGATGGAATTACCCACGTGCTATAACCTTTGCTGAAGTGGGGCCCTAAGCTAGAATATTTGTTTTCTGCATGTATGATGTCACTTAGACTAACCATGTTCTCCTTTCATTTCAGTTGCTGCTTTGGTACATAACTGGGGTAATTTAGATGGTATTTTGTCACATTATCCCTTGTCATGTACCTCATGATCCTCTAACTCCAGAACTGTGTTAGTAGAGAGACTGAAGAAGAGCAAAGCACTTTAAGTAAATAAATATCTAGCTCACTAATAGCTAATATTTCAAATTATCCAGGAGTAGCTCACAACCCCACTAATCATTCCGCTAAAACATCACTATTATCCATTTATGGGATTTGGTGAGTGGAGTTCTCAGAACAACTCATTATTAGCAATGCTTCTGCATTATGTGCCATCACGGCACAGAATTACCACGAGCACAGCCTGAGTGGGAACTCACAGCAACCCACCTTTCACCAGGCACAGTTCTGATGTAGGTGTACATGTAGCTAATGTTTCTCTAAAAAAACCCCACCATATTTTTACCATATCCCACTCAACAAAACAGGGGGTCAAAAAATTAAAGGGCTGAAAAGAGTAAATTGAGCATTAACTTTGCAGGACCTCTCCCTCTGGAAAGTGCTGTTGGTGTTGTCGCAGAAAAAAAGTGTCTTTTTTATCAAGTCACAAAGGAAATGCTTTCTCCCCTTCTCCTTTTCTTTTCTATAAAAGGCTCTCTAAAATGAAAGGTGTCAGACTTTGCTTTTTCTTCTTGGCATGATCCAGAATGTATGGCTGAGGAATGACAGATGTCTGCAACCAGCTGCAATGAAGCATGCTAAAGTTTCAGTCTAATCCACTTATTTCACTGCAGTCACGTAAACCAAAACAAATGGGCAGTGCCTTACATTATAAAAACACAGCAGCATTACTTTGTTGCATAATGTAGCTGATACGCCATCTTTTTATCATTTTTCCTACTGCAGAAAGAATTCACCTCTTTATTAAAAACAGCCCCTGAAAGTTCTCTCGTTCTGCTCGCCTCTATTTTTTTCTTTTAGTGTCACAGCAGTCCTGCGATGCTCCATGCATTACTCAATATGTGGCTATTATAAAAACACCGTCATATTTTTCCAGGGAAGACTGCTTTTGTTTTTAAAAACGCGATCCAATTCAGAAGCCACCGGGCCTCATTCTGCTCTCTCATCCTTGCTGCCAGCCTGTGGTTTGAGCAGATCTGTGCTGCTCTGAGTCAGGATTGGATCTGCCATCAGATCAGTGCATGTTTCATCTGCGCAAAAGCCAAATAACAAGTGCACCAAGCGCTTACCTTACCGGGTAAAAAAAACCTCACGTGTCTGTTTTCTACTGATCAAACTGGAAATGTCATCAGAGACACAACTAATAGCCTTAATCTACCTGGCTAACCTCATTCAAAACCCTCCCATTTTAATGAGGAGGGAGACCCACTGCCAACATGTTTCCCAAAGCCCCCCTGTGTTTCGTTATGCCAGAGGGAGTATAACCTAAGTGAACATGGCATCGCTTCCTGGGAAGGGAGACCCTGCCTCACTCCAACATGTAGTGCAGCAACCTTTTGAACCCTCCCCTCTTTAATCCTTGTATGGAAAGGGAAAGGATGAGGAGTCATGTGGCTCCCTCCCCGCCAGCAGTTCCAACAGCTGGGAAGCACTCTTTCAGCGCAATTCATAAAAAAAGATGTGTTGGATTTCGCCGATGGCAGAATGGTGTACGATTTCTGGCCCTTCAGGCTAAAACAATAAATGCAAAGAGGAAAATTTGAGATTTCCCCCCTTAAACTTCCCACAACAACCTCAGCAAAACCACATGACTTGTCTTGTACAATCTCCCTGGTGTTTTCAGTGCTACTTTGGCAGGAAATCAGAATTACTGTTATATAAATTCCATCTGATGCCAGAGCTACCATCTGTGAGTAAAACTGCTTCACCTACGTCTGCCGGCAAAGCCACTCTCCCAGAGACAAGGGAGAAGGGGAAAAAAAATTTGATTAATTTGCAGAATGCTTGTGATTTGCTCATATATTATTATAACTGCTCATCAGCACATGACAAATTCCCAGCACTCCGCACAGGAACCCGTTCAGTTTCAGCAGTTTTTTGCGTCGGCACCTGACAGACTGCAGAGCCACTAATGACTTTCAGATGCTTACAAACAGTAATTCTATCTTCAGAATAAAAAGAAAAATCCGTAGGAAGAAAAGAGTAGAGTTAGTCTATTCCATTTCCTTCCTGTATATCAACATGATTTAACTCTTCGGGGCAGCAGCGGTTCCAGGATCACAACACGGCTGCTCCTTGCCTGTAAAAGACAAAGACTGCCAATCTCAGGGGAAAGGTGGAAGCAAAAGCTGGTCTCTGAAGGCTTTCGCTACACCAGCTCCGCAGAGAGCCAGATACAAAGCAGGTAGCCTAGGAAAAGGCACACCTACCCTGCAGTACAGGGAGAAAATACATCCTCTCCCCAGCGCTCCCAATTCCGTGTCTGTTTCCCTATTTTAATACTTCTGATAACCTTTTACATTTTCAGGGAACACATCTGCTTCCTAACTGCAGCTGAAATGTTTTTTTCCCCCTTTAAAAGTATGATTATGCTTTCTGAAGCACTGTCTGTGTGCTTGATTGCCTGTTTTAGATTAGAGATTTTAGCAAGGAAACAAAGACTTCAGAGTGCACATCAGTCCTGCATATGAGAAACCACAGAAGGAATAAGCAATAAAATGTGATGCACCATCTGTCCACAAACAATAACCTGGATGTTCTGAAGGCTTACAAATTATTTAGCACACAACCTCACCGAATTATAGGACCCTTAAATAGAGCAATAGACTGGGAATGAGAACCTCTTTGATGTCCTTTTGTATTTTTTTTTCCCCAACTCAGCCCTCGATTGATTGCTATCTGTTGAGGTATTTCTCAATGACTATTGGAGCAAGTTGATATTTATTAAGTAGCTCTCTGTAGAATATTTTGCCACAGATTTGAACAGTGGGGTATACGCTGCCTCCCTGGCCCTAGCCTGCTGCAAACAGATTGTTAATCAAAAGACAGTCTAAAAGAATAGTCAGTTGGGAGATTCAGTCCTAAGGGCAAAATGCTGCCCTCGGTACTCATGCGCAACTCCCGCTGGCTTCCACGGGAGCTCACGGGAACGCTCAGGGAGGAATTTGACTTTATTAAGTACTGGAAGCTTTCTGACTGGACTTTTGTAGAACAAATCTCTAGCAAAGAATGTGACTTTAAGCTTTTTTTTTTTCCTCCCCCAAATTGCGTCCTGCTGCAATTAAAAATAAAATGACATTTTTCCTAGCTGTCATGCTGAAGCACAGTGATCTTGCATGCAAAACGCATTAGCAGCTGAGCACACTCCAGGTACTGTAAACTAGAGTATGTCAAAGCTCCTGGATCCCTAGACAAACCTGGCATCCCCCAGCAATATGCTCACATACCAAAATCAAGATATTGAGAGCCCTGTGTTTAGGATAGAGGATTTTGGCTCACCATATTTAAATGTAAAATAATGTTTAAAAAAATCAGCCAAACAAGCACAAAAAAATTACTTATTTTTTAATATTTAGTGAATTACAAAATTTCTGGACCTACTGTTTCATTCAACCTTTTCTCTACATTATAAATTCCTGAGTTTTTAGTGAAGATTTGAGTTTTTTTCCAATTGAAGCATGCCTCTAAACCCACACTCCAAAATAAATCAGCATCCCTACAAGACACCCACTTAATTTCAAAAAGGAAGAGCCTGCCTGAAATACTTCTATTGCTTTGGTTTCCATAGAATTTTTTTCTGCAAATTTTCTTAACACAACATTTCCCACGCTGGCTCTCAGCTAGCAAACATCCAGACCCACCCACCAAAGGTCTTCTCAGGGTGGTCTTTACTCTTTTGCCTAAATGGCAACTCAAAATTCAAATAAAAATAGATATCAGAAGACAGAGGATTTTTTTTTTGTCATATTCTTTTTGACAAACAGGCCGAGAGAGAGGTAACCGTATAATTAACTTTAGATGTGCCTAATGTAACTCCATTATCATTGATGGGTCTTATGGAGAGACACTGAGAGGGAAATGTGCCTTCTAGAGTTTCATAGTGGAGCCAGAACTATTGAAGAATATTTCAGTATTTAGGACCTGATTCAGCAAATTGCTGAAGGTTATGCACATACAAAGCCTGTAAGTCATCCCACAGACTGGTGTGGGAATGCACAGGAGCTTACACAATGCACAAGTCCAAGTTGTCCCTGATTTGGGCCCTTACTGACAAAGATTCTTAAAAGAGACATGAAAATCTGCCTGGGGGTAAAAGCTGGCACATTACATTGTCTCATTGTGAATCTGAGCCCCTTTTTGCATTTATTTTTGCATTTATTTTTGTGTGGCGTTCGCTCTGGGTGCGAGGGGGACAGAGGGTGGGTGAGGCTCTAGCACCTGTGAGGGATGCACAGCCACCCCAAGCTGTGCCTGCAGCCAGGGTGTGCCAGAGAGAGGCACCTGGCTGCTAACTGGGATGTGGATGGGAATTTTACCATCACTGGGTGCACATGGAGCTGGCTGCTTGCTATATGTCTTACATACAGACCAACAATCCACACCCAGAGACGACGTTGCTGTCACCCACGTCCCTAAAGCCATGTGTTGCCACACAGAAAAGGGCACAAGGTGAACATGCAGCAAAACCCTGAGATGTCAAAGGAAACAAAACCAAAATCCCCTTTCCCACAATGCCTGTGGCAGTCAGAGTGCAGAGAACAGGTGCTACTGAGGATTTTATTTTAAATAAAAATGGAGAAGCCTAAGATTTTTATGGGCAGTGAGACACTGTGTCCATTTATGGTGTTTGGGTATTTTTTTTTTTATTTATAGTAAAGGAGCTCCCTACCTATCCCTGAAGAAGCTCAGCAAATCACAGCATGTCAGGTAGCAAAGAAGCAAACCTCCCTGCCAGCAGTACCCAGCACACCAAAGCCTTGCTCCTGCTGCCTCCAGGAGAGCCACTCAATCCCATGGAAGCTTCATTGACTTCCACCGACTTCCAGGGAGGAGATTTACTTATATGAAATCAATGGCAGGCTCTGGGCTTTCAAGCAAACTGATACCCACTTGGGCTTCTCTGTGTATAAACCAAAACCATTTTGCAACAAAACTAATGCATACAGTGGTTAAAGGGGGCCAAAATATTTTGCCTTCTGGAGAAGGGATGCAATTTGTCTGATTTCAACAAATAATCTGAGGCAGGTAACTTTTCTCTCTCTGCCGTTATGCTAATCAGAACAGAGAGGTCTATAAATGTACTTAAAGAGACAACTAAAAAAAATTAATCTGTGGTTTAACTTAAAGGTCAACTCAATACATATTGAGAAGTCAACTGAAATTCTGCCATTAAATATAATCACTCCTTCTAGGGTGGTAAATACTGTGTGGAAATACCCATCAGGAGCCAAATTCTGATCTCAGGCAAGCACATGGATGGAGGAGAGCAGTGCTGATCTTGCATACAGAGCTCTTCCATCTGAGCCTCTAGGTATCAAGACTCAGGCCACTGGAAAAGCTCCTTTAAATTCCATAGGATGTGATTAATATAGTGAGATTTATATATAAAAAAATTTATATGCTTTAAAAATCTGCGGGTTTTTTTCTGGACTTTTTCCAGCTTTCTGGAATTCTACTTTCAATCATTTTCTGTAAGATGAAAGGCTAAAGAGTTCCTTTCTTATAGAAAGAACAGAGAGAGATTTTTCTATAATCACATGGCTACCACAGTGAAAGCCTTCCAGAAATAGGAAACTGCCCCAACCACTACAGTAAAACAAGGAAGAGCAAGAATAGCCATAGCACCCTGAGCCCCAACTCCTGCTCCTCAGCTCTGGGGGAGGTATCCACCCCGAGCCCTTATTGTACACACAGTTGTTCACAACCTCAAAACAGGTTTCCTATTTTTTAATAGAAAGAAGTAAATTGAAAAAGGCTTAACTAGCATTTTATACATGTACAAACACATTTTTTAAATTTTAATATATGGAAGGTACAGTATAGGCATTTTCTTCTGAAATAATATCAAAGGGGTGGCCCAAAGGTCAGATTTAAATTCTAAAGGTAGCATAAAAATTTAGATAACACTGTTTGTATATATTTTTGTATAGCATGTGTCCTGACAGTGTCACCATCAGCATGGGCTCTAGAATTCATAATCCACTGTGCTATTTTTTAAAATAGTTTGATTTGTTTATTAACTGTGCTTTCCTATTTCCATGAGATATAGACATCGACAGTGAATAGACCTTTTCTAATTGAACTGATAGCTTGAAAGTGAACATGTCCTTGAATTTACACTGAAAGATAGACAGTGATTATTTATAATAAGGGATTTAGTCAACTGCCTTTCCATTTGTACAGCAAGGACTTTATCAACAGACCATGTTTAGGTAAATAGTGCCAAATAAGATAAATTTTGTATTAAAGGACGAATGTCTCGCAGTGTCAGATGTACAAGGAAGAGACATTTGGCTGATGATATGTCCTGTAAGTATAAAAGAGAGTATTAAGATAACACTTTATGCTAGCATTAATACATCAAAGTTCTGGACTGACCTGTTTCATCCAAAGTGAAAGCGAGGATGCTCTTAATTCCTATCTAAGAT
This sequence comes from Lichenostomus cassidix, assembly GCF_008360975.1. Taxonomy (NCBI): domain Eukaryota; kingdom Metazoa; phylum Chordata; class Aves; order Passeriformes; family Meliphagidae; genus Lichenostomus; species Lichenostomus cassidix. The sequence continues at coordinate 14,828,520 of NC_139492.1, read as the reverse complement.
TAATTTAATTCAGAAGGCATTCAGCCTTATGTCCTGTTTTGCAGCTTTATAAGAATTGCTGGATTTGCAAAATAGCACGGCTGTACGAACGTTAATAAATGGTCTGTATTTGTCTAGGCAGAGTTGAAGCCTTTCTTTAAAAACACACACACACACACACACACACAACTCCGGCTCCGTGAGCTTGCTTTGCCCACAATATTAGAGCTCAGCTATCTCCTTGCTGAAGGGCCTATTTGTCTGCTTTAAGTGAAATCACTCAATTCTCAAAAGTCAGTGGAGGACTTTGGAAGGGGGAGGGCTGGGAGAGGCCACTCCAAATAAGTTCCATTAATCAAAAGACACAGTCTAATGTAACTAATATTTTACAATTAGAGAAGACAAGATGGAACTAAAAGCCATCTATCTCTCTTACACCACATGATCATCGATTCATAATCAGAAGACTGAGAGTCGCACAAAGATGCATTTACAGGGCTGGGGGAGGGGGCTGGGTCGGAGCCGGAGATAATGAACACGATGAGAAGGAGCGGCGCTGAAGGCTGGGGAAAGATGACAGAGTGGTTCAATGGTGACGGATGACACGAAGATGAGTACTGATACCTGACAGGCAGCGAATGATGACTGCAGTCCTTTCCCACCATTATGATCCTCAATTATCTTGCTAAGGACTAAGAGGAAAAAAAAAAAAAAGCCAAAGTGGCTCAGCCCATCCGTTTATTTATAAGCTGGGATAATGCTAGAGTGTGCCAGGCTGCTGGGAAAGGCCACCTTTCGCAATTTGATCAGCACTTTATAGGAGCTGTAGTTTTCATTGTCAGCGCTCATGGGCACAAGGGGAAATGGGTAAAATACAGTACTTGTCCGTCTGTTTTGTAATAAAATTCCTAAATCTTCAAAGGGAGTTATTTTTTTTCTTTCACTGCCACCTTCAGGAAAAAAAACAAAACCCTGGGCTGACCAAAAAAATAAAAGAGAAAAGAGCAAATGGGCTTTGTATTTGCACACAGACTTAGAGGGTTGCAGCCTGTGCTCCCAAAATTCCAGATGCAGATTTATCCAAATGAATGATACGTGGTGGGGAATGAGGCAGCATGAGCGAGAACCGCAGCTACGAGGAGTGCAGGAGCAAAGCAAAGGGGAACTTTTCAAGATTCTTCATTGATTTAGGGAATTATTAATAAAAAGGGAAGAAAGTTCGCTCGAGACTGCTTTGTAGTTGCAGAAGATGCCACAGGCTAGCGTTTCTGTACCAAAGAATATGCCGTTCTGCTACATTATTTATTTTTAAAGACACAGATCTCCTAGCTATGTTGGAGTCATTGCTTTGGAGAAAAAGAAAAACAAATTAAGATTAATGTTCTACACAGCTCCCGATAGCAGTAAATATTTGATCAGAACAATTCACATTTAAATGTTGACATACTAAAAATCATATTTTTTTAAAGAAATATTTCTTCTTCATGCTTTAACCGAAACTTTCCTTTCCTGTCCCTTTCCCCCACTTGTCCTCTTGGAAAAACAAAGTCACACACTATAGCACCACATTTCCCACCCAGGATAACTAAAACGAACAAAACCAGGTCACAAAGAGCTCTGTTTAAAAAAAAAAAAAAAATTAAAAAAAATCACAAACACTATACAGGTCACACATACTCTGCAAGCCTGCCTGCCTTTTTTCTCTCTCTCATTTTTCTCCAAGGCTAGCAGGGTTTAGCAGGGCACAGTGCTCTGCCCCAGCCCAGGAGGGCACAGTGGGCACAGGGTGCTGCCCACAGAGCTCTCTCCATGCCACAGCAGGGCACAGGCTCCCAGCAAAGAGGCCATTGTTAACATTTGGGGTGCTGACAGTCCAGTCCCTCACTGAGATAGGTTTACAGGTCTGTCTGCAGCTCTGCCTGCTGACCAGAGCCAGGAACAAACCAGCCAAGAGCCATTCTAGGCACTGTCTTTCATGTTCAGGAGCAAACATGAAGCACCAGGTAGGCAACCTGAGCCCAGCTTGCATCAAGAGGCTTAAATACCAACACACCAGGCTTCCTCTGACTCCATGGTAAAACTTCCCATGTGCTTTTCCTGCCTCCAGGACTGCCAGAAAATTATATCAGCAGAAAAAGCCACATCAGAAAAGAGCTGTGTGATCTGTAGTAGAAGTAAAGCATCCCCAGCCACACCAGTTCCTGCTGGCCAAGGGGACAGTAGCAACGAGCATTAGGAGCATTAGCAGGTGCCTCTTGCTAGCAGAGATACAAGAGATACAACCAAAGGAGTTATGGATTTTGGCTACATATGCTAAACAAAATTACAGGTGGGGGTAGAAATCCAACAGCAAGAATTAGCCCAAATATACTTGTAAATACTTCTAGAGGTAATGGCTGCCGTCAGACCCTGAGGAGGTGCTGGGCTGCCTGGGCAGTGGGGAGAGAGGTGCTCCAGCTGGCAACCCCAGAGCCAAGGGAAGGCCAGGATGTGCCAGGATGTGTCCCTAAGGCGACCTGGGGCACCACTGGGCTGGTAAGAGCATGGCCCAAAGGAGAGAAAGCATTCTATGTGAGAAACTGCAGCTTTTATGGAGCTGCTCTCTAATTCTGATGGTTTCCACCCTTGCTTTGACAGAGAATCCACACAAATTTCTGTTTTGATTCTGTAGGCTGGTTTGAGAGGAATGGACCACACTGGTGCAAGAAATGCAGCAGCCATCACACAGAGGGAGTGTGCAACGAGAAGCCCTGCTGGAGCAAGACTATAAATATTCCAAGAAGCATTTCCCAGATATCCATTTAGGATTCCTAATTATGAACAAATGTCCTTAATCTGCCCACTTCATACATCTGAGATTTAAGACAGGTTGAATCCATGATCATCATGGTAATTAGCACAAACAAAAGGGCCAGATGTGAGAAGCATGGTTCTGATGTCGGGGTCTTGATAGCAATTGATCAAATATTGTATGGCTATAACTGGTTTTCATAAATAGCATATCCTCAGAAGTGATGATAACTGACACGTTATAAAATGCATTTTCAGGGTTTTTTTTGCAAGAGCACGTGCTTCACTTGTGCACAAGTTGGACCTATCTCTCTGTAACAATTCTTCAGCATTTGTGGCAAAACAACTTGACTGCCATCGGTGGATTCACAATTGTGTAAAATTGGACTATCATAGTGATTAATTGGGCTAACTTAATCTGTACATACAAATTAAGTAACTGCACTCCCAAATACCTAATTTAGCATGTGCGTGCAATAGTTTAATTTGCACATACAATCATACACTTTGGGTAAATGAGATACACAATTACAAACAATTTTTTTCTGCCCTTGTCTGCACGTGTAAATGCTCTGAAAAAAAATCTCATTATTTATACTGAACTCAGATAAACAAATATTTCTTTTATCTACCAGCGTCACCTCTGTTTTCTAAATGGCGACCAGGAGAATCTATGTATATTTATAAAATAGAAAACAAATTAATAAAAATTATATTAAAAAATAAAAAGAAGAAAAATCTTACAATTAACATGTAGTTGGTTGTGCTTGAACACAATTCTAACAAACAAGAGTATTAGGATTTTGCTTGAGCAAGCACTGCAAGACTCAAGCTTTAAAATAAATTTTTTAAAACTCTACAAAAAAGAGTTTTACTAGCATGAGAATAAAATTATTATTGACACAATGTTAAGATTTTGTTATGAACAGAAAATTAAGATGCTGAGGTTTATTCTGCTGTCAGTTCAGACCACAAGGGCGATGTAACAGCTGCCATTCAACATGCAGCAGCAGCAGCAATATAAACTAAAGTTTAGCTTTTTGCTATCCCTGGAGCTTTTAATCAGTGGGAACTGTTCAAGACACGACTGGATGTGACACTCAGTGCACGGTCTAATTGACAAGATGGTGATCAGTCAAAGGTTGGACTCGATGATCTTAGAGGTCCTTTCCAACCTAAATTATTCTGTGATTCTGTGAAGTAAGTATTAATGCCTGAATGGTGCATTAATAATTTCATACAAAATTAACTGGGAATTATCTTCAAAAATGAAAAGGGGAATAGAAAGAATTTTTTTTTAAAAGGAAAAATAATAAAAAAGCAGGGCTACGAGCAAAGCCCTCACTGTGCCATAGGGGATGGACTTGGGGGGTCATTATTTAGTCGGGCGCTCTGCTAAAAAAAACATCAAAAACCTCGGGAGCGCGCGGAGTGCCAGCAGCGGCCCAGTGCGCGGTTCGGGCCAAAAGAACAGACAGCAAAAAGCCCCATTTCTGTCTGTGTGTCCGTGCACAGCACACGCTGTCCCCGCGCTGTCCCCGCGCTGTCCCCGCGCTGTCCCCGGCCGGGCGGGGCGGGCCTCGGTCTGCAGCGCCACCTGCGGGCGGCGGGGGGGCAGTGCAGCCCGGCGGGCTGGTTCACAGCGCGGTCACTGCGCGGTCACTCACTGCCCCGCGGCCGCGGGAGCGCGCCCGGACACGGGCAGGGACCGAAGCGAGCCCCGGACACTGCCCCGGGACCGAAACGAGCCCCGGACACGGCGTCGGGACCGAAACCACTCCCAGACACAGAGCTGGGACCGAAACAACCTCCGCACACAGCCCCGGGACAGAAACAACCCCGCACACAGCCCCGGGACTGCAACAACACCGCACCCCGCACACAGCCCCGAGACGGAAACAACCCCCGGACACAGTCCCGGGCCCGAAACAGCCCCGCAGCCCGCAGTCGGGCAGTGCCTGTCGCTGCTGTCGCACGGAGAAGCCCGAGGGACAGGCAGCGGCACGGGGTCAAGCTAACCGCCCTGCCCAAATGACAGAAATGCGTGCAGTACACCTTGTGCAGCTCCCAGGGGCTGTTTTTCAGGTGGCACCGCTGGCAGGGAGGCTTTATTCCACACCAAGGAGCCACCTCGTTGAATTTTTAAAGTTCATGCAGCAAACTGGCTGGTTGGGGGGAAACACCTGCCTAATTTTGGACATTCTACATGAATACTAGTAGGAGTATGAGAATTAAAGCCATGAAGTCGTGACTTTTGCAGCCTCCCCAAAGCATTGAGCATGGCCTGAGCCCCAGCACTTCCCTGCAGCTTTGGGCTCGGAGCTTGGTTTTAGTTCTCACTCCATCCCCTGGGCGGCCAGCACTGCTCTCCAGGGTCTCTGCCAGCCCCCGATCTGGGCTTGGCCCCACACAGTTCCTGGCCATCAGCTGGCTGAGCTTCTGCTTCCTAAAAGGACATCAGCTAAGTCACAAATGAGGTATTTAACGATAAAAATAGCAGGGCATGTTCCTCAGCTGCACGCACAGCAGCCCCGAAGTGCTGGCAGGAGTGTCCCACGGCCTATTTCAGGAGGATGAAACTGTGCCTAGCGCAGGCTTTGGGCTCGGAGCCGCCCCTGTGGAGGGCACCTGGGGCAGTGTGGGTGGGCAGCAGCGCTCCTCCCTCGGCAGCACCAAAGTGCAGCCTGGCCTGCGGCACAAAGAGATGAAAAGGAGATCAGAGTCTGTCTCTGAACTATCTGTAGCATCAAAACCCTTTTGTGGTCTTACAGCTCACGTGAGACCAAACCTTGTCCCCAGTAATAGCAGACAAAAAGTCTACTTAAATTAAACAGGGAGTTCTTTTTTTTATCCCACAAAGGAGGAACTTTGCTATAACGAAAATAACTTAAGTGAACAGAAAAGATACAAATTAAGGGAAAGGTGGGGTTGGAATTAAATGGAAAAATAAAGTAAATCACATCACTAATTGAGTCAATTTGTTGATTATAAAGCCAGAAGGCACCTCTGAGATCACTCTTCCTGACCTCCAAACTCATGCAATGTAGAGGAGTTCCCGGAATTAATCCATGTTTTGCGCCTAAAAGCTGTGGTGAAGTAGATGGTAACTTCCAGAAAAATACTCTGTCTAGTACAACATAGGAAGAACCTGCTGAAATCCTCATCCCTTTGTGCAAACAGCCTACCATGGCAGATAGAACTTTTCTGTCTCTTCAGTATAAGGTTTGTGCTCCAGCTGCTTGTTTAACACTTTAGATGAATTAACAGTCAATCCCCAATGGGACGTCCGTGGTTTGGGTAACCCTGTTGCCAACAAACCTTGGTTCTTCAGGTGGTTCATCCCTGTGAGCATTAGGTCTCTGTCAGAGGTCCTGCTCCTCAGCACAGAAGCGCCCATCCATTCTTTAAGTGTGATTTGTGGTCTGACATATGACTTTAAATTATTTCTGTGCAATTAGGCCCAAATTATGGAATAGCAAATTGCTGCAAAGAGATGTGGATCACTGTCTTCCTGGCTGTGTATCTACTTACTAGTCACAACCTCTGGGCTAGTTGTAAGCTCTCCAAATAACCAGCTTTTCCACCATGCAGCTGATTAAAAAGAAAAACAAATCAAAAAAACCCAACACCAACAACACAAAACAACCCCACACAAGAAATCAAAAACTGGACAGTTCAGGACTCTGCTATTAAATGTCACAGGTAATAATAGATGGTGGTTTTCAACAGCAAACTTTGGAGTGTTTTTAGAGAGGGGTTGGTTTCACCATTGATATTTTGCAAACCAGGAATTTAAAGCACTAAAGTTGACTGACATCTCTGGGGTTCACAGGATCACAGAATAATTTAGGTTGGAAAAGAACTGTGAGGTCATTGAGTCCTACCTGTGACTTATCCACCACCTTGTCAACTAGACCAGGGCACTGAGTGCCACATCCAGTTGTTTCTTGAGCACAGGTTGCACTGCCAGATGGTGGCAGAGTCAGGAGAAAGACCTGAGGCTTTATTGGAGCACCAAATCCACCAGTCAGGCTTCCAATTTAATAGCTCCTTGCTAGATGGGCAATTTTTAATCCTGCACTATATATTAATTTCTCAATATTCTCAATATTCTTTTGGAATCATTCAATAATTTGGAGTGGGTTTACTTACAGTAATCAAAATGTCACACTGCAGAAAGACAAAAGCCCTACAGAATTCTACCACCCCAGCCTTGCTACTTTTACCAAACCAACTTGCAATCCTGTCAAAAAATTACATTAAATTTGACAAGATTTGTTTTTGCAAACATATATTGAGTGGCATTAATTATGTTTTCCACCATTAATTCTTTATGAAATGAGTCTGAGCTAATCTATTTCATTATTTTCCCCAGAGAGAGGGAAGTCTGGCAATTATTTAGGTCACAAGATTGCCGTACTTACAGCCTTCTGAAAGTTCATGGTCCAAAACTTAATAAAAGCCACACTTAATTGAAGCCTCTACTTTTGTCTATTTATTAAAATCCTTTGACTATTAACATATTCCTCATTTCCTAAAGGATAGAGGCCCAGCAAATGCCTCGTGCCTTTTTCCTTTCCTTACCCTCTTATCTACACCCAGATAAGATCTCTGGTCCCTTTGGAGTGATTTTGGATTGTGCCTTTTACCAGGTAGACAGAGGGATTCATTTGGAACGTTAGTCGATAGAACTGCTCTTTGCTTTTAATGCTAATTTCAGTACTACAAACTTCCTCCTGATTTGCCCAGGGACACAGCGGATGTCTCTAAGAGCCTCATGCCTCATTTTACCTCTTAGTAATGTTGGAAGCATATATTTTAGGAGCATTATGAGAACTAATTAGCAAATCTTTCCAAAACTGTGAGGCAAGTGCATATTCCCTTCACGCAAGCTATTTCCTTGCGATGTGCTCTGTTGAGGCAGAAGCCAGGATTCCTCTGTGGCACCCAAAGAGGATGTGTTGGAGGCAGTGGATCAATTACTTGCTCCAATTCCAAAGCCATCAGGCTCCTTGGACAGCTCCCCCAACGCCAGCTCTCCCTGCAAGCAGGGGCTGAGAGCCCAGGGGTGGCAGCAGGCTGATTTGTGCTGAGTAACCCAGGGCTGGGACAGCAGCAGTGACAGGGACAGCGCCAGGGCAGTGCTGACATGGCCCTGGCAGCTGATTGCCTTCAGAGAGACACATTTCCATGTGCTCCTGAACACCTGGGGCTAATGGTCATGTTCAAATCATGAGCTTTCTACCTATTTGTCAACTATGAAAGGAAAGGGGGTTATTTTAACTGCAGCAAACTTCTCACCCATCACCTAGGTTTCCTTCAGCTTCCTGTTCTATCCAAACCAGTTATCCTCAAAACACTGTAAAGCCAGATTGTGCTAATGTAAAAAGCATTATACAGATTTCTGAGTAGTTCACAATTATAATTCTAGGGATGGCTTACCTGGTTTTTAGGGCAAATGAACAAATTGCAGTTTGCTTTCCAACACTGTAATACTAAGTCTGCTCTTGATTGAATGCAGGATGCGTAGTTACATTAAGAATTAATATCTAGATTTAATATGTTTTCAGTGTCCTCTACAAGACAACTTTTTCCTTTGGCAACCTCAATGCCTATAAAACCCAGACACACGCTCTTTTCACAGCAGTAATCTTTCCTCAAAAATACAAAATGCTATTTCTTCTGAGATTGCATGTTAGCTAAAGGAAATGTGCTATGCACCAGGGGATTGATTAAAGGGAAGTGTAAAAAGAAATGGGGGAGAGGGGGAAGAGAGATTCTTTTCCTTAGGAATTTTTTTTTATTATTATTATTCCTTAGAAATAAATCAGGCTCCAAACATCCAGCTGAAAACCTGATTGGAAACAGAAATTCCAGCTCAGAAGTATTCTGTGATGACTCATGAGAACAATAGTTTAGTGCCTATTGCTTCCAGTTCCCTTCTAATGGCCAGTTTTCACATGTGGACCACCAGGACTAGGATCAAAGTTGCCTTCTTTTGGGAGTATTTTCTTTATTGGCAAGGCATTTGCTAGCACCACATCCACAAACTGAATCAAGAGGAGAAGTGGGAAGTGGAATAAATTGCTATATGGGGAAAAGCAGATTGAGTGCTCCTGACATGCTAAAGGAATAAAAATCAGCTCTCTGGAAATGTTTGATATATCTGTGAGAAATCCCTGTCTTGGGATGGATTCTGTAGGAGAGGGAATTAATATCATATCCAAAAAACCAAATCAAAATCCCACTATAATGCATTTATTTCTTGAATCTCATTTTGACAGGCAGTTTCTTGATTTGCAGGAACCTGACTCAGGATAATTAATTTCTTGGTGTTGGCAATGACACAGATGCACCTAAATCTTCTTCCTTCTTACCTAGCTCAGCTATTGAAAGGAGACCCTGGAGGACAACAGGTACAGCAACCCAAACAAGAGCTCTCACAAGCATCACCTGGAGCACTTCTGAATGGTGACTTTGCAGGTCTGCAGTTTCAAGTAGTGCAAAATATTCTTTGTAAATGGATCTTTGGTAAAAAAGGCATTGCTTTGGGGGAAAAAAAAAAACCACCAAAAACAACAGCCCAGAACGCAACTTCCATAAAATCAGTTAAGCTAGCACATTAAAAATCAACCACAATAAAAAGTAATGTTAATGTTTGCCTTCAATTCTAAGGACCTCTCAGGTCAGAAAGTGCAGGTAAAGAGACATGGCTGACTTCTCTCCTGGTGGCCACTGAGTGACCCCATGAACCAGGCAAAGTCTGCCTTAGTTCTGGTTGGTTTTGCTGCTCACAGGACTGGTTTTCTTGGCCATACAGTCTGCAATGTTAACTCAAACCCAGAATTTCCTTACTCACTTAGCCATGAGAGAGGGAAATATTTGCCCACCTGCTCTGAGCACAGGGAATTTTCACACCCCACAGAAATTCCCCATCCAGCTCTCCCTGCAGAAACCTGGGCAAGATCTGTAAATTAGGTGTTATTGCTTAGCTCCTCCCTTGTCACTCGAAATCACATGAAATTTGGAGTTTTATCACAATATTGCTGGGTTTTGACAACAGACCCACAATTATTATTCCCATATGGTGTATTTCACTCCTTTTGGTATGTGAAGTTTGTTACAATTTTTTATTACTTTTACAAAATGTCTTGCATTATGAAGAACAATTCTTATGTATTTCATGCCATTACATTAACCATGAAAAACATTTACATATGTCTGGCAAGAAAGTTTTGTGAAGAGATTCCAGCTAAGTTCCAGTTAAAAGAACTTCATGTGTAATAAAGTCCTCAAAAATATTAAAAATCATATTTAAAGCATTCTCATAAAATGTGTATTGAGAAAAGACAAGTTAATTCTCGAAGGCTCCATTATTGAAGCAAAAATTAATATTTGTACTGTTTCTAAATTGGAATAAAATTGCAAGGATGCAAACACTATCCTATATCATAATCTATAAACCAGTCACAAATGTTAAATCAACTGTAAAAATGATTTAAAATCTACATGACTAATTTTATTAAACTGATTTAAAATCACATTTGTGCTACCTTCATTTATTAACTGTATTTCAGACAACACTGTGTTTATAATGGATTTGCATGCATACAGTTATATATGGAGAAGAAACTGTCTGTTAAAAGGAACAAGACCTTTCCTCCTCTGTGCATGTTTTCTTAGCACATGCTTGTGGTAAACAGAAACATACAAATTAGGGATGCAGAGGCCTTGTTAGGTTCTGCAGTCAATTCTCTGCAATTTTATGGTTGTTCTTTTCAGTTTGCTTATTCATAACACAATGATTTTCATTCTTTGTTCCAAGCTTAGAAAGCACTTCACAAATATTAATTAATATCTGTAAAACTGTATCCATTTCTAGTATCATTCTGGCTTTTTGCAGATGGGAGAATTGTGGGCATTTAGCTCTAGCACAGATCCAACTAAATCAACAAAGCTATTTCTATTTTATTCTGGTGAAGCCAATTAGAATCAGCAGCTGAACTCGCGACAGATAAGAAAGGGTTATATGGGAATTTTAGGGAGCTCACAGGCTGTTTCTGGCTTTGCAATGATTATTTCAGTGGGAGTTAATCCCATTGCATGGCCCTACTGGGCACCCAGCCCTGAGAACAGGCAGCACAGTGATGTTGTCCATCACCCCAAGGACACCTGAGTTTGGTGAGCCCCTGGTGGGACAATGAGATAATGCTGGGCACTCACATAGTGCCAGGGCTCCTGGCTCTGCCTGTCCTCCCCAGGAGCTGCTGCTGTCTCTGCCTCAGCTGGCTGGTGGCACCAGGAGGTGACATTGCTCCTGGTTAGTGCTGGGGGCAGAAACTCTGCTGCTGCCATCCCTCAGCACCAAATACAGCGCAAGTTTGCTAAGTGTTTGTTACAGAAAGAGGTGCAAAGACTGCTCACTCTTCCTTCCAAACATCACAAGTTATGATTCTCAGGGAATAGAGAAAACCAAAATGCCAAACTCTCCACAGGACAAGCAGAGAATGGTGGGCACTGGCAGGCAGGAGTAGCCATTCAAACCCCATCTGAGGAGGGGTTGGCTCCATGCTCTGCAGGTATCCCACCAGCCCCAGCTGGCCCCACGGGGAGTTGGTTGAGGTTCAGGAGTGCATCCCTAAGCTGGATCCTCAGCATCAGGGCAAATCTTTCCCCCCTGCTCTGCCCCTTCCATCCCCCATGAACGCCCTCTGCTCTGAGCCCTTCCACGAGGGCACACACACACTTGACATGGAGGCATCAACCACCTTCAGCAAAACAAATTTTCTACAGTTTTGGCTGAATAAACCTATTCAATTGAAATTATGCTGGACCTGTCTGTGCCCTGCTGGAGGACAAAAAAGCCCAGGGTCACATCTGACTTCTTAAATCTGCAGATTTCAGCAATCGTTTCTTTCAAGCCTTATCTCCTCACCAGCACGTACTGACCTTAGACATAAGGAACAATCAGCAGGATTCATGCAGATAAATATTCTAATGCACTTTATCTTAGAGAAGCTGCAAACATGTTTGCAAGACAGACACAGTTACTGCTCCTTCAAGACTCCATATGACCTTTAACATCATTTTCCACAAAAGTTAATTTCTGTGATTAATGCAATATACTAAAACCCATAAATCTGATCATTTGAAGGATTCAAATTAGGAATTATTGACAGCTGATAGAACAGAAGTGCAGAGATGAGGCAGATTTTCTCATCTGTCCATCTAAATGTTGGAATATGTATTGATTAAAATATGACATGGTATAGAACCCACCATAAATCTAAAATCTATTAGATTAACAGAGGCATTCAATTAACATAAAATGACAACCTAAGAAAAAAGCCATGAATGGGTGCCTATCTCAGTTTGTAATCTTTTAACCTACCTATCTGAGCAAGTTTTGAGGTAAGCAGAGATGTGTGCCTGGTTTCACCTTGGCTCAATACCTGCAGGTATAACCTGAACCCTCAGGTGAATGTAAGCCCAGCATGCTGGGGTTGTGTTCCAGCTTCCCAGCTGAAAATACTTAAATATTCAACCTGAGCATAAAGCACAAAATTGCTTTAAGCAATTACAATATTGCCACTTATGCCATTACAACAATGCCACCATTTTCAAAAATGACCAAAAAGGTCTTTGTTATGCATGAATCTCCCGGACCTAGAAAGTCCCTCCTATTTGAAGTTACTTCAATTATTCCTTCCATCAAAAAGCTGAAATATCACTAAATGCAACAAGAACATTAACACTGGAATGAGCTTACCAGGTAGTAACCATGAAAACAACACACACACACATAAAGCAGAAGAGTCCTTCTGTGAGCAATGACCCCAAGTAACTGTCAGCCCTTACATGTGTTACTCAGCAAAGTCCAGCTGCAGAAACATCTGGGCTCTACAAGTGCAGATTTTATCCCACTGGGTCCATAAAAATCTTGTAAGAAAGTACAACATTTCCTACCACCTAGACAAAAGTAGGCTGCCTAAAGCACCCAGAAGACATATCTTGAAGGAAATAAATACATAAATTTGAGCTTTCTGTTCCCTGCTTAAAGTAAGGAAGTCAGTGGAGTTGCATGGGAAAACAAATGCCATATGAATGGCCTGACGTTATGGACACAGAGGAGGCTCAAAAAGCCTCACACTTGCCTGGCACTGTTGCCAAATGGATCTCATTTGCACAAGCTCTGAATGGCACAAACCCCAATCTCAGTGACGAGGGGCACATTTTTTGTTAGGTGCAACTGTTTGGGACTGGGAGGGCTTGAACTGCATAGGCATGGAAATGTGAGGGGACCACTGGGATTTGGGTCAGAATAGTGCAGGAGCTTCAGGTTTGCTTCCCACAGGCGCTGCTCATTGGGGGCATTATTTTATTTCAGCTGGAGTTGGAACTACTCATACTTCAATCAAGCTCTCAAAGACTTTCTGTAAATCTGGGAAACCCTGCCCACATTGTCAGGTATTAACTAAATGCCTGGTTTTCATGCCCTGCCTCGGAGCACTTGGATGTGCAGGAAGGCACATTCCTGTCGCTTGCAGGCTCAAGGGTTCCCTCGAGCTGCTGAGAGCCTGAAATGAATCCCAGAGCCCCCATTCCCGTCTGCTGTGCTCCAGCAGTGCCATTCCCGACACAGCAGCAGCTCAGCTGCCTGAGCCCGGCTGTTCTTTTCTCCTTCTGGCCAGCTCATCCTACCCCAGCCACCTTTTGCCAGCCTTATTCTTCCCAGTGATCAATAATTACCTTTCTCAGCTCCCACTGATGGCTTCTGGAAGGGGCAGCCTTATGTCACTGCAGCAATTGAAACCATAATCTGTGCTCTAATGAGTATTTGTCCAGGGTTCACAACGGCAAATGGGAAAGTGTTAACCCAAAATCCCTGCAGAAGTTGACAGGGAAAGGTTGGCTGGCTGGAGTTATACACAAGTGGTGAATTCTCCCAAGAACAAAATTACTGTGTATTATTAGTCTGCATATTATGTTCACATTTTAAAAGATACTAATTTTCTCTCTTTCTCTCCTTTTCTCCAAAGTACCACTATTTAGGACTATAGATTCATAATTGCTCAGGAAAGCCATTGTCTGTGTTCTCTTAATATGTCCATTATATTTAATCTATCCTCAAGCCTCTATTCAAATGCAATTTGTTAATATTTTTATTATAAAATTTTGTCTTTTCTGTGAAGATAACTTTCATATTATATTTTCCCCTGAAAGAGAAACTCAAGCTCTCAACAAAGAATGTTGCAAACCATCAGTACATGATATGAGCAATCTTAAAACATATTAAAAAAAAAAAAGAGGATTTGTTACATCTTCACATTATTTATATTGTATACTTGTAATAATTATCAATAGTTGATTGAAAAATTGCTGTTAGGAACTGAAAAAGCTGGGTTTTGTTCCAAAAAATACTCAGGATTTCAACAATTCTTTCAAAAGCAATCCCAGTTTTTTCACGCTCAGCAACTCAACCTAACTGGTTTTCTCCACCACAATCAGCAGAGGAAAAAAGGTTGTTTAAAGGACTGGGATTTCAGATGAAAAAACAAGGCTGTTGAAAATTCTCTAATCAATTGTACTGAATGAAATCAAGAGAAAAGAGTGAAAAAGCCTTCCTTGGAGCAGTGAGCAATGTGAGCAGTGAGCTCCAGATGTGCCAGGAGAGCTCCTGATGCAGATTGCCAGCCTTGTCCAGACAGCTGCTCCAGCCTCTATAGACAAGATCTGCTGAAGTGCTCAGACTTCTGCACATTTTCATAAATCAGACAAAACCCATCCAGTGTCTTTTTTTTTCCTACATTCTCTTCTACTTTTATGCTTAAAGGAGGCCAAAACCCAAATAAGTTTGTAGTTAGTAACAATGGAACAACTGTTGTTTCACCGCCCAGAAAACACCCAATATTTAGTCCTGTTGAAGGTACAAAGTTGTATGGTGGTGAGTCAACGAAGCAAAATAACTGCAGCAAATTGCATAAATAAGTAAGCACAAATGTCTCACAAACAAATCATTTACTAAAAATACACCAGCCTTTCAGAGTGGATGTCTTCTGTGCAAAGCACAATGGACAGCAGACTGAAACAAAAAGTGAACGTGTTCTGTTCACAGGGATTTTGGCAGCAGAGTCATGCTGGGGTCACACTGATCCTCTGTGCATGGCTAGCTGAAAACTCAGGAGAGCTTTCCCCTTTGGAGAGAGACAGAGGCACAGAGCAAAACTGAGATCTAACAGGTTCAAGCAGTTGTGCTGCAATGCCTGCTGGCAGCCTGGGATGCTCTCTGCTCATCTACCTCCTCCTCAGGGATGAGCCCTGGGCAGGAGCAGAGCTCCAGCAACCCTGGGGACCTCCATCCAACCCTGCACCCCAAGGACAAATGCACAGAATTCTCAAACTGTACTGACACCAGAGCTAAAGGAAAATACATGTGCAGTATATAATCCCACTTTCTGCTGTGTGGAAATGGAGTATTCCTTCTCACCTGGAAAGATCTGCCAAGAGTTGCAGTAATTAGGAGGAGCAAAATTGATAAGGAATCTTCATGAGATTCTGTATTCTCATAGCTCTTAAAGTGCTTTTTTTCTCTTGGAATGTAGCACCCCTTTGATGTTAGGGGGAGGTTAAAATAGAAGTACAGGCCTTCCACAGCAGGGGTGGCAGGAATCCATTCCCTCACCCAATGAAATGAAGAAATACAGTGACAAAGCTGCTGTGCAGTACTGACACTCTGTGGCTCTGAGAAATGTGAAAGATAACATGAATCCGGAGCACCATCTTGCACACCCCTGATTCACCTGAGAATCACAGAACCTGATGGGAGCCAGAGATACATCAGGAGCAAGGTGCTCTTTTCCTCATGCTAACTCCAAGAAAACAGCATTGCCATCCCCATCCACTGCAGCACTTGGTGTGGACGGTGTCCACCAGGGCTGCAGCTCAGATTTCACTGCTCCACACCTCACCTGGGAGCAAATACACAAATTAGCCCTTACTTAGGAAGGGAAAAGTTCAGTAAGAACATGGCTTTGGCTCATTCCTTTAACAAGAAAGAGAGAGCTGAGCAAGAAGCAGAGACACAGTCCTTCTGATCAGCAGTGCTGCTGAAGGCCTGGTGAGGTGGTTTTGGGCACCCTACACAGAGAGGCTCCTGCCACCCTGGGGGGCTCAACACAGGACTGGCCCCAGCTCCAGGGGGTCAGTCCCAACAGGTCTGGGAAAGGGAATCACATAAAATCTGTGGAGTTGCAGTTCTAAGAAGGATGGAATTTGTTCATGGCACCCCATGACTCCTCTAGAAACATAAAGCAGAATACCTTCAAGGTGGGAGGGCAAGCAAGGTGACCAGGAAGGGGAAAATAAGCGAGTGAGCTGCAGCACCAGGGACTGCAGAGCTGCAGAAAGCACACTCAGGGGGAAAAGGGGGATGCCAAGGAAAAGAACTGCCTGTCTGAGGCAGCTCTGGGCTTACAAAGACCACCTGAAGCTGAGCTGGCAGGTGCACAGGGATGAGCTCAGCTCTTGACAGAAAGATGAGACATCATACTTTGTGTATAATTCCAACTGCACTAACTTACATCAGTATTGAATTTAATTTGAATAATGTTAACAGTCTCTCAAACCCTTCAGAAGAGAAGTAGTTTAATGTCTGCAACATACACTAATGCTGGAAGAAAAATGACATGCTATTGTGTGTTCAGACATCCATAGTATTTGCTATTTGTTTGGAGTTTTATGGACTTGGGAAGACAGATGGAAATTTTTTTGTTAGAGCAATGCAAATGATGACAACATTACTGGATGCCTTGTAGGAAGTCTCAGTGTGATAGCAAAGCCTCTAGATGTGAAATGTAAATTGAAATTAAGCTTTTCCACTGAAGAAACACAAACTAGATTATGTTTTAGGAAAAAGAAAAAAATCAGCAACTTTCCCAAGTGACTGAGGGCAGACTTCACCACAACTCTGTCTTGATGCAATGAGCACATCTTGACCCCACAGAGGGAACCCTGAGCAGCACATGTCCCACCACACCTCACAGGTGTGAGGGCAAGGGGTGTTTTATTGGGTATTTAAGTGCAAAGTGTGGACATCGTCAAGACAAAACTATTGTTCACCCAGCTATTCATTAAAAGACGTTCAGGACAAAAAACGATCAAGGCCCTGGAGTTCGGGGTGCACCTGCCCAGGAGGTGGCTCCTCACGCTGGTGCGATGGGATGCTGTTCCCTCTGCTCCTCAGAGTGATGCCCAGCACCCCTCAGCCCCTGTGTGACACCTGGGGACACCTACGGGGCTGCGGGGGACAAGATCCTCCCTGCGGCGGGAGAGGAGCGGTGCCCAGGCTGAGCAGACCCCAGGGGGAAAAAAAAAAAAAAATTAAAAAAAAAAATTTAAAAAATAGAGTTCGTCTGCCTTGTTCGTGGGTTGTGAGCTCCCTCTTGTGGCTCTCTCAGAATTCCCAGCTATTTCCCAGCTCCCTGCGATGTTGAGCTGGATGAGCTACCAGTAGAGCTGTTTTCTATCCCAGATTCTGTCAAAACCTTAAATATAATAAATGTACTTTCTCTGTGGACACACCAAGCCCACACCATCTGCCCCAGTCCTGACCCTGAGACTTCCCCTGAGCAGCAGCTCAGCCACTGGCAGAATCCTACAGCAATATATGCTTTATATCTACTATAATGGATACAGAAGGGTTTCTAGGACAAAGAAAGATATTTAAAAAGCGTGGCTGAAGGACAGGTGGCCCTATAATATTTTATTTTTGCACAGGTGCATCATTTACCTCTGTAAGAAGTCAAAAGGAAAGCTTTGCAGCAAAAGAAAAAAAATCTTCCCCAGGAGCACAGGGACAGGATTTATCTGTGGTTCAACTCATACTAACTACTGCCACACCACTTTCATCTTAAATAAAATAAATTTTCACCCAGCAAGAGAGGCAAACAGACTCATGATATCCATAAAACACCTTACAACACCTATTTCCAATAAAAATGGTGAAAATGGGGAGTTTGAAAGTGATAAAATGTCAAGAAAGGCATTTATTAATCAAATACTGAATGTTTGGCAGGTTTGAACCCCAAGATCATGGAAAGGCTCCTCTCTTGAATTTACTCTTCTAGGAACTGTTTTGCATGAAGATGAGAGAGGTGTAAAATGCAGAAGAAGAGTGGAAATGTTGCAAGACATGCTGCAGAAATTAGCTCTTCTTTGACAAGTGATCGTGTTTCTTTTACAAAAACTAAATCAAAAAAGTCTTCACATTACAATCTACAGCTGAGTTTCTTCAAATGCCTGTTGGATGTCACTCCGAAAGCATATAAGCCAGACAAGCAAGCCTCACAAAATATAGATATGTAATTCTTCATTCAGACACAGAACTGTTGCTAAATAAGAAAAGATGGATGAGTGGCTGCAAAGAATGTATGTCTTTCAAAGGGGAAGCTACCAGGCTAAGCAGCTCAGTACATCTGAAATCATGGGAACCCCACAAAAGTCTGAGGGTAACTGCAGCTCCTACGAAAACCTCTGATATTCTACAGCTAGAATATTCCACGCCCTTTTTTCCACATCCATCCTAACCACAAAGTGCACGTGACATGACTTTGCGTGCATCACATGAGTTAAGGGCACATTAGCATTCGGAGACCTCTGCCTCGTAATGAAAAGAAGGAATCAAAACATTCAAGTTACACAAGAAAGAAAACTTATAAAACTGCCATCTCATGAATGTAATTTATTTGTTTGGAAAGACAAAGGATGAAACATTCCCACAGACTCACAAAGTCTCCACAACCACAGGGCAGGGAAGCACATGAATATGCCAGGCAAGAAGTTTTCAATCCCTGGTGCCTCAGCTAACAAAGGGGAAGGAAACTTCTCAACCAGTTGTGTTCTTCCCTCTCCACATTTCAGGGACCTATGAGAAACCCTGAAACTCCACATTTCAGGGACCTATGAGATATATTCACAAAATTTCCTCTAATAGACAGGAGACCTCAGATTGTCTTCAATCAGTTTTATCCGCCAGCATGAAATATGATCATATTTTTCAATTTTATTTCCTTACAAAAGAAGAACATCCAGTATTTATATATTTCTCTGGCTAGCTGTTCCTGTGTTAAGGCTGAACATACTTTCATTCAGTTCTTTTTATTTGCAAGCCCTTGAGAGGAGGAGATGTGAAACTTGTAAGCAATGCCATAGGCCTAAATATTCAGTAAAGCAATGGTTCTTAGGCAGGTCATTGCACTGCCAAATACTACAGGGTTCACATTTAGGAGTAGGATGCCAACTCTGGGTGACTCATATCTCATGGAACTGGAAAAATGGAGGATAAATTAACAGATAATAACTGCCACAGTCCAATGATTTTATGTCATTCTTCTCATACCTACTACTGCCCTGCTCTAAATAAGAGTGCAGCTCCACAAAGGGCCACTAATTATGTGCTTCTTCAAATATGGATTTAAAAAGTCAGAGCTGAAGCAAAGCTGCTCGGTAGCTGGATGTGTGTGTACACAAGTCCTGAACATACAGAGTCTCACAAAACAGGACATCTCCCTCAGGAATCAGAACAAACAGCACAATGAGAACTTGGCCATTGATATGGAAATCAGTTTAACTTTTGGGGAAACTTCTCATAGAAGTAGCTCCTAACTCTCCAACCAGCCCAACTGAATTGCTTTCCATGTCAGTAGGGAAACTGGTGGGATGTGAGTGCTGACAGGGAACAGTGCTGAGGCATATTGTGCCTGTAGCATTTGTGAACTGCATCAGTAAATCACAGAATCATAGGATCAGTGAGCTTGGAAAAGAGTTCCAAGAATGAGTCCAACCTTTAACCAAACAGCACCTTGTGAACCAGAATGTGGCACTGAGTGCCACATCCAGCCCTTCAGGGACAGTGACTCCAGCACCTCTCTGGTCAGTCCTTTCCAGTGCCTTACCACCCTTACTGTGAAGAAATTCCCCCTAATGCCCAACCTAAACCCCCCCTGGACTATGTCCTATTGCCCTATCACTAGTGGTTGAGAAAAGAGGCCAATTCCACTTGACTGCAACCTCCTTCCAGGTAGTGGTAGACAGTGATAAGGTCCCCCCTGAACCTTCTCTTCTCCAGTCAAACACCCCCAAAATTCTGGTTATCAGAAACAGGCAAAATAAGGTTTAATGAAAAGTGACCTCACTAACAGGAGGCCGCACCATGGTCATGGCTATGACTGTGTCACCTCTTGCCCAGGGTAGCAGTAATTCCTTCTGGAAAACAAGTTTTTGCAGGGAGATTTTTTTCAAGAATAGGCTGCTTCAAAGAAGAAGGGAGTCAAATGCTGCATCCACTAAGGATGAGTTGTAAAGTGAGCGAAGGCAGCAGGGAGGGATTCTTCCTTCAGTGAAGAGCTATCTGGCAGGAACACATACCCAAGATGTGGGTTACTCTCTTCTCAGCAGAGCAGCGAGTTCAGACCAAGCCTCCTACATCCTGGAAACGTTTTCTAACTACTCAAGCAGCAGATAAAAGGGCTGTCATCTCCTCTGCTCTTCTAACAGTCTTGTCCTGCATGGCTTTTGTGCTTTGCTTTTTTTCTTATTTCCCCCCCTTCCTAAAATTGCATAATTTCTTACAAAACACAGCCTTTTCTATGTTTCATACTATTAAGCAAACTAGGAAAATAAATACTTTTTAGTTGAGATTGACTTTTTTCCTTTCCTTTCTTTTTTCAGCGAGACAGCCAAACCAAAAAGTCAATTGTTAGCACAATCATAATAGGGACAGCAGTCTGCACTCAGCATTGCGGGTTACAGAGCAGAGTGGGCCAATACCACATCCCCAAATTCAATTCCCACTTCCAAATTTGGTGAAAGAAGAGATCCACAGTGATAGGGAACCCCGGATCCACAGACCTCCAAAAATCCTGTTGCCTCTAAATTCAATCCCAGCTTCGCGGCTCAGGTCCCAGTCGAGTGCATGCCCACATTTGCTGCATGAACTTTTGCTCCCTCCCCAACTTGATTAAGAGCAAAGAAAGTAACAGATGGATCCATGCTGTTCCTTTGTAGCCGGGAGATTAATGTTTGCATTGCATCAGGCTGCTCGCGGCACACAAGGGAGCACTGCTGTTGTCCCTGCCCTGGCACCTGCACCCGCTGCCTACAATCCGTGCCCGAGGCACACTGGCTATGTAGGGGAATGCAGGCAGCGTTTTCTTTGGGCTTTAAATATCCCAAGGCTTCAGGGATGTGACACGGTGTGAGACATGGCCGTGCCTCGAATAGCGAGCTTCGCTGCGCTGTGCCACTCAGGGATGGCAGCTCATGCTCTGCTGTACATCACTCTGCTAAAAGGCTGTCACCTGGCCTGTCCTAAGGAGAGGTGGCACTAAACAAACGTGGGGGCTCTCTCCAGCATGATGAACCCATGGGTAATATCAACACCAAGCCAGGGTGTGCTCCAAACCTGCACCAGTAGAGCTAAAAGTCAGCTTCTGCCACTTGTCAAGGAAAAAATGGCTATTTAGCCCAGCTCTGCTGTGGGCACAGGTGCCCTCAGCCACAGGCAGCTCACTCCCCCATGCCACCCTCCCCAGGCAGCAGACAGGTGCTGCATCTTCACATTCCACGGCCAGGGTCCGACAAAGCAATGGCACAGTGTCAGTGCTGATGAAAAGAGGTGGTTTTGTTTTGCCTGTGGGATCAGGATTAGATGCTGTGGGTGCCAAGCTGCAGGAGCCTGCAAAGCCTCAGCCACCGGGGCCCTCCCAGATTCAGGCTGAAGTAACTTACAACTTAAAAACTCAGACAAAAAAGCTAAAGACAAACCCAAGCCCACATTTACTCAGAAGGCAGTGTTATTACCTGCAGCTTTCACTGATTTACCCAACACTTAGAGCTTCCCATCACTGGTACAAAAGCCACTGTATTCCCCTGAGCATTATGATGGGTTTTTTGCAACATGTCCTGTCTCCAGCTGATTAAAGAAAAATGTATTCAGAGAAGCCTCATCCTGGCTAAGCCAGGCCAGTTGTGATGGGCTGGGAGGCTGGACACTGGGGTGACACTAGGGTGACACCAGGGAGTGCATTGGGCAGGCTCAGGGGGTGCAAGGCTTGAAAAAGAGCTCCCCCCAAACACTTATTTCAGCTCTTCTCTGTGAAAGAGGATGGACTTCGCATGATTTACTGAGAAATCTGTGAATTTTAATAACTGCTCCCATTTACCAGGACATCTATAATACTGTATCTTTTGCAGCTGTTTAAAAACAGTGCTTTCAAATCAGTTTCACCATAGACGCAAAAAAAGCCTAAAACAAAACTGAAAACCAAAAACCAGCCATATGCCTACTTGACCTAGGATACATAAACCTGTTGTTCAGTCCAGAGGAGGGATTACAGCATTACTTTTTAGTAAGTTGCTTTTCATATGGAAATTTCTTTTCACAGTAAAGCTCTGTATTTAATGGCATCAACATAAAAAACATCCCTATTTTTAGTTCCCCGATCGTGGACATATAGATTTTTATAGTGTCTGCAAGCATACATTAACGTTAATTTCCCCATTCTCCTTTGTACTTTGTTAATGTCACAATCTGCTGTAAAACCTTGCCAAGTTTCTTAACTGTCATGTTAATTCCGAGACCCAGTCTGCACTCTCTGACATTTCAGGACAGAACATGGCAGTAAAAATAGATTAAAACAGCTTATAAGTATTATAAAATCTAGAACTTTACAGATGGTGGAATTATATCTCCTGAATGGAAATTTTAGCAACTCAGAACACAATAATATTAGAATAGCCTATTGATTTCTAAGACAAATATTTTCAGAAGTAACGTAATGGTGTCTGAATAGTGGGCAAAGCCCACAAAAATGTAGGAAAGTTGAGTGGGTTTTTTTCCTTTTTTTAAAGCATCACTGTGAATGTGCATATCGTGTTGGTGCTAGTATTAGGTTTCAAAGCTTTTCTCTGCCATATAAATAAAGGACATAATAAGATCTTGATTTTATTCATGGTTAGTTCAAAGTTCACACAAATTATTTCACACAGGGGATTTGTCTGAGGGTTTTGGCATTATAGAAATGCATTAATGTACTTTAGATATTAAATGACAATGCCACATGGTAAGAAATTTGCACGAATGAACAGGAAATTAGACACTGTTTCTTTTTTTTAACTGATTGCTAAAGAATGCACTGTTTGAACATGGACTATCCATTTCAAAGGGAAGCTTTTGCTGATTTCAGGAAGTTTAAAATCAGCTAATCAGAAAGTAATACAAAGTTAGAGTTAAATATTTTTTTTAAAAGGAAACTGTTTCTTTAAAAAAAATCCTTTCCCCTTTTCTTTAAGGAGTACTTATTATTTCCATCATCCTTGTTGAGTTGTTGATGAATAGCTCACATCGTTTGCCAAGCTCCACCCTCTGTCTTTTTTCTAAACCCTTTACTCATTATTTGCTCAGTCTTTTTCCCACAGCCTAGACAGCCTGTCAAGGCAGCTTAAATAAAACACTGTATTAACATTAGGAAATGGCATTCAGTTCCCAATTGATCTCCTAATACTTTATGTTGAAATGATAATTGGTACAGTCTTCATTGAAAAAAAAGAGAGAAAAACTACTTTTCAGTCACCACAAGGTATTATCTTAGCTAATGTATTCACAACCAAACAGATACATTTTTAAAATCTCCCCATCTGCTGGAGACTGCAGTTCACAATTCTTTTCAGCTGACATAATCCAGATTGATTCGTTCAGCAGATAAAATTCAGGCCACTTCTGCCCTTTATAGGAGCAACATAATACCAGTCTTTATTCAGTAACAATGTAACATAATGGGATCGGAATGTGCAAAATGACTGTTCTTAAATTACTGTGACACACAAGGGTCCAACACAAGCTGTGGTTTAATGTAAAAAATCATTAGGCACAGATTACTAAAGTGGTCCTGCATTAACAAGGTCAAACCAAGACGGTTTATGATATTTTTCAGGAAGAAAAAAAAAAAAAGTTTGCTAATATCTAGATTATGAATGCATTTTTAAGAGGGGAAAAATCTGCGGGTTTTTGAGGTTTTTTTCCCATGAAGAAAGCGCTGTTTATTCAATAATGAGTGCAACAGTTAAGGATTCTATAAAGACCTTTTCCGCAGAGCCAAGTTAATCTATTACACACTGAAGCGCACACACAAAAAATCTAAATATCAAAAGGTTGTCAAGAGAGTTGCCAGAAACGAATATTTTTGTGCACTGCTATATCAAACAAATTTTGAAGACTGTCGGATTATTATTAACCCATTATTGCTCTTCTCTTTTGATGTAGCCAGACACCACCAGAAGGAATTTAGCAAGTTTCCACACCGCTGCAGGGGTTTTGCATCTTTGTAAATCATCGATACTTAACAATACATCTCTCATAAGCTCACCCATCGACCTGTCTGCAAAAAAACAGCTAAAGTGAAGAGACATAGTAAATTTTGTCCTTAACAGGCAGGTTATCCTTGAGATTCTAATGACCATCTGAGATCATATATGAATTTTCTTTGTACAGCTGTTTCTTCCTACCTGATACGATCAAAGTTTTTAAAAGTATTACTTAAGAAATGCACTATATCTCACACATTGAAATGAAGGAAAAATAAACTACTATTTCCCAAGCTCTCAAAAACTCTGCTGGTGTTTTCCTCTTGCCTTTGATTTGGAGGCTGATGGTGAATGAACCCCAGCATTGCAGACAGGAGCTTGGCTTGCTCATGCAAGGCAGCCAATTTTGGCTCTTACTGGAAGTTAACCCAAAAGCATCATAGCTTAGCTCCTGGAAGGAAAATTGGCACTTAAAAAAAAAAAAAAAAAAGAATAAGCCATTTTTACCCTGGTTTGTATCTGGAGTCGCAGATCAGATGCCATCAGAATGGTAGGGTAAAACTCCCCACATTCTACTTTGCCCAGATGGGCCTTGTGAACAGCGAAAGAATTTTGCTGCCCCTTACTACTGTTCTAAACTACCAGGGCTGGGCAACTGCTGAAATCAGAGGCTTCAACTTAAGCTACAACTCATTTGTGCTGAATGTACAAACAAATGTGTTTTAAACACATGTCCATGGAAAGGGAAACTCCCCATTTGCAGACACATCCTAGTGTTCCTACTGCAGACACCTGCAGAAACAGCCTCCAGGAGCTCAGCTAGAAGGTGACACCTAGCAGACTCCAAGGATAGCTGGGGAGGAATGCATTGGCTTAGAATTTCAGTATGAACATGTCTGGATTCTCCATGTAGGTGGGCAGTGGTCACACCCTGCCCCTGCCAAAGACAGCTTTCCATTGGCACAGCACCAGGTGTCCACAGCACTACAATAAAACCAAAAAGTGCTCTCATGAAACACATCCACTTGAAGAATTTCCACAGTTTGTGTCATTTTCCAGCATAAGACTGAAATGTTTCCCAACTGACTCCATCCAAAGGAGAGGGAAAAGTGAATTTGTGAAAGCACATAGCCAGACCATAAAATCAGCTTGTGTCTTCTGAATAACAAATGTATTTAAATGGCACATGTTCTGCTAAGGTGAACTTCATAATCACAAAAGATTGTAGTTTTAAAAAGTAATGAAAACTAACTGCATCACTCCAACAGTCTTGGAAACTCATTACAGTCAAATATTTACATATTCTAGTGAACTTAGGATGTCAATTTTGACTACACAAATCCAATAACTGAAACATATGGCCTTGAAACCTGCAATCAATATAAACCTTTTAGAGCCCAAGCTTCAAAAAGTTATATCAAATATATATTCGATGAGAAGAAGGTTAATTGACTAATTGATTACTCAGTTACAATTAAGTGCTCTTCAGATATCTTTGGGAAATACTGAGATATAATAGTGATAGATATTTATTTGTTTATCAGCTCCCTGATTTATAGCTATCATTTATTTTTTATTTCCTAAGTCAATTTTTACATTTATATATTTTAACAATATAGTCCCCGGTGAGAATCAATATACATGTTTTTTTCACCACAGGGCTATCAAAAGTTAGCCTAGAAATCCATATCTACCAATTCAGCCAATTTCAGTGCAGATTTCAGCCTGATAAATACCTTGCTAAAATATTCAGACTGTCTCCAGATGGCAGTTATGGAGAAGGAGTATGAAATATTTGTAGCAATAAAGGTTAACCAATACTAACTGTGCTGATAAACTCTGAACTTAACAACAGTTAAGAGAAAAGATGGCCCATGAAAAAAAAAGAAAAGCAAAGTGTGCTGTTTGCATGTTTTAACAAAGTACTATTTCTTATCAAAATACAAACACATTCATGAAAGTCCCACCCCTACAGCAGCAGCCAAGAAGATCTTTGGGATCTCTGGAGCATTTTAAAGTTGACTAAATGATAAATCAGATACAATAGGGCCTTCAGAGCTGTCTGCACAGAAGAGTACTGTTAACTCCTTAGTGGTTTTAACATTATTTAAAATTAATTTAGCAGTAGCACCCATGTTCTCAGTAAGGAGGAGAACATCACTGTGTCACACACTGAGCATACACACATTGTTTGTAGATGCACACAAGAGGCCCATCATCTGGTGACTGATGAGCTAAATAAGGCCTGGTAAGATTTATTAAAATATGCTAAATTCCTCTAAAGATAATAAGATAAATGACAAAAACCTCATTGCTGGAAGTGAAGGCTTTCAACTCTTTCCTGCATCCACCTCCAAAATACTGGGTTAGTTACCACAAAACCCTGCTGGCAAACGGCCACAGACACAAAGCCTCCTATCTTTTAGGGCAGAATTCTGGATTTACTTCAAAACTTGAGCCTTCTCTCACATTCATGGCAATTCTATACATGGTGTATAATAAAGAAAGGTACTACATTGCTGAGGCAGTATTTCAAATATTTTTGATGAGTGCCTCAGATTACACTATGCAGTGATAAGGATGAGAAAACCTTCACATCCTCACTCAACAATAAAATCTTATTTTTGTGACTGTCCTGTAATTACAAAGGTTCACAAAGTATTTCAGGGGAGATAACTTGAGTGAGTCATGAGGAAGACTGAAAAAGACAAATTCCCCGTTCCCTTTTCCTAGTGTAAGGACCTGCTACACCTAACCCTCAACATGCTCAACAACATGTAGGAGCTATCCTTTCCAAGAAAGTACGCTTACAATTAGATCAGTGCAAGCTTCAAGCAACTCCCCTAGATTCTCCCTTCCCTCTCCCTCTGCCTCACAGCAGCAATGCCTGACGTGGGACAAGATGTGCTTGGGCCCCAGGGCAGTGAAATCTCATAAACTCTGCTGCTTGACCTTAAGTTCACACTTCTGGGCTGAAATTCACCGCTAAATGCTTTGTTCTTTTAATCTTGCACCCTCCTGCCATCCAAGCGAGGCAGAGTTACATCCTGCAAGGCCTGTTACGATAGGTAAGGCTTTGCAAAGGAGGAGGCCTTGTAACATGGCTGCGGCCTGTTGCTGAGGCTGAGCAGAAGGGAGCTGTGGGAGAAGGATTCAGCTGGAATAGAGGGATGGGAGAAACTGAGAGATTACTGCGTGACATTCACGTCTCCACCTCTTGGTGTTTGATTGGTTAACTTGGGCTTGTTGTGCCTTAAAACTATGTAAACTGATAACCAGTTAACTGCTTAAAAAGACTGTTTGTTCCCAAATAAACGGTCCTCCTTTGCACCTGCCTGGGGTCTCTGCATTGCTCATTAGCACCATAGCTGGTGAAGGAACACAAGAAAGGCCTACCAAGTTACTGTGGATGTTCATCGGTGTGGCTGAGGGCAGAACGTGACAAGGATATTATTTTTGAACACGAGCTTTTGGAACACAAACAGACACCAGGCGTAGAGCAAACCCTCGGTACACACCACACTTCAGAGCACGTCAGGGTGATGTGTGCTTTCTGCTGGGGCTCATGAGGAGATGACAGGCGCTGCTGTCCGGTGACAAAGCCACATGACAGCCAGGTGTCACAGGCGGGAATGCAGATGGATCATGGCTCTGCCACTCAGGCGGGAATGACGTCCTGGGAATCCCCAGAGACAACGTCATGGGCGGGCCAGGCCCGGTGTGCGCTCAGTGCTATTGACAACAATTCCGTGTACATCCATTGCACGAGGACACTGAGGTCCAGAGACAGCAGATTTCAGGTTCCATACATGAGATTATGCCAAGAGACAAAAGATAACTACAAGCAATAGACTTCAAAAAGGGACACGAATATTCTATATTTATGTTCAAGGCTTCAAATTTACCAAAAAACTTCAATTTTTTTTTTTTTAAACGTTCCATATTCACATCCTACACTACGGAGAAAATTATTCAGAGAGACAAATCATTAAAATTCTTTACAAAGGAATTTATCATATGAAATAAGAACATTTTATATTAATTAGTCCTGATTTGAAAGGCCATAAATTAGCTTTCTTTTGAGTATGACCAAAGATAACATTATAAGCTAAGTCCTGGGGGACATCACAACACTAACATTATCTACCTCATTTCTGAAGCAGGTCACATACTTTCGTGGCTAATTTTACTTAAATACCCTCCAATATTTTCCACACTTTATGGACGTTTATAGAACATTTTACAAAATCAGCACCCATTTAAAAAATTTTTTTTTAAAGTCAAGAAAAGCAGAGGAACAAACTGCATTTTACAGGTCGTGGCATGTTCATCACTGCACTGATGTTATTCATAGTCACTGGTCTCACGTAAGTAGGTCATTGGACCTACTTGCCCTTTTCAGTGATCCTGAAATATGGTGGCGTACTTGAAAAGCCATATAGAAATGTGGGGCTCTCCTGATAAATCATCCCAGGATCGGCTGCTGGCTCTTGCATTCAGATTCAGGGAAATGACAGCTGAGTCCTATTAGTAGAGGTGGAGAACAGGGAGCAGGGGTCGAGGGGGCAATTAGCTCCTGCTGTCCCTTGAAAGGGATTCTCCCTTTGCTGGCAGAACAAGGAAAGGTTGAGGTGGAGACAAACCCTTAAGCAAATGCCTGGAAACGGCAGCACCCTTTTGTGAGAGGAGTGTTTGGGTTGGTGAGAAAGAGAAATACAAAGCAGGAGCACGGGGGAGGTTGGGAGCTCACCCAGCAGGGCAGTCAACACTGACTTTTTGCAAAGGTGAAGAAATCCCTCCTTCTCCATCCTCCTGTCCAAGTCAAAGGGGAGAGAGGAAAGATAAAAGAGAGAGAGAAAGAAAGCATATAAGAAGACTTCTTAGGCTACACTGCTCTCTTCCAGGAGTCACAGAGCCTGTGCCTATGATGTCAACCAAGCCTTCAGCAGGTGGAAAGGCTGCATTGGGGCCATTTGCTCTTAACTTCAGTGCTCTTTCTCCAAACCACCATGGCAAAGAAATGAATATCTGGCTCTCACTGGGCATCACTGATTTAGGGGGCAGGAGCATAGTTAATGTCAGCTAAAATCTCAGCCTATATGATTTCATCATAATCTGCTCTTAACTCCATACAACCCTCTAACCTCTGATGTAATCTCTTGCCCAACAGCTAATAAAACAGAAAAGACTGGTTTAACTTTGTATGGGGGTGGGAAATAATGAAGGATTCTTTCTCCAGAAAGTAAAATATCTGTGTCTCAGGATAGCAACGAGAAGCAGACCATTAGGCATCCAAGGTTTAAAAAAAGAAAAAAAAACAAAAAAAAAAGAAAAAAAAATAGGAAAAAAAAAAGAGTTAAGCTATCAAAACCTTTTCAGCTGCATGAATTGTATATGTTAAGAGGCCTGGAAACTGCTTCATGTGCTTCATCTCCTGCTGAGCAGTTTTTATGCTGACAGGACTGAAGATAGCTTTTCTAGCTCATAATATCACAAGGAAAACGCTATAATAAACTAAGACATCTCTGATCATATGCTAAAGGTGCACATGTAATGTGCTCATGATAAATCCATTTATCATTAGAGACAAGTTTAAAACACAATTGACTTGTTCCAGGTTCCAAAAAATTATCTGTTTGTTAAACTAATTCATACATGCTTTGACTTTTCAGTGTTTAGCAGTTCCAAAGTAAAGTGAAACTTGTCTGAAAACATAGATTTAATGTGTTTGTCTTGAAGAATGCATGTAAATACATTTTGTATGACTGCTATTCATACCTGCAGCATCAGCTCAGCTCAGGAATTTTGTAGTGCATACTTGGCCTAAACATGTTGAAACTCATCAATAGATTTTTTCCTGAATCTAAACACTGCATCCTCGGGTCAAGTGCACAGAGTCAAAAAATTCCATCCCTGGTTAACTAAATCACGTGCTTTTCTGTGGAAAACAGTTAAATGAAACTGAGGGTGAACATCCAGCATATACCACAAGTTTAAAAGTAGCCTTTCCTTTATGGATCTCCCCAGTGCTTCGAACTCTGGAGCAAAAAGGCCTGGAACAAAAGCAGTGTTTGTCTAAACCTTTGTCTGCAGGAGATCTTCCTCCTGACTCCTTAAACATGGAGCTTTATCCTATGCAGAGTTGTATTCTACTATGTGCAAAGTAAAATCTTTCACAATCTCATTTTGATTTTTTCATACTTTCCAAAGATAAGTGAAAATTTAGTTTCCAGTGTCAAACAAAGTAACTAGTGTAGCTCTGCCTGGCCAAACCCAAACCTTAAAAAATGATCAAGTTTACTAATATGAATGGACTAAAAATGCATAAATTACTAAAAATAGATATGATCCTTGAATTTCAAAACTTAAAAAAAATTATAAGAAAATTTTCCACCACAAAATTATTTAATATTTAAAATCTTACAAAACAAAACTCAGATAAGAAAATGGAGACCCAGTATCCTTCCTGCTCTATTGCATCTTCTGCATACTTTATACCTCTCATCATATCATTAGTTCTATCACATTTTGCTACTGCTGAATACAACTGGACTCATTTTTCAATGCACACCAGCATTTCATAATGACAAATAAAGACATTTTAATTTAAAAGTAAGGAGAATAGAATGTCCTACAAGTATTCCATGCAACTGAGGGACTCTCTGAAATAATTTGTCTCTCTCAATCAGAATGACAGGGTATAACAGATTCATTGCTTCCACACTTAGCATCTTGCAGGTTATCCCTGACTCCTGAAAATAATATTTCTAAATTCACTTCTCTTAATGCCTGAAAATTACCCCTCCCTGCACAAAACGTGCAAGCAGGACAGTGGGACTGAAGAGATTTTGTGTTCCCTGGAAGTCCATGGAGTTATTGGGAAGCCCATCCATGGCACCACATCACACCATTTTTTGTGGAAAAAAGTCCCCAAGGTCTGTCAGTGGATCTCAGCTTCACCAAGCCAGCCCAAGCCCTGCTGCAGATCTTCTCTGCGTCCTCCCCATGGTCACCATGCAAGCTCCCTGTCACCCCTGGGGCTGTTTCTGCCACAGTCCCTATTCCCTCAGCTTGTCCCTGTCCCCCGTGACAAACCCACAGTGCTTACCTCCACGGGTCAGCAACAGGAAAGGCATCAGGCAGACAAGGGGAGAGAATTGGTGAAAAATAGTTTATGTTTGTTAAGTCAGTTCTTGATTAGGTTGTGCTCTTTTGGCCAAAGAGTTGTTTTCTGATGATGTTCGTATAGTACCATTCAGTTGGAGACCAAAAATCTGTTACTTTATGTTACCAATTAATGCTTGTAAATAAAAATGTACTATTTTCCAGTTTGAATGCACGTGTTCATCCTCCTCCTGCTGCTCCTCAAGGAGGGGAAGGGGCAGGTGGGAAGGTGTCCCACCCTACTGTGTGCTTGGGATTTCTCTCAATGCTGTTATTCTAGGGGGTTTAGGGTTACTATTTCCCCCTGGGTTAGCACCAAATGCTCAGTCCCCGAGCTGTGACCCAGGGACACAGTCAGGGCCTCAGTCAGGTGAGGGAAGGTACATCACTCATCACTCCTGGGAAGGTACAGCCTGGAGAAAGAGAGGTGTGAGAGGCTTTGGGGCTGCTGACTACAAAGTTCAGTGGCTTCTCCTACTCTGAGCAGGGAAGGAAACCTTGGAAAGTCCACAAAGTCCCAAGCCAGGTTTAACAAGTGCTGATCAGCTCCAGCAGAGAGCTTAGGTTATGGCAGGACCCACTTTATGTCTGGTCTAAATCCAAGAAGATCAGAAGAGGAGGGGGATATTAAAGGTTAGCTCTGAGTTTCAGGCAAAGCAAGTTTTTTTAAAAAATGTAGCCTTAATGAGTTTTGCCATCCTATATCTACTGACATTTTAATAACTGCTAAACCCCTGAAAGTCTCTAGAGAAGGTGCACTGATACTATGATGAGCATAATATAAATGCATAGACAGACAGATATTAATAATTTCTTTTTACTGATGTATGTGTGTATATTTGTATAATAATATAAAGCTTTCAGGGTATTTTACCCCTATTCAGCACAACAACATTTACTACTATCAGTCTAATCATAAATACAATTATTCTTGAGTACTCTATTACAAAAACCAATAAACTAGGCCTCAATAGAGATTCTGAAATTACTTAACTTTTCTTTAGAAAAATATTAAAACAGTATTATCACATCAATGAGAGGAAAAGACAGGAAGATAATAAAGTTATGTTAAACCTCCCTGTATTTACTCATGTGTGAAACAGTTATGTCTGGTCACATAATTGCAATGGTTCTGAGAAATATTTCATATTTTATAATGAACATTAAAAGAGTTTGTGGATCATTACTTTATATGAGTTCCAAAGTTATTACATAAAACCCAACAGGAATGGTTATAAATTATTTGATCCTCTAGTCTGGCCTTGGTAAACATAACATGAAGGCTGAACTATCTCAGCAGACAAGATTCATGAAAAAAAGTAAAGTGCTACTAGAGTTGGAAAAAATAAGAAAGAAATACCTGGGTACATGTAAGCAAGGCTCTTAACTTTTTTCTTTGCTGTTTCAAAGAAATCCTTTTCTGCACTGAGCTTAAGCCATTAAAAAATAAGAAGAAAAGCTTTTTCTAGAACAAAAGAAAACTTGCTCACAGGCAGGGACTACCTTCTACCAATTTGGCATTATCATAACTGTGGCCCTAAAGTCACTGGCAGATTCTTGAACTTGGAGCACATTTAAGATACGACACTTTGCCATGAAATAATATCTTGAGTAATTATTTGATTTTTCAAAGAATCCTGAAGAGCAACTCACTGAAATATGAAAAATAACAAAATAATATGCACTTTAAACAATTATGAAGAATTTTTGTCTTCAAACTCCAATGGGCAGCAACATTTTAATTAATGAATGATCATTTGCTCCAGAGATAAATGTAATATTAAATGAATTCTGGTCTATTTCGCTCTCTCAGCTCATCTTTGTCTCTAGCTTCTGTTCTTTGTGTCAAAGTACTTTGTGGATGTTTTTGTTTTGTTCTGGAAATCTCTTCTAAGAATATTAATATGGAGAATTACACAGTTATGCATGCACAACATTTAATAAGACTGGAAAACATGTTTAGATATTCTGGTCAATTTACAAAATATCTTTAATGCAAATCATATCTGAGGCTCAAATCCTGCAAATTTCTGCTCAGCCTGCTGTGTGTTTCCCTGTGCAAGACAACCCTCTCCTTGAAGGAATAACTGGGGAACACTTTCTGGCTCAGGTGGAGAGAAGCCTGGCTGGGTGATGATGGTCTGTGCTGCTCCCTGCTCTGCTGGAGGTTTCCAAGCTATGGTTTGGGCAGGAGCTGGGAGCACGGACAGACCCAGAGCTGAGGCACTGCTCAGGATGCTGCCCACAGGACCTGCTGGAGGAGGACACAGTCAGGCCCCACTAACCACTTCTTTTTCCCCCCCTGCCCTCCCTTCCAGAATTCCAGGAGTTGTATTGAAACACTAAACCACACTGCCAGAGGCACTTAGCCTCTGTAGTCTTTCATCACAAAACACTTAGGCATGAAAATTTCCTGCCGTGCAACTCATCTGGTTGTGTGGTGCCAGGAGTGCCTGCTCTGCCCTGGCCCTGCTGGAGGAACTGCCAGGGGCTCACAGTCCCACCTGTGAGCATCTCCTCCCCAGAGAAGTCAGAATTTCTTTTTAGGTTTGATATTTACCTTCTGTGTGACACGTACCCCTTTGGGAAAGCATATGTTGAGCCACCCAAAACCACTCTGTGGTTTAACCAGCTTACAGCTCACACTGACCAATTTTTATCAGTGCCACTGGGTCTCTGTCTGATGTTTTTCAGTTCCTGCATGATGGCTGTTCACTGCCCTCATTTTTTCAGGCTGAAACTCTATGCACTGCCCTCACTTTTGTCTCATTGTCTCTTCTTTCTACACTTGAAGGCACTGGCTGTTTCCATTTGTCAAAGTAGTATGCAATTTGTTAAATAACTTTCTTTTCAATTTTTGGCTTTTCAGGAAATTTCAAGGATGAGTGAGCCTCCACAACTTCACCCGGAAATTCTTCCTGCTTGCACAGAGAGCTGATTCTCTGAATTTTTCAAGTGATAATCTGACTTCTAACAGCATCTCTTTGCATTAAAAGTATACAAGCAGTGGTATCAGCATTGAGGGATTTTACAGAAGGATCGACCCAATCTGTGCCATAAGCACAACTTTGTGTGAGCTGATGGGGAGATCTGCAGGACAGGTGGAGCTTGAGAGAAAGAGGAACAAAACTCCCCGGGTTGTTCTGGGGAAGGCAGCAGCCTGTTTGAAGTACTTTGCCTTTCAGAGGTAATCTGTTCCTCTGTTTTTCGTGACCGACATCTCCAAGCCATCTGTGCCGCATCCTCTAGGTGGTGCTGATACTGCACAGCTCCCGCTTCCCCACACAATGAAAACATTAATTTGCTATGAGATAATTTTTGACGTAAATGTAAAATGGTGCCCATTCGAACTCAGTAATGAAGCATGGTGCATTTCTACAGCTCCTAATTTGACTAGTTAAATGACTCCATTACGTGTCTAACAGACAGAAGCAAATAATTTCTGGTCAGTTGACGCTCACTTATCCGTATCATTTTACCCTGAAAATAAAGTCTCTAATCTACAGTTTCTTTGTCTTAGTTTTTTTTAATATTATTAAAGCAAACATACTTAAATAAGAGAGATTAAACCAACACAAACTAACAATTAAGGCTACGATACAGAAATCAAGTTTGTATAATGTGGGAGGATGGATAAAAAATTAAAATTAAATAATAAATCAAATGACTGCTTATCTCTGTTATTTCCAGTATGAGATTTGACAACATTGCTATTTAGGAAAAGGAAAATATCTATCTATCTTTCTCAAATTTTGAAAACCACTTTAAATGCTGCCTGCAAGTCTGCCTATAAAACTTCCCTGCACAACTTTGAGAATGTTTGGAAAGACTCCTTACAGTACAGAGCAATAAAATAAAAATGTTGCCTTAATAAATATCAGGTGATGAATAATTTTGCCCCGAGGAAAAAAATGGTTAATGCTGAATCTTAATGTTCCTCATCTAAACGCTTTTTTCTTCCTGCTAAAAACAAGTTTAGAATTAAAGCATATCACTTTACACATATTGCATGCATATTAGCGAGACACAGCTGCTTATGCCCTACTCTTAAGAGCCATATGATTAAGTTATGGGATATCAGATAATCCAAAGTCCCTTTCTATTGGCCACCTTTTGCAGACAAAGGCTTTTTAGTTTTAAGTCCATTTAATGACAGAATGTCCAATTCTATAAATGTGTGAGTAATTCCAGTGGAACACCTGTGGCTCTCTCTGCTAGAATATAGAAGGAGAGATATAAAATGTCATTACAGTAACATTCAGTGTCTGACTTTAGCAAAAAATATTCGCAATCAAGACTGCCACTCCATCCCTGATGTATTCCATCATGCTCGGGTTTCCATGGTCTCAGGGAAGTGAGTGTGAGCTTACAAACCATATGTGGTACCAGCCTTCCTCACAGTGGGGTGAGCTAAGGACAGAGCAGCAGTTTTCTGGTTGGAGTCACGGGTCCTGTGGGCTCAGTTCCACCATGGTTTGTGGGGACAGAGGCATGTGACTCTCAGCATTATTTGCAAGGGAAAAGTAAAAGTTTTCATGCTACTCTTAAAAACCAAATCTCCCCTCAAATCCTGTTCTTTACCTTATTTTCATTGATTTTTTTCCTTCCTCTTTTAATTTTTTTTTTCTCTCCCCAAAGATTTAAACACTATTTGAACAATTTTTGTATGACTACAAGTTTCCTAGTGACAGGGAAGAAGGACAGACAGATTTTGGTGCATCTCGTGAAACATCCAGAAAAACCTGAGTTTTCTATTGATGTTGTTTTTGCAGTCATGACAGTGGAAATGTTATGACCCAAATCTAACCATGGAGAGTTACATTAAAATTAATGGACTTCTTCATAGTAGCCATTCTTCAAACAGAAGCAGCATTCAAGGAGTTAGAGTTGGATTTACAACTAAAATGTAAAGCTCAATATCGATGCTCAATTTCAGCAGGGTTAATTTTGAGAGCACGCTGGAAGTGTCAGTGAGTCGCAGGCTCACTGCTGCTCTCGAGGAAGGCAATGGCAAAACTCCCAGCTGACTTCAATGAGAGGAGGAGCAGACCCTGAATGGAATAAAGGAGCGGAGGAAACAACTCCATACGGAAATGGCAACTATTCAAAGATGAGTTCATATCAGCAGAAAATACACATGCGGCCTGACAAAAATACATGAAGGGTCAGAAAAGCGATTTCTGTCTCGGGAAATCCAAAATAGCAGAGCAGAAGATCTCAGACTGAGGAGGAAGGATGGTCTGGGGGCAGCACAACGGCTTCAGCACATGAAGCAGGATTCCTGGGTTTATCAAGGGCTGGGATGCACATGGAGAGGATGGCACAAGGCCACCCTGCACTGCTCACAAACCAACCAAGCAACAGGGACACCCGGCAGGAGATCTGCGACCGCAGCTCGCAACACCAACGCGTGCAGCAGCTACCAAGGATGAGAAAGATTAATAAATCAAGAAGTTGAAGCTGTAAAAATGCACCTCTTCAGGCAGCTAAAGTCCAAAAGAATACTGCAGATGGGACGCCAGCCAGAATCCAGAAGAGGCAGAAGCAAGGGGACACTTTAGCAAATATCTGTGGAACATCTTTGGAAGCAGGGGAGGTAGCTGTGGATGGGAGGACTAATGTGACACCTATATATAACAGAAGCTCTAGGGAAGATCAAGGAAATTAAACACCAGTCAGCCTGATTTCAGCAGTGGGGAAGATATTGGAAACACTAATCAGGGACAAAATAGGGAAACTTATGATTTAATTAAAGATATTCAGCATGGATTCACAAAAGGGAGATCATACGTAACAAAACTAATAGAATATTTTGAAAAAAAAAACACCCCCTGGGGAAAAAAAAACCAAACCAACCCAAACTCAAAAAGAATCGAAGGAATCCATGAACATGATTCACGTGGGATCTCTGAAAGGTAGTGCCACACGATCCCCTAACAGGCTACCACACTGTAAGTTCTGATGGGAGGCTAAGCTAAATAATGCATCACGACCCGGACAGCATGTGAGGGCACAGTGCTCTGCATGCTAACAGCAAGGGGAGAGCTGGCCTGGCCCAAAGAACCTGGATTTATTCAGCTTCTATTTCAACAATGTGAAAAAAATGGGATTAAATTTATTCAAAGTAGGAAATGGAGGAGAAATTGCAGACAATTTGAATGAAGGGACAATATATAAATAAAAAAATCCAGCCTGCCTTTTAGCGAGCAGAGAAAGTGATGGGATATGATTCAATACAGAAAAAATGTCAAGTGACATAGTGGCAAGAACAAAAGGCAGGCACCACTCGCTGCTCTCCTTAGTGAAGACAGAAGGGGCAGAAACAGGGTGAATAATTAGAAATTAAACTAAAAGTGTTAAGCCTAGAAGCTAATGTCAGCATAAAAAGAAGCAGAGATATTTCTGGAATTTCCAAACTGACTAACTGTGCAAAATCATTCCTGCACTGTGAAACAGGACAATAAGGAAGTATTTTCAGTACCATACCCTAATTTCAGCTACCTGTATCATTAGGCCTATACAAAACATCCAAAAAGCCAAGTGACAAAATTATCCCAACAAGTCAAAATCCAAACCAGCTCAGTATTCCTTCGAAGCCCAGGTAGGAAATACACAACTGCTGAAGTAGCCTCAAGTTACAGCCCCATCTAATAACAAGCGGGCACAAGCCAAAGCTAAGGAAAAGCAGGCACTAATGGAATTTAAGTGGAATTTCTTTACACAGAGATGATAGTCAATGTCACGCACAACCCAGGGCAGCATTAGCAACCTGTGGAAAAATATTACACCGTGACTCACTCAGAACAAAAGCCAAACAGTGCAATTATGTTCCTGACTTTTCATCCTTCAGTACTTTAAAACTGTGAGAGCTGCTATTCAAGTGAAATATTATAAAATAAAGACTGTTAATTTGTATCGTGGGCCAAGAAAAAATGTAAGCCTGCTCAAATCTACAAATTTTCATGCAGATAACATGTGAAAGCAGGTAACTGAGAGATGCTAGAGGATGCACAAAAAGCCACCCCATAGCTGAGCTGCCAAGAATCCCCACTGCCCAGCAGCCTCTGTGCTCTGCCGTCACACCCAGCTCACTTCAACTGCTTTGGTGGGGGGGTTATTATTTCCCAAGCAAAAAATATAGCCCAAAAGAACACTGTAAGGGAATATTCTTGATGATGTTTCTGCCTTGAAAACCCAGCATGAAGTTACTAGAAATGGGAGGCCAGAAACTCTGTTGCTGCACTGCCACAGAAACAAATTTACACACAAGAGTACAGCCACAGTGCAAGTGACAGACTGGTATATGTAGTTGTCTAAAACTCGTAGGACAGCCCTTACTGTCTATCTCATAATGCATTTTTATTCTTGAATGTTTTCAGGGCTACACCTTCAGGGTAGAGCCTTAAAAACAGTCATTTGTAGTGGAAGTCCCAAGAGATGCACAGCGACATTGCCACCCTCTGCAAGCACCGTGTGAAAAACACTGGGAATACAGAGATCACAAGGCTGAGAGGAGATCAATAACAAGGACAGGGAGGGCAAAGGAGGGAGAAGAAGTCAGTTGACCATGCTGAAGCAGCAGGACAAGAGCTCTGTGTTACAGGTGGTCTGTCCTGCCTGTCCTGCACCTGCCCTGCCCTCTCTTGCTTCTTGGAAAGTCACCATCTATCCCTAACAGCATACTCACAATATTTCTTTCC
This sequence comes from Lichenostomus cassidix, assembly GCF_008360975.1. Lineage (NCBI taxonomy): Eukaryota > Metazoa > Chordata > Aves > Passeriformes > Meliphagidae > Lichenostomus > Lichenostomus cassidix. Next base: position 14,789,527 of record NC_139492.1, on the reverse strand, counting down.
CATTCTGCACCTAAACATTACCAACATGCTGGGGCATGAGGTGGATTCAGAGGCTCTTGCAGGGAGGAGAGGGAAGGTGGGGGTCCCACTGCCTGCCAGCACACTCCTTGACTGATTTCCCAAAAACCAGGATGGAGTGGTTTGGCCAATGCAACACATCAGGATATTTTGCTCAGAGCAAAGCAGACATCTCTGTCCACACTCCCACCATCCATCCAGAAAAAGGTTAGCATGAAGTAACAGCTATGGAAAGTCATACAAACAGCACTAAACTTCAATTGACAACCAAGCTGAGCACAGAGCCCCTTAATTACAACCAGACCCATGAATATGAGGTGTCTAGAATGAAAACAAAGGGTTAAAATACCTGTCTGGATTTTTTCTTGAAAATCAGTCATTGAGAATCATCTGTCAGTAAGACAAAATTAATTACTACATGTAAAATTGAAAAAAAAAAAGCAACATAAATTTAAATATTACGTAATATTGCAAAAATGTTCATAAAATCCTATTGTTAATGATGCATGTTCACCTTTCCAATACTCAAACTAACCAAGACTATTATACCCAATTTGCAATAATCAAAAACGAGAGGAAAAGAAAGGACTTTTTTTTTTTGTTAATTACTTTATCTGACTTTAGAAGCTTTGGAAAAAGCCTCAAATTACAGTAACTTGCAAAATTCAGTCATATTTTTGAATACTGTTAGAGGGCTGGTGCTGAAGAAATTGCTGAAGTCTAAATGTTAGACATTTATGCTTAACAAAGCTAGTAAATAGAAGCCTTAACTACTTCATTCACTTGAAGGCAATTATTGCACTTCTCTTGCAAGTATTTTACTAATTTATGCATAGTTAGTCTTACTTAGGCATTAAATCAATTACTGGTAATATATTAAATATGTTCTTAAGTTTAACATGCAAATATAGTTCTGCACTGGGGTTTTAAGGCCTTTTTTGGAGACATTTGTACATGTTTACATTAAAAGGGCTTTAAAAATTTGGCAGCAAACAGATGCACAAATTTCTTAGAGCAGAGACACAAACCTCCCACACACCCCAGGCCAGCACCCAGAGGATGCAGGAATGAAAGTCAAGAATAGGAGAAACACCTTCCACCTCCAAAAAAAGGTTAAATATATATATATATATATCCTAGTTAGCATATTATGTGGAGTGTTGCTTCCAGCTGGGATAATTATTAAATTAATAATTAAAAAAAAGGCACTCAACAGTCCTTGAGACATTGAGCCTGAACACCAAAAGCTAACAGGATGATAAGGAGTAAGTTCAGCAGAAGCTGGCTACATTCACCCCTGTGAGACACTGCTGGGTGCCTCGAGGGAGAGGCTGAGCAGCCTTTTTATTGTACTTCCACAGAAGGGGCCTTGGTATTGTGCTGTGCAAGTCCAGAAGGTATATCTACCTCAGAATCAACTCATCAGAACCCTGGATATGCAGAGCTTCTATTGGCAGAGAAACAGATATAAAAATAAATAAATAAAAAAATTGAAAACCTGCTGAATTTAGCAAAACACTTTTTTTTAAAAAAAAAATAATAATTGAAGTGTCCAGAACCACTAAATACTCCCTTCCACCCAGAGGACATCTTCCAGCAGAGTGCCCCTGGACAAAAGCAGGTATCACCAAAGCATGGAGCCTCACAGCTCAAAGAGCAAGGCACGGGCACAGCGTCTGCTGTGACAAACAGCACAAAGATCTTCCCTGAGGGTGCAACACCTCCATGCTCCCTTCCATAAAACTTGCATGGGAAAAAAAAAAATTGAAAAACCACTGCTATGGAGTGAAAAGAAGTCCTGTGTTAACAGGGCAGAAAGTTGGGGGTGCTAACACAGCAGGGCACTTTTGACGAAGCTGCTCGTTCCCATCTGGACCAGCACCAAGCAAATCACTAGTTCCTTCTTGGACCCAGTTTCCTCAATCAAGAAAGCTGAGACTACAAATTGCTATTAAGAATTGGAAGGAAAAAGTGTCTTTTTGTTGAAGACATGAAGGGGAGGGAGGGAATAATAAAGCAGCAGAAAATGGGGATTGGTTGCCAAACTGGAAAAATCAATTATTCTACTGAACAACAGTAGTTACAAATATAGCTGCCTCTACTCCCTCCTCCATTGAACAAATTGTTAAAAGAACCAACAATCTGTTGAACGACAACCCCCGGTATGGTGTCATCATTTAAAAAGTGAACACAGAAAAGGTCTTGTTAAAAAGGAGGCACAAAGCTCCAGACACAATTTTGGATTCACCCTGGGTGAATCCCTGTGTTCGTTTTGTTGAGTTTAAAGCATCTATTCTGAACAGGGTGTTTGATCATATCAATGCAAATAAATGCTTGAAAAGCACCCAAAACAGCCCAGATCATGACGATAGTGTTTGGGCTCGTTCCATCTAAAAGCAAATTCCCACAGTCATTTAGCCCCCCATGTCAGATCATCTTCACTTGGTTGTTTGGGGTTTTTTAAAAAGCATATAACAGCATTGTCTTTGGTCCAATTATTGCACTTTTAAATGCAAAACGAGGCTTCAAAACCAGCTGATAAATGCTTCTCTTCAAGCAGGATGAATAAAAACCTGGTGGTGACACACCGGGTTGGCAGCATTGTAGAGCAAGGTCCTGCGGGTTTCTTTGGAAGAGCTGCTCCCGCGTTAGAGGCGGACAAAGCAAAATAGAGGGAATTTTTCTTCTGTGCCACATTGGTGATGAGGGCAATGTTGAATGAAATGGGAGGTGTCAGTAAGGCAAGGATTTGCTTGGGCAGGATGGGTGCTGGGAGAGGGGACCCGATGGGCAGCAGCAGGGCTGGGCACCCACAGGCACCTGCAGCATTCTCATTTCTTTACTATTAAAATAGCGATCTGAGAGATAACGAGTATTTCCAAGATAAACCACACAAGTGATGTGCCACGCCACGAGACCACAGCCAACACACCATTACAATAGCTCCTGTTTGGCCTTCTCACGCCAAGTTGTGATTTTTTAACATTTCCAGCCCATGGCAGGTGGGTTTGCATGTCTGTTAATAAAACAGGATCTCATGGCAAGCTTCAAAGCCATTTTTACACTTCTACTCTCAGGCACTTTCTACAAGGAATGTACCCATGCCAATATACTTTGGTTGCCAGGCTGATAAAATAAATAATTCTGGACACCGTTTTTGCTTTCTTTTCTTTGTCAGATGAGTGCATTAAAAAAACACGCTAAAAATCTAAGAATCTTAATAGCTGTTGAGCATTCGGCAGATGGTACCATCTAGACCCAGCTAATTCGAGGCCAAGCAGTCTAAATCCCCGTTGCAGACAAGAAATAAAATTTAATAGTGATGAATAGGGGGGTGAAAACAATGATGAGAGAATTGAGGGGATCACCCATTCCCTTTGCTCGAAAGATAAAGGGCAGTCACTATACTTAATGGCAGGAGATTTGACCAATGTGCCAACAAAAAATCTGAACTTGATTCCCATCTATGCTGTGAAAGTGCCATTTCAGGAGTCACGTGTCATTTACAAAGGGGCAAAGGGATCCAAGTCAGGTTTAATTCTACCTTTGCTGTACAAGAATATCTTTAAAACAGCAAACCTTGGAAAGCAAAGCAGTTTCCAAGATATTTACCCTAAGAAAATATGCCACAGTTGAACTGTGCATAGAAACTGCTATTTTCTTGTTCATAATTTTAAGGCTATTTTTTAATTCTTTCTAATGAGGAGAGCTACTTTTCAGGGAGGAAAGCACAGCAAAACTGAAAAAAAGAGAATGATTCCCAAGTACAAAGTGCAATGAAAGGCTGTATATGCTTTTCATGTAAGCATACATTATGCCTTCCATATTGTTAAAACTTGCTCATCACTGAACTACTCTACATGTAACTAAATTACAAATGGCTCAATGCTAACAAAACATAGCAAATTAAGACAGAATCAGGTCAGACTTCTGTTTGAATTATCTAACTGAGTCTCTAACCTGGCACAATATTTGGCCATAGTCAAAAATACATTAAATACACACAAGCATATTTATATACAAATACATATATATATATGCCTATGAGTGTGAAAAAATGCTTTAGAAAAAAAAAAAAAGACAAAACACACAGGAGCCAAAATCCATGTGCTAAGTGGATAAGATGGAAAACAGGACACATTTAGACCAAGACTCCTTAATTTTGGATACAATCAGAACGTGCCCCCCTGCAAAAAAACCGCCCAAAACCACCAAAACAAAACCACAACACATTGAGGTGCAAGACAAAGCATTTGCATCTTTGGATACCTGATTTGATCCTGTCATCAGGGAGGTAGACACCAGCTCAGATACTCAGAGACTGTGTGAAATTATAGGCAGAAATCACAGTAAAAAATGCTAAAGGCAGTGCTCAGAGTAAAAGGTTCATTGCAAGGAGAAGGTAGTAATACTGCACATTAATGACAGCCTGGACCTATCACCTGCTGTAATAATTATCATGCTAATATGGGGGGTTGCCTCGGTTTGTGGGTTTTGGCATTCCCATTATTACCAGAAACTGCAAATTCAAACACTGTATGTGTAACATAAATGAAAAGATTCTCACCTTAATGCTGCGCAGAAGAAATAAATTATGTTTCGTTTTCTTTTTTTTTTTTTTCATTTTCACTTTTAAATTTCCTTTGACTGGGTGAACCTCAGGCTATGGAAATGCACACAGGCATTGTAGCTACACAGATACCAGCATACAAATCTCCTCTGTACAGGAAACACATCAACACTAATCCATTTTCTGTACAAAATGTAAAACTTCACATGTTCTGTTCAAGCTCATTACTGACTAGTATCTTAAGCTTGTCAAGTGTTCTAAAGGAGCTTTCCAAGAGAAGTTTGTAGTTAAGCATATGGTAAGCTCGTCCAGTCCATATGACTGGTTGAGCATCGACCACTACTGTTGATACAGTTTCCCTCAATATTATGACAGTATTTGTCAATGAAAATTAAATTGCTGTCAAACTTTTCCCACTAAACTTACAGCACAGCACTCAGACAGAGCCAGCTTCATGACTCAAGCCAATAAGGCCTCTTCTAAATACTCCTCTTTTTTACCCATTTGCGGAAAATTCCCTGTGGGTTTATTTCTGACTTTTGCAATAATCTATAAAGGCTTTCCAGCACTTTCTGTGGAAAAATTCTGTGAAGCCATATTTAATACATTTACTGTCTTTTCTTATAGTCTGTGAAAATCACCCACAGCAATATCCAGGTGATCTGTAAGGACAGGTGCTTACAGACTGCAGAATGAGCGACGACACTGCCAAACCTGAGGAATCACACATGGGTGCAATGTGTCCTGTTCCTGTGCACAAATATCTGCTTGAAGTTCATATTTTGAGGCTCAGGGAATAGTCACATAATGAGAAAAGCCTGAAAAAACCCAGACCAAACAAGTTCAAAAAATAACAACCACAGTTTTATTATCTTTGAAATAATTCAAAGGAGTTGGTGAAATGTTGCATGTTTTAAACAAACATGCTGTAGGTTTCTTCTTCGCTTTTTGTTTTCGAATGGTGAAAAACAATCCCCACAAATAAAATACTTTATAACTTCCCTAAGAAATTATGTCAATGAAGGCTGTTTCTTAATCAATTTTTAACTTAAAAAATAATAAAAAAGCAGTATTATAGCTATTTCTATGGTGTTTTTTTAAAATATCACATTAAAAAAAAGGTGTAATAGAAGATGCCAACAGTGAATAAGCAGTCTGGGAAGAAAAAAAATATTGATGGGTGTACCAACAACATGGCATTAACTACAGTAAGTACTGAAAGAGAGTTGCCACGTCTAGTTGGTGTTTTACCATCTCCCTTCTACATATGCATGTGGTCTCAGCTACAGGAAAATACTTCTAAGACTGATTTATATGATCATTCTGGAATTGCACTTCTTTGCCACCATTCTCCATACTACTTCTACATTTCTCACTGGAGGACACATTCAGTGCCTCAGGACCATCAAACCAACGCTGTGATACTTCCTAAAACATACACCACCAAATTTTGGAAACTGCCCCTGCTGCTTGTGTGCCTGTGCTGGGGAGCCAGTCTGAGTTTGGGCTGGGCAGACCCCACTGAGGACATGCCAAGGCATCTCTCACCTGGCACAGGTGATTCTCAGAGGCCAGGAAAAGCCAAGCTGCTGAGCTGCCCTGGGAGGCTCTGTGGGTGTGCTGAGTGGGTTCCTGGTGCCTGGGAGTGCTGCTCTGCAAGATGCTGCCCTAGGGAACAGAGGCTCTCCATGCTCTGCACCAGGTGGGGCAGCTGCAAGCCCAGGGACCACCTCACTCTGGGCTTTTGTCTGCAACTCTGATTGTGTAATTAAAACAGTCCTACTCAAACAGATGGGCACTCTTTCCATCCAAACACAGGAGATAGCAAATACCTTACGTCTCCATGTTCTTCCACAACCAGGTGCTTCAGTCTGATGTTTCTACTCTAACAGATCGAGTACACATGAAAATTTGGATGCGGTAGAAAATCAGAAGTCAAGATGTTTCTCTTTTTTCTAATCTGGGGCTGCAGAAATACAAATCAGCAGCAGTGAGGTTTTTCTCCTTTAGGGATCCTTTTGTAAGGGACAGGGGATAGTGCTCAAGGTCATTGGCTTTTGTGTTTTTGACGAAATTATTTGTCTGCTCTTAAATTCAATGGGCAATTTCAGTAGCAGCCACTTCCAAAAGCCTAAATTTGGCAGTTTGTAATACTTAGTCAGTCTGTTGGGAAGGCAGCAATGTCCCTAAAATACAGATATGGAATTAAAATATGGAGCAGAACAATGGCTCTATTTGTCTCCTATATGGAGACACATACACAGAGATTACTCAGATGGAAAAAGGGATATAAGAAGAATCCCAGAAATGACAAGTGCACATTAAGCATCATCATGTTTTAGACTGAGATATTTCTTTGAGAAATTATTTGCAACTCAGAGCTGTACCTCCGCAGCACACACATGGCTTGAGTATGATGAGCAATTGGAGCAGAGATTAGCTGGAGACTCTAGCAGAGAAAAATGGGAGAAGGCTGATACATATCTATGTTCAAAGGTGATAATGTCACCCTGGCCCATCACAATTTCAGTAGGCTGATGGTGGAATTTAAGCCTCTCTCATATCGAGTACACAAAGAGGTACATCTTGGCAGTATAACAAAAGCCAATGTGGGTGGCAAGGTAGCTGCAAATTTAAGCATGAATGCTCTGGATGTGGGGGCTTGCACCTGATTACCAGATGCTTCAAGCAGATGGCCAGGGAGAGGAGAGAACAAGGCTCATGGTTGCTTTGATAGGGTTACAAAAAGCACCAAAACCAGGAAACAGAAAAAAAGAAAACTTCCCTGACTGCACAAGGTATCAGATCAGCAGGGCCACCGAGACACAGCACAATCTGCACCAGGTTTGGGAGGTGAGTACCAGAATCAGGCTGGTGGTTCAATATCAGCAGCAAAACTCATTGAAATGGGGTTCAGGAGAGGGGGGCAAAATTACATATATATTACCACCATGCAGAATAGGGAGCTCCTATTTAAATACAGGATATTCTTGGGGTTTTCCACCTTGGAGGAGCTCCTCCATAGGAGGCTTTGCACTGATGTATCATTTAGTACCTGTGGGAGTCAATAAAGGCTTTTTCTCTGGGGCTGGGACTGATGTTTGTAGGAATGCTTTCCTATAGCAGTCAGAAGTGCCAGAGCTTGTTAAAAAAAAAAAAAAATCAAAAAAGCTTTGCAAAGGAAAAATCAAAAAGCTCATTCTGTTCTGTGGCAAGGTTTGGAGAAACAGCATTTCAGCTTCACACAACAAAGAGTACAAATCTGAGAATTGACTCTACTTCACCCCGATGAGTAACCAGAGAAATTTCAGCTGAGCAATCCCCCTCAATGATTTGAGCAGCATTTGTGTAATGGGATGCCTGATCTGCCTCAGGACCATCTGATGTGGCACTGTCAAAACATGAATGCGGGTGGAACAGGGGACAAGGCACCTCCAAAATCAGCCACATTCCTTCCCGCCCTGATGTCCCCAACAGCACAGTGAAGGGAGAGGGTGATGGAGCTGGTGTAAACCGTGGGTAACCAGTGACCTGAAATCATTAAAAATCTGTGTTCATCACATTTCTCAGGAGGAGGTGGCTTCAGCTGAGTGTCTTGGCTAACCTCCCACTCCGATCTCCGCACCCTGCCAGCTCCACTGCCCTGTGTCCTTTTGGTTTAGTATTTTATTCTCCATAACTCCTTCCTGGTATTTCTGGGAAGCACACAGGACTGACAGGATGCTCTCTGAGAGCACCACCAGCCACCAAAATGGTCCTTCCATACCTGACCATTACTGAAACATGGCAAAGACAAAAACATGTCACCAAGCACCCAAACACAGCATCCAGCTGACTCAACCCCATGGACCCTGCAAGGCAGTGGTTCAGGGTCCTTATTCAGAAACACAACTTCATACTGATGCTGTCAGCCTCCACAAACCTGCATCCACATTGGGATAGCAAATATTTGATTATTGCACTTTAAAAATACCTAAAGTGCAACAGTGGAAACACAGAGCTGTTCTTAGGAGTGATGTAAGGTGGTGGCACAATGCCTTTGTGACTGCTGAGCCCAAAAGCCCCATCTCTCATCTTTCTGGTGGTGACAAACCATGGCCAAGAGGCCTGGTGCCTCCAGGCAGGGATGTGCAGACCCTCTCCAAGAAGGCTCACAGTGGGAACTGCCACCCCCTCCATCACAAAGGGGGTTTGCTAAATTCCTTACCCCACCCCAGCCACGGGGATGCTTTATTTGACATCTGACAGCCAAACAGACCCCTTTTGAGGGGGCAGTCCCCTCTGCTCCCCACACTGCCCACTGGCACTCAGGAGGAGGCAGAAAGGGTGGCTCAGAGGGAAGAAAAGAGAATCTCACTCGCTGCGGCCTCTCCTCCTCAGCGTGTTAATCATTACAGCTCATCCGCTCAGCACCACTTTTTCCTTCTGCACAAATAATTAAGAAACACCTGTGTTCTTTTCATTCAATAACACACGTTTCAGAGAAAGCCGCTCTTTTAAGCTTAGATTATTTTCTGTGACCACGATTCAGCTGACAAAATAACAATGACTCACTTTGCCAAGGACTGAGGAGGGGAGGGGGGGAGGGAGAGGCTGTCAACCCGATGTTAAAAATAAAAATATCAAATAAATATTATGGAAAATAAAAAAAGAAGCCACCTTAACATTTATCTCCTTCAAAATGGCCGGTGCCCCCATGCAACTTTGAAATCTGAATAAACTCCTGGAGGTGACTCTTTGCCAACGTTCGTGCCTATGCCAGCTTTCTCACAAACGAACAGCTTGTATCTCCATGAAAACCAATGGATGGAACAAATTGTATTAAATTATGTAAAATGATACTAAAGAGCACAATCTACCAGTAAAAAAAAATATTTAAAAATTGGAAAATCTTGTTTTTATAAATTTGAGAAAATTGTAAAAGATAATTGAGGGGGGGAAATGTTACATTTTTATTACACTTAAAGGGATGTCTCGTGGATTTAAGCAGGAAATGAGATTTATTCCCTCATAGGTCAGACACACATAATTCTTTGGTGCCGTTGACACCTGTGAGTTATTTAGCCTTCCTCATACTTTAGCATGTAGAGAAATCCCATCTCTATGAAGCTGAGCGTAGCCCTGTGACAGTCTCAAATTGTCCCTCCCCATCACACTGTAGGAGCTGTCAGTGCACATTATGTATCCAAATTTCTTTCTACTTCTCAGAGACCCTATCTGGAGGGGGAGGGGGATGCAAATAACAGCAATTAGCACCAAATTTACTATATCTTCAGAAAATTATTAAGGATATTTTCGGCATCTATTGGAGACTTTTATAATTTAAATTTCCTGATATGTCCATGCAAAGAACATTCCAGTAACTTTGCCTGAAATGGGTTTTAAATTGATGATTTCTAAGCATGAGTCAGTTAATCATGAACAAAAAGATTTGACTATTTCTGTATCCAGGGTGGTGGAGAGGCTGAGGGTGTGAGAGCTTTTGGCTGGTTTGAAGCTTTAAACCACACTACTGGCATACAGTAGGGAGTCAAAACTCAGGGCTTTGTTCTGGCATAGTGCAGCCCACGGGGAGCCCCCTGGCTCCCCAGCCCCGTGCAGGGCTGTGCCACAGCCTGGAGACAGATTTTGGAAAACAAGCTCATCCCTGTGATGGCAGCAGGAGCTGGGCCTGGGCTGGTGGCTCTGGTGGAGTCCTTGTGCTGCAGGCAGAGCCAGGACAACCCCTGGGCCAGGGGAGGTGGGCAGTGGGTCAGTGCCTGGGGGCACAGCCAGGGCTCCCTCACCTGCCCACACCCACTGACAGGACCCAGAAAGGAAAAAGTCTCCTCTGGCTGATCCTGTCTTCAATCAAACAGACAGGGACCATTAATCCAGTTTTAAAATAAAGAGGTTTGTCTGCATATGCCTAATTTTTAATTTCGCTCCCCCCCATCCCTTTTGCTATTTTCTTCCTCCCTTTCCTTTGCAAGGCCCTGAAATGCAGACTCATGATTCTTGGCTGCAACAGATAGTTAATTTATTCTGCAACTGCATTAACTCAGCATACATCTAAACCTTCCAAACCTAACTCTGGAAGACTATTTTTATGCCACATGACTGAAGGGTTAGGTTGAACTCTCAGTTCTGCCACATTGCTCTCCACTGGAGATTTTTGCAGTCCCAAAAAAAAATTTTTAAAAAGTAATAATAAAAAAAATACATAAAAGAAAACAAAAAAACAACAACAAAAAACCCAAAAACCAACCAAACAAACACAAAAAACAAAACAAAAACACCCCAACAAAACTAAAAACAAAACAAAACAAAAACCCACCCCAAAACAAACCACCAAAAAATCCCAAAAAACCAAAAACCAAAACAAAACACAAAAACTCACCCCCCAAAAAAAACCCAAACCAAAAAAACCCCCAACTTCTGCAGCCAGTAAAGCACATACAAGAACTGCTCAGCAGGACAAATGAGCATTGTAGCTTCCATAGTCACATACACCACAGGGAGCCTCAACTAATTTCCACTCTCAATAGAGCTTATACAGACCTGGAAGCTTAAAATTGTTCCCGTCTTTCCAATGAATAACACTGGGATCCTGTAAAAAAGACACTCCTTTCCTGAAAGGCAAGAGGAATTTGAAGGCCTGGCGGCTGCAGTGAGAGAAGTTGCTCTGCCCCTTCCCTACGCAGCTCCAGAGTGGCTGGCAAAACCAAATACACCCAAAAAACCACATGAGCTTTGCTGATCAACCACTGCCTGGAGCCACCTCCAGTGCCAGGACAAGAGCCCACCTGAGGCTGGTAAAATGTGGGAGCTGAGGCCAGGATTGCCTTCTGGAAAAGGCCAGTGTGGTTGTTAGTTCTGCAAACAGGTGAAGAGCTGGCCCTGAAGGGTTAACGCTTGGACTTGACAAATTTCCCCATCCCTGATCCAGTCACCACCACAGCCTACCCTCATGACTCACAACAGCTGGAGCTGTGTCACACTGTGGCATCAGGAAATTTAAGATAAAGAAGCATATACAATACACAAGGAATCCTAATAAATTCTGGAAACTGTAGACATGTAAATCTCCAAGCGCTAAAAAAGCATCCTGCTAGAGAAACTATTTTTAAAAAAAGGCTATTAGGAGGTGTGAAAGCGGAGCTGTCTATTATGTTACTAAAGAAAGGCACCAAATGCTTATTTTTCATCCCACTGAATTGTGAGTGGCCGTTTTTGACAGACAGTTAGCACAAGGTCAGTGCCAGGCAGCAGGCTGCTGGCCAGCAGAGCCTCCCGGACATCAGAGGGACCAAACACTTGGGGAGAAAATTGAACTTGCTGCAACCACGCTGCTTTAGATCATCTGAATGAAACCTGATCCCAGCTGCTGTTTGCTGGGTTTCTCTTCCCTACCTTTCCTTATGCAGCGGGATAATTTGATATATTTTTTTCATAGTTAAAATCCAGCAGCTCCTCTGCTTACGTGTTTTTTTTTAAATGGGGTAAATTGAGGGAATAAAGTATAATAATAATAATAAAAAAAAAAAAATGGGGAAAATATTTCCTTCCCCTCTGTGCAACTCCCACTGCAGACAATGCAAATCCCACAACACGTGTTTGCAGGGAAATCAGAGCACACTCAGGGCTAGAAGTGCAAATTTGTCTCATCTAAATGATTAAACTAGTAACAGTTATAAACAAAGAGCTTTTTATCCCACTGATTTCGGGATGGGTTAGTGCTTTTCTCCAAACAGTCTTCAAATAGTTTATGCTAACCAAAATATCCCTCCAAAAACAGAGCCATGCAGTGACCAAATAAACAAGAAGATTACTCCAAGGGGGAGAAGGCAGCCCACGAGGGGAATCCAAACTTTGCAGGGCTGTGCTGACATCCTGACAAACCCAGTGAGCCCGATAGTCACATTTTTATCCATACAAAAGTTCTTATTTAATTTTGTGTCCAACCTGCAGCAAAAATGGTGCACCTGAAAACCCCTTCAATTCCTGTGATTTCAGCTCAAAGTGCCCTCAGGTTTTTTCTTTATATATTTTACTATCAAAACACTTACATTTGCAGATTTTTTTATTTTATTTAAAAAATAAATCTAGAGGGAGCGTTGAGAAAGTACTTATCAAAGGACATAAGATAGGAGTCAGTGGTCAATTTTCATCTTTATCACTTGTCCACAAACCCCTCATGGTAAGACCCCAACAGTCCCAAATCCTCCATCCTACCTTCTCCTGCCTGAAGGTATGGGCACACCTAGACCTTTGCTATGCAATTCACCATTCCCAAGGCACCAGAGGGAATTTTCCTGTCCCATGTCAAAAGCTTCTCCCAGAGTTCAGGAGCTTCTGAATCAGACTCACAGTCTGTAGCAAAACTGCAGTGATGCCCTTAATTTGCTTTCACTTTGGCTTCTCTTTTTTTTTAAATATTAAAAACATATTTCATCATTACGATCTACATTTCCATTCACACATATCTTTTTCATTATTTTTTATCAGCTAATCTAAAATGATACACCAAGTGCTACCTAAAGAGCCAGTTTAATATTAGTTCTTAGAAGGAGAAGATCTGACTCTGATTTTGCTCAGAACTCACTTCCATGAAGCCCTCGCAGTCACACTGGTATGAAAGTGATGTAAATAAGAGCAGGATCAGCTTACAGGTGTGAGGCAAGAGTAAAAGAATACATTCATGCAAATTCTTACAGGTATAGCACTCTACACCTGTGTTGGAGGTGCTATTTAAGCGCACAGCAATTGAATGAACAAAAGAATGCCTTTTTAAAAAAAAAATATTTATGTCATTGCAAAACACCATGGGAGCAATTGCTTTCTCTCCCAAATACTGCCTGAAAAATCCAGAGTACTTGGACTAATAAGGACCTTTTCCAAATTCAGTGCTTCTAAAAATATGAGGTCTATCATAAAAACACTTTTACAGGTGATACACAGTTTTTCTCAACAGACTTTTATGCAAGAAATTGGGCTTGCATATTACACATTATTCAAAAAGAATAATTAAAGTCCTACATGGACACATATCTGCCTCAGGGCAGACCTTTTATGTTGTTTTGCATTCCATGTGTCACTCAAAAGAATTGCAACTGGGAAATGATGTTGAACTAAAATAAGACAAGAACACATTGACTAAAATTATACCCTGTCCAATTTGCTGACACCCCTTTAGACATCTTGCCATGATTGCTCTGGTGCAACCACTGTTCTGCGTATGGGTGACATTTAAACTGAGCATAGTTGTACACTGAAATCAAATAAAGGATTTGAGGACTTTTTTTTTCCCCCTCTCCTTTTTGATACTGAAGAGTACATGGGATTTGAAAGCAGAAGAAAAAGGACATACTTTGAGCAGCGATCTGCTTTTGTTATCCTGTCTAGGAAAAGCATTGTTGGTTTTCTACAATTAATATATTTGTGCGAGAATAATCAGATTAGGAGCTTGAACCTTCAGCTCTCATGTGCCCAAAACTCCTACCGAAGTTAAGGGGGGGTTTCAGCTCATGAGGATAACAGGGCTGAGCCTTTATTCTGCAAAACCAGATTTCCCCATGGCCTGACAAGTGAGCACATTTAAGTCGCCCATTCTTTGTCTGATTTGCCTGGCTCCCCTGCCTGTGGCCTCGGGGGCTGGGAGGGTGCAGGGCAGCAACCACCTTCTGGGGTCCCCTCATCCCACCCCAGCAGCCTTTCCAAAAGCCAGGAGCACAGGATGAAAACCCTGGGATTTTTGTGATACATTAGAGCCTTTTTTAAACCACTTAGAGCTAAATTTAACACATCCTCTGCATGCTACCCATCCCACCTTTCCTTCCCACCTCTAGCCTTCTCTTTGGCTGTTTTGTTTTCTCTTTCATTTCACTCACTTCCTTAATTAAGTTGATAATGTAATTATGTCACAGCTGTAGCATCCTCCTCTTGCAGAGGTGGCTGGATTTCTGTAACTTCAGCCTGTTTGATGATTGAGTGATAGATACAGAGATAATTGTAACTTTTCAGAAATCTTATAAATAAGTTGTAAAAGGAAGGCGCTGGCTGCAGCACGAGGGGGACTAATGTTTGGCGTCAAGTGGGTCTCGCTTGTTTTCTGTGGAAAGTCAGAGCTATGCAGGAGCAGGAAAGCAGCAGGGAATGAGGGTTTTTAACACAGAATTCTTAAGTGCTGGGAGAGGGAAAGCACTTCAGTTGGGGGAGGGAAAGAGACCTTCATCTTTCAGTAATTGTTGAGGCAGAGGAAAGAAATCAGCCAGTTCAGGAAAATCTCAGCATCACAAGCCTCCCCTCCTCCCCAAAAAATACACAAAAGGTGTTGCATTGAGCTTATGCACATTCTCAAATGGAAAAACCTGGTGCTCTGAAGAAAGGGTTCAAGCTAATTTAACAGATAACCTGTGATCAATATATTTGCCTTCCTATTTTGCTAAAGAGTAGAATTTCCTGTGATGTACTTGATATATGACTCTTGGTAATGAAAGAATACTATCCCTGACCTTTTATTACATATGGAAATATTAAAGTGTTTTACATCAACACATCATGGCATATTAATAGGAGACAATCTAGGGGAACAGTTAACCGAGAAGAGGAAAAAGCTTCATCAACTACTCCAATTTCCAGAAGAGGATCAGAAGTACTTGCCTGTATGAACAAACAAAACATATCTACTGGGAAATGTAAACAGAGTCGGTGTGAATCATGAGACCCATCATGTTTTGGAGCAAATCTGCAAGCACATGCATATTCCAGAAATAAAATCTATTAGCAGGAGGTCAAGGTTGCACACTGAAGCAAGTAAAGAGCTAAAACTTGGCCTATCTTCTTTTGACGTTGGCCTGCTCACTTCATCCCTCTTCATGCACTACCACTCTGCTATACTTGATATTCCTCATCTGTCAGCAAGCATTTAGGAGACTCTTACATGGAAAACAAAGTTCTCCTCGCCATGTCTACATGTGCAGCACAGCCTGCCTTCCCTTCCAAGTGTTGGGGGATGGTTACTAAAAATACCACTCTGGAAACATTACCATGCACACACCAAACTTTGATCTTCCAAGGTTTTTCTACAGCAGCTTTAAGGCTACAGTCCTTATCGATGGCTGTATGTGTTTCATTTGAAAGGAGAGGAGTGGAGTGTCTTTCTCTGGCATGTGTGATGTTCTGCACAGATTTTGTCACACACAGCACTTGCACAAAATTTTGTGAAGCTGTTTACAGAGCACGCTGTCCAAGGAGTGAGATGCTCCTGGTACTTAGCACCCAGTAGGGCCAGCATTAAAATAAGGCAGATTCTCCTGACCTGACAGGATACCTCTCTGCAGGTGCCAGGCCTCCATGGGATCAAAGACATCCACCTTAGATATACCTTCAGTCAGCCTTTCATCTGCCTCAGATTTCCCCACCAGCAGAAAATCCCTGGGTTTGCACAGCTGCAAGCCAGGTACAGCCATAACTTTTACCAGGATCTTTGACCATCTTGGGTCAGACATGTGGCCAAATCACAAAACAGGCTCTGACATACACACACTGCTAACACAGCTGTCTTTCTCTGAAAAAACACATTATAGAAGTGGTTATTTTAAAGTTTTCCAATGCAGAAAAGAGATGCTTAGGTGCTTTCTAAGAATTCTATATGGTTTTATATGGCTTCAGGGTAAAAAACAGTGTGAACAGGATCACACCTGCTGTTGTTTTGGTTTTATGGTGTTAGGGAAGAAGACTTCTAGCAGGCATCTGCAACCAGCTTGAGGTGCAGAGCTGCTAATGGGCACTTCATAGCTTTTTAGGCCTTTGTCCATTTATCTGTTCAGTAACCAAGAATCAAAGATGAGTGCATCAACTCTACTGCATTTGGTGGACACTGTTTTTGATAATGAAATTACTCTAAAGTCAGGTGAACAAACAACATCCAGAAGACACTTTGAGAACTTTTAAGCCTTGTTAGGATAATACTGCTGGGCAACTTCACAGCTCTAGACAGTACAGACACTTCTTTACCATCTCCATGTCCCCACAGCTTTGAGGCTGTTTTTCCCCTGCATCGTTTAGGTCTCTCTCTTCTTTAAAAAGCAGAAGTACAGAGGGAAAGGGAAAACAACAACAAAAAAAATCCCCATATAATGGCCAAATTGTGATGACCTACTGTGGTCAAGGATATCAGAGAAACCATGAAAAACTTCAGGTTATTTTCATGTGACTGCATTGATTATTAGACAGAGAGAGTTCCTGAAAATGATTACAAGCTCAATCTTTTTCATATTTCAGGGGTTCCTGTGGGGACTGAGACGGAGGTAGTTGTGCAGCCCTTTGCAGTGGAGGGGAAACTGTGCCCTCTGCCATGCAGGCAAACCAAAAAGTGAGTGGTGCAGTCTTCATGGGAGGACTCCATTACCAACTGCCTAAAGAGTCTTCTTGCTATTATGAATTGGAAATTATTTCTAAAGAAAGGTTAAAGGTCACATGCAGGCATTCACTGGGAATTATTGACATAGGTATGACATAGATGATAGCCAATCAAAAAGCAATTTTATAAACATTGTTATTAAATAGTATGGTAATTACTTTAAGTACTGGAGGAATGTCAGGGTCATATGAGAGTTTTGTTGGTGTCATAGTTTTTTTATTTGACACTTAGGGGATCAATGACACTTAGTATATTTATTCTGAAATGTGAGCTCTGTCGCCAGCCTAGAAGCTAATTCACATACCACATACTACCCCATACTTATACAGAAATAATTTCTGATTTTTATTTCATTCACTAAGTATCCAGCAATGCAAGCGTCAAAGCTCTCCACACATAAAAGTATGGAAGTAATTAGGGATTATGTGGTAAGTGTACAAACATAGTTTATATTACTGTGTATTAGAAAGGACCCCTTTTATAGCTGCCTTTGTCAATTTGACAGAGCAAAGGGTTTTAATGTACTGTAATAAGAAATGTAAGAGGGGGCAAAGGACAGTGTGGCTGTGATGCCTGTTTGTAAACTGCCTGCCCCAAGGTCCTCCCTCTCTCCTACTCACCCATGCTCCACGCTTATTCTATGGTCATATACATTTTAACCGAGTTAATAGCAGGCTGCTGGGGGCAGAGGCTGGGGGACATCCCTTAAATGCACGTTGTCAGCCACTTCCAGAGCTTACAGCAGTGCTTCCACCAGGGCAGATGCTTGCCAAAGACAGCGTGGTACAGACGATCAGCAGCAAAACTTCCCTGATAAAACACCTTACAAAAATATTTTACTTTATTTTTGCCCTGGGCCACAATTCCACCCAGGATCAGGTGACTGACTGAAATAAATAAATATAAAAAACGCCTGTGAGGCGAACAGACAGGCAGGGTGACGTTCCAGGCAAGCCCCTGGGCTGACGTTTTACGAGCCTGGAATTTGTACCAGGGGTTCCTGCGTGTTCCATGGCTTTGTGGTGGATTTGTTCCACACCTGCTCCTCATCAGGAGCACAGAGAGCCCCGAGAGGGTAAGCCTGGAACACCTCACCCCAGCCAAGCCACTACCCTGCATGCTCCCTTTAATGAGAAACAGGCCTGGTACAAATGTTCCTGCAGCCTTCCCATGTCTTCCACAGGGCAAGGAGAAGCATGGAGGGATTTGGAGTGGTATTTACTGCTCAGAAGGCCAACAGCATCTTCCACTTCACCTACAATAGATGATAGTGGTGCTTTGCCACAGAGAGGTCACAATTTAAATTGTAACGTGAAATATATACCACCTGGTAACGTCCCTGTCACACTCTGTGAACTTCAGCTCAATTAAAAAAAGAAATCAACTGACATTGATAAAAGGCTATTTTCAGTGTGAGTGAAAGGAAAACGATACCAATGCAGATTTAGTGCAATTTTAAAGCAAAACCCAAAGGGAACAAAAAAAGTGGAGAAATGAAGGACCAGAGCACATACTTTAGAAATGAGTAGGTACACAAAAAACACAAACTGTCCATTCTGAAAGATGTGGGAGAGGGTTCTTGCATTTTCCTTTTACTTTTTATGCCAGGTTCATCCCAAGATCTACAGTGCACAGTCTAAACCCTGGAATAAAAATAAGGCCTCACTGCAAATGTGAAAAATCACATTTTATTGTGATTTATGCACTAGATAATATGTTCTGGCTGCAGATTGACTGAATGTGGTCCCACATTAAATCTCTAATCTGAAGCATACAGAGGCTCCTCAGCAGAAGTTTGCACTATGGCACGAGTACTTGCTAGGAAAGTAAATAATCCAAAAGGCAGCTACTTCCAGAAACAACATTAAACAAATCAGCATTTCCTGATGCTCTGGAAATGCAATAATTTAATGTGTTGATAGCTGCTTGGCACTTTGGAAAACCAGGAAACTAAGTTAGATACCCCTTCTTTGAGGGAGGTTAGCAGCTTTAGTCCTGGAGTTCCAATACCCTAGAAGCCCTGGCTGTGGTTTTTGTAGAGAGATAATAAATCCAGGCTTTGATAGAGAGCTCACATTTAAAAATAATGTCACTGATCTCTATTTGGCATGCAGCAGAGATGTGGCAAGCATGATGAGAACAGGAGAAAAGATCAGTCACCAGAAAAAAATACAGTACAGGAAACAGGTGATAGCTTTAGTATAATGAATTCCCTAACTTAAACTTAAGTTTATTAATTACAGACAGACATAGGTCTGGGTGGCATGATTTAAATACTCTGTTTAATTCAGCATTAAGAGTTTGGGGATGTTCAGGTCCTGTCACAACTTTGAGAAGCTCAGCTCCAAGCTGTGCTAGATCAGCACGTTTCCTCCACCAGGTTCAGCCCCACATCCTAGCCCTGGTGATCACCTCCCACCCACACCACCCCACCTCCAAACTTTCTCTTCAAGATTTAAATGTTCACACTGTGCTGGCTGCACAAAGTATCTGTGGGATGTTCTCATTCACACACCTCAACCACATGGCTTCTGCACCTTGCCTTGGGTAAAATGGAGACCCATTTAATCTAGATCCAAAATAAAGTCAATCCATCCATTTCAGGTGAGGAAGATTACTTAGTATCAGCCCATGGTCACAGCATCCCCCCGGGGCTGGGAGGTACCTGCATGTTGGGCAAGACAAACCATGCCTTTTTTCAAGTGGCAGCACTGTGCTTCTCATCCAATTCCATACACTTCTGGGTGACCAATGCTGTTACACAATGACTTAACCTCTACTGAAATACAAACATTGACTGATAAGAGCAATAGCCAAGGAACCAGTGCAAAAACTGGAGACTTAAGGGTGATGACTGCAGAAGTGGAAAAAAAAATTGCAGATTTTCCATATCAAAAGAGTACTCTAATTCATCTGAAAGCCTAGTTCTTATCTACTGCACAGTAAAAATGCAAGCCTCAAAGACAAAACTCTCCACTTTGTTTCAACATATTCAGAATGTAGAGAAGCATATTCAGGAAGTTTCTATATTTGATGATCTTTTTCCATTCTAAGTTTCTAATTAGTACTATGCCCTATTCTGTGAGTTTTATTTTCAGCACTAGAGCCAGCACACAACACCCAGAATGCCTATCCTTCAACCGGATAAAAATATGTACGTCCACATTCATTCTGTAGCAACAGATCCTTTTTTATCTGCTTGGTGAGGATGTGGAGCTGGATTGACCAAACACCAGAAGCTCAGAATCTGTTCATCCCCTCCCATTTTATTACAGAAGCACTTTAACTCGTGACTGTCACTGAAGGCAGAGATGTTTACCAGGTTGGTTTGCCACACATCCAAGCAGCAGCGATATTTTGGGACTCACAAGCAGGGAGGGGTTTTAGTACCAATCCCTGGTGCTACAGGTAAGCCCATCTCCTGCCCCCCAGGGACCCAGGGGCTCTATCCAATACTAGTTTTACAGCAGCTGCACACAGTTTGCACAACGTTTTGTCTCCTGGTTTTGTTCTAGAATAGTCTGCCCCAACTCTGATATGTAACTTTCAGTGTTTGGTTAGGACACCACAGAGCAGCCTGCATGGTGTCCCTGTACCCCACCAGAATATTGCCTCCAGTCTTTTATTCCAGCCTGAAGACAAGGAACATTGCTCAGTAATCCCACTCCAAAACCTTGCCTTCCCACACTCATACTCTGCAGAGGATCCCTAGAAAGTTACAACGACCAGAAAGGGAGATGTGACCAAACCCTGAAAAACCATCTGAATCGGGGGAGACCAACACAGGTTCCTCCCTATCCTTTCATTTGCTGAAGTTCAGCCTCCAAGACAGCAGCAAGTCTGAGCACCACACAGGATTTGGGACAGCTATGGCTGTGTGCCTGGTCCCTCCCAAAAACACCTGAAGGGCAGCTCCAGTTCTACCCATGATGACTAGTTCCAGTAGAGATCACAGAGATGCCAGACAAATAGCACAGCTTGTTGGGACTCCCATGTCCCATGCATCACCCAAGATGGGCTCCAATTGCTTTGGCTTACACTCCACCACTCGGCTTTTTGATCCTATCTATTTAGTATTTAAGACTTTTTCCTGACTCCTGAAAAATCTGTCAGCAGCCTTACATTCACATTCAACATTAACAAAGGAAGAGCTGAAAGTACAAAAAAAAAAACCAACAAAAAAAAACTTGGGGGTGGGAAAAGCTGGAGGGAGGCGTAATAAAATGAAGTCAAATGAAAATAAAACAAAAGAGGAACACAGTACATAGCAGGAAAATCAAAAGACAAAATAAAAGATTAAGGAGTGCAGGTAAAGATAAAATTCAAAAACTGCTTTAAATGTTGATTCTCTCCCTACTGTTTTTGTTTCATGCGGTATTTTGATGCTAGCATCTAATTATTCTTTGCAGTGTTTTATCTCCCCCATTATAGTATCACCAGATTTTTTTTTATTGGCACTTTCCTTATTAATGATTACAACACCTACGTTTAAGGAGCTAAATGAGTTCTCTCTTTTCCTGAGCTGCAGAGAGGGGGGTCAGCAGAGAAATGAGAATTATTCTGTTGTATGCAGATGTGTTATACTCAAAATTATTTTTGGCCATTGAAGTAGCTCCCACAGCTTGCTGAGGCAAAAGAAAGATTCCTCTCCATTCCTAGCTGTGACCCAGGAAAGTCAAGGAGATCTCCTTCTGCTCTCCAGTCAATCACAACAGGAATTTAACAAATCTTTCAGCTTCAGCCTAAAAGCATTAACAGTTTCCTTTTAAATACCTATTCTTAATTAAACTCAGCTTCCTTTTCAGAACCAGTCAGCACAAAAACACATCTAACACTGTGTTAGAAACACTAACAGAATACGCTTGCTTTTCCTTCCCTGCCGTGGGTCCTGCTGCTTGTTGGCACAAAGTGCCCCAGAGATTCCCCCAGCACACCCTGGGGACAATCCCGTGGGATTCAGTACTCACATGGCACTAGGCAGCCCTATCCTTGCAGGATGTCCTCACAGGATGTCCCCACGTGGACACTGCAGGGAGCACTGGGAACGCAGCCTGCCTGGAGCAGGACCTTGGTCTTGGCCATTGCCCCAAGAACAGGTGTAGAGCTTTTGGGCTAATTGGGTAACAACAGAAACCTGGGCTGGAGGGAAACCAAGGAGAGCCCAAACAGGGGAGAAATAATAATTAAAAAAAAAATTTAAAAAGAAACAGGAATATGTGTTTATGATTTACACATTAGGCAGGAAAAGCAAGCCAGGGTGCAAATAACTGCAAATAAACTTTTGCCAGGAGCCAGAAATTTTTGCACCTATGCAAAGTTGGCAACATGCATCAACCTTACTACTTTTTTTTTTTTTTAAATCCAAAATATGTCTGTCACATTCCCCACACAGGACACAAGTTATGTTAATATATTGATTTTGACTGTGGCTTTCATATGCTTTGGATTCTCAGGTATTACAAGGGCCTTAGTAAGTAATTAGAAGAAATTAATAAAGATCTGTATAAATACTGTTCTAAATAACTGCTTAGTAAACCACTACATATTTATATTACAATAAATAAATTAAATTTGCCATCAAAGTTTCATGGCAAAGCAGTAGAACTATCATTGGAGAAGCAGACAGACAGACAGCCTTTTGGGGAGACAAAAGCTAAAGCTTTCTTAACATAGAAAATGTTCCATGAATAGGGTTAAATACTTAATGGTTGCTAGCAAAAGATAAGACAAATATTCTTTGTTAATATTTATAGAATCCCATCAGGAACTCTTTTGTCCTAGCATTGTTTCCAAAATTCAATCCCCTAGTTATATCCATCATTTTTCATGTGATTAAAGGAATCTAAATTTGCTGCCTTGTCTTGTAAAAGAGTAAAAAGTTAGATCTGTATTATTAAAGCCTCTTGGTTAGAGCAGCAAATGTAATATTGATAGTCTATGGTATATAAGTCTAAAAAACCAACTGATCACACACACACGACATATAAAATGCATTCATAGGACTCACAGTGTTATTGTTAAGAAGCTGGGATACAGCTAAAAAAAATAAGAGACAAATAAAATATTTCAAACTGATATAAGGTAAGAAATAAAATACTAGAACCACAAGGGTAAAAAAAGCCAAAGGCTTTGGTGATAGGGACATGACTGCATTCCCTGGGGCAGGAGAGCTTCTGCTGTGGGAGTGAATTCTGCACCCAAACAGGGAACCACGGGGAATAGCTGCAAGCAGCCCTGGCCATCAGAGTCCTGAAAACATCAGAAACGTGGTCAGGGTGCAGGCAGAAAGTGCTGCTGCATATCCAGCCATGAAAGCTCCTTGGTAGCCATGAAATGGGCTGGATGGCCAGAAGTGGGCTGGGGATGTGTGCTGAACGGAGCACAGCAATGCCAGGCACTCGCAGGGAGGGAGGGAGAGCACTGCTCCCATCAGACAGCCCCACGGTGTGCTCACAGCATCACCCCAGCGGGGCAGAGCCCAGAGCTGTGCCCAGCCCCGTGCTCAGCACCGTGGGGTGGGTGGGAGTCCTTTTTCACACCTGTAAAATGGGAGCTCTGGCAGCTGCTGTTAGTTTTGGTGATAGAAATCCATATTTATTTGGTTTTATGTACATACACCTCTACACAAAACAGCAATGTCCATCTGCAGCAGGCTGAGCACCATCAGTGCTGGTTACTGGCACCTCTGTCAGCACCAGAGTGAGCACAGCCCTGAGACACACCAAGCACCTGCCCCAGGTGTGTGCTGCTCTGCTGAGCACCTTTAGAAAACTAAGACCCACTGTTAAATTCTTCCCAGCCTGCTAAAAAGGTTTCTTTTTTATAAACCAGGCAAAAGCCAAGTCCTCATTGATCCAATTTTTATTTCTTTACCCAGAACTTCTTAACAGCTTTAGAAAAATAGATAATTATTGCAGTTAATTTCAGCAAAACAGTTCAAACTCATCAGGGCTGCACAAGTATAATTTACTACTCCTTCTGACTTATTGTTTTGACTAGATTTAGATTGATGATTAAAGTGATAAACAGTAACATTTTTATAAAATGGCTGACTCTGCCAATGGCAACTGAATAAGAAACATGCTGAAATAGCTGTGCTGTTATTGTGATTGTACTCAAGGCTGTCAACAAAGAATATAAGTATTTGACAAGGTGTTATCTAATTGTGTTTTTAAAAGCCACGATACATACATCTTTTAATGTGTCACTTTAAGCTGCAAGAGAATTTCTTTTATTAAAAAGTACAAAGGAAAAATGAATGCCTTGCATTTTCTTGTTTCTTTTTCCCAAGCTCTGCCCTTTTGCCGTCATTCGACAGAATATATTTGCTCTTTAGTCAAATTGGCTTTTATTTAAATGGTAGCCCAAAATAGCACAGCAACATTAGGTGTATAAGAAGAAAGAACAGTGTGTCCCACAGACAATTTTTATCTCAGCCCTGGTGGGAATTAACTGATCGAAACAGAAGGCTAAGAATAAAATCCTTTTGACGCTCCGAGTTAGTGAAACAGCATTTTGGAGCAAGGAAAAGGTTTGGCTTTTTTGCCTTTTGTTTTTTTTCAAGAGGGATCACCAGGAAAAATGTCTTAGCATACTGCCTTTGGAGCTACCTTTAGTCCTCCCATGGTTCATCCAAAATACACTTATCCGCAGCAAGCCCCTCTGAGCTGGGGAAGGGCTGCCAGCCACGCTCACTGCACAGCTGTAGGGTGGTGTCCAGACCATCCCAGCCCTCTGCCCTTCCTCTGCTTGTAGGGGAAAACATGGAGACCTCAGAAAGGAAGGGCTTTGCTGATCCATGAGAAGAAAGATGGAATCTCTGGGACAACGAGGAGCAAGGGCAGGAGGGGGCATTGCTGTGAGGGCTCTGCCACTGCCCTGCTGAGAGTGATGGCTGGGCAGGAAGGAGGGAGTTAAAATGGACCACAGAGGGAATTAAATAAAGATGCTACAAAATAAAGGAAACTCCTACTTATGTGCTCTTGCCTTCTAGGATGACAATAGCATTGTGAAATGTTGCAAGGCTGGGAGAGAGACAGGGAGTTAACTGTTTGGAAACCCTCTTAGTAGGAGTTCACAATGTGGGGAGGAGCAGGGGAAGTGACAAGGACTGATGGAGCCTCTGAGCATCTCTCTGGGCGTGGGGAAGGCAGAGCATCCAAATTTCCCTGTTCAGCTAGGTAGGGATCTAACACAACCAAGAAGGGCCCTTGTGAAGCAGCAAGTCCTGATGGATCTGCAACACCATCATTCCAAGGGTGTTCCCCATTGGCTATCAGCTTGAGAAAGCCCTTATCTTCACCAGGAGCCAGAAACAGACTCCAGCTTTCCATTAGCAGGTCCCTAAATGTTGGCCACACATGAAGAAGGGAAAACTTTCTGGCAATGAAGATGGCTAACAGTACAGCACAGCACGTGCTTAAAGCACGGTGTGTTTTTGGATAAAGAGTTGAGGGTCAGGTGGAGCAGCACAGTAACGCTAAACTCAGGCTCCCAAATTGCACTGAGATCTGCCAATGTCATTTGCACGCCAATCCCAGCAGCAGCACCGAAATATAGAGGTCAGCTCGGTCTATTATGGGACAGCAACTTCTCATTTTTAATCCCAGTGGTATTTTAAGCACGGGATAGAAGTTAAAGGAGGAAAATTTCTTTATAATGAAAGACACAGAGAGGTACCATCTGACCTGATTTTGAAAGGTAAGGTGCTGCATCCCTTCCTGGCCTGAGCGTGTTTGTTTGTCTTTGAAGACATATTTGCCAAAAGTTGTGAGGAAAGGTCAGAGCCTCACTGTCAGAGGTTAAAAACACCTTTGGTACCATCTGATGGCCTGGGTTCACAGCACTTCTATAGATCACACCTTATCATTAATTTTAAAACTAGCTCACTAGCAAATTGTTGGTTTTTTCAGAGGGAACTGAAACACACTCTAAAGATAATGACCAAGTGGCTTCCTGGTTTTGTGTTTATAGATGTAAAATAAGAGAGACTAATGCTAGGAATTACTGCACATCCTTCTGCATACAACATGGAAGGTGCAGATCATGGGTCTGTGGTAGCCACACAAAATAACTGAATATGAATATAAAAAATAACTGAAAAAACAGCTTATTGTTAATATAGGCTCTCCTTTCTAAGTGGGAATCACAACCGTCAGATCTCTGACCAGTTCAAAAGTTTAAAAGTCAGAAAATTTCCAATTCAGAATCCTGCCCTTTATGTAAAAGAATGAGGAGCAAAAATACCCAACCCTGTCTTTGAAAGCAGTGCCAGTGGTTCAAGGACTGGGGCGGGATGCTCACAGCCCCAGCTGCAGAGGCAGTGCCCTGATCCCGAGGGATTGAGGAAAGGGAAGCAGAGGAGCCTCACTGCTGAGGAGCTGAAGCAGTGCTGGCCCATGGACCCACTGCTGGTTTTTAAACAGCAGCTGGAGTTGGGTGCTCTGAAGGGAAAAAAACAGATAAAAAGAGACAACTCAGCCAGGCTAAGTGACTAATGATGCACCTGATCTTGGGAAGGGCAAATCACCTGTAAGAACCCACAATGGCCATGCAGCCATGACCTACCACAGGCTTACAGAAAATAAAAAAAATAGATTCACCATTGCATAAAAGAGAACCATACAAACAGTGACCTCTGTTTGTACTTTTTCAGCCATAAATGTTGGAAGTGATGTAGTATGAGCTACAGCAGGGGCCTAAGTCCATTCTTCCCACCTGGATTCTCAAGCGTGTTCATAAAGAGGAAAAACAGTTCCCTGTGAGATTTTAATTTTTAATAACATTTTGGCATTAGTTCTCTTTCAGGTGCTGCTATGCCCTTTAGTAGCTGGCTCCAAATAAATTATACTACTATAAAATATTTTACCACCTTTCACATGAGCTAGAAGTGTGAGGAGTTACCTGAAGGCAAAGACAAAAGGTAATATAATTAGTTAACTTAATCTGAAGCAGAACATCTGACTCATTTGGGGTGCAGTCCCAAGGAAAGATCCTAATAAAGTTAGTGTAGAGAAAGAGTTTTATATTCCAATGGACAAAATCATGAAGGAATATACATACTTGGAGTCAGACCCAGAATTATTTTTATCATCTTTTGTTTCTCCTTTTTTTATTACTATTTTTTTCAATGAATAACTGTAATTCAAGGGTGCTGCATTTTTTCATGATTTACAAGATGTAGCCAACATTTTGTGAACCTTGTGGGAATTTAAAAACTTCCTTGAATTTATCTGTATTTCAGAGTGAATCCTATGAATCTGGAGCTCCTTTGGAAGAGAAGAAGAAAAAGACAGTCATAGGCTCCTGCATTAATTATGATATTTTTAGTTATTTAGCTAGATTTAGGAAAAATAAAGTCAACATACTGTAAATAAATTCTAAAATCCCTAGCTTTGTGGTTTCTCAAACTGAGTCTCTGTGGAAGAGCTTCAAAAGCCACATAATTTCTATTACAAAAACAGTAAAACAAAGATTTGGGCTGTCTTTTGGAGCATTGAAATCACTATATAGCAATGCTACCGATGTCTAAAAAAGAAAAAAAAAACTTGTTTACAAGTGTGTCAGTAGGAAGGAAGCCATTTGGGGGGATTTCAGTGTACAATGACTTGGCCAGTATCAGAGCAGTGTAACAGCTTCAAAACCTTCTCAGTGTCCCTCAGAGGTGGGGTGAGGAGTAATGGCTGAGGAAAAGTGGCCTCATCTTTTGGTCAAACAATTCCTGTGTCATGCAGACAATTAATAAGCAGTCAGCAGAGTCTGTAACAGGTGATTATATGAACAAAGGGGTTTGCTTTTGCATTATTTCTCAGGGCCTGGTGCAATATGTTGGAATTTTTAGCCTATTGCTCATTATCGTGCTCATTTTCTGAGATCTTGTTTTAACTAAGACACTGTCAAAGTACTTACTTTGTTATACTCTGTACACTTTTTTTACTGAAGTCAGGAAGATTAGATACAAAATATGATCTGGCATTCTGTGATGAGAATATTCTTTCATTTGAAAGGATTCCTTTATTTTTATTATCCAAGCAGGCAGCAACAGTGAGATAGGGCTGTTCTTTCCAAGTATCTAGTCATCCATGGGCTCCCACACAACAAATCTACATTTGGGACTTCTGTGTTCTCATCCAGAAAATCCTGGAGGGAGGGAGATGAGTACTGAGACTCCTTTAACAGGCAGAGAGAACTTCTCTGACTGCTGATCCTGGCCTTGGGATGGCACATCCCACCACAGCAGGCAACATTGCCAAGGTGGAGAGCAGGGCACCAGGGAAATGTAGCTCTGCAGTCGTCCCAGGATTCCTGCTGCCTCTCTGCTTTGGTCACATTATTTTTAAAAAGTCCCTGTGATGAGCAAAGCTGTCCCTCTGTCAGTGGTGGCCACTAACCCTGGATGGGGAACACTCAGTCTAAAGAGAAGAAAAGACAGGAAGAGGAGAGGAGCAGGGCAGGGGAAAACCACAGCTCCAGGCTGGCTCCTGCCTTTTGGGGGAACAGCACAACTGTATCAGCGTGGTCATCTTAGGAGAAACACTGCTGATTCCTGAAGGGAATTTCCCACCACACAAGCAATTTTTCTCAGCAGTCTCCTAAGCTGAGCAGTCACCCCAGAAGATCTAGAACTAACCAGCCACACAAAGCCACCCCATGCAAAGTCCTTGTGCAGGGATCTAGCCTGAACAGGTACCCTGTGTATGAGTCCACCAGGACCCATAAATAAAAAATAATTAAAATTATTTTTAAAATTATATAAAAAGTGTCATTCCTCCAAGAGTACAATGCAGCCAAGTCAGCTCTTCGGAAAACATTGCCTTGCTTCACTTACATCTTCCAGAGATGTATTAAAAGGGATAAGGACGATATTGTAGGATAACCACCATATGCCATTCACCCTTTGTTCTGGCTTTTTTTTTTTTTTTTTCTTATTTTTCAGGCTTGTTACAACTTTCTCTTGGAAGAGTGCCAATGTCAGAAGCATATACATTATCCCTTCTTTTGGCTTTTAGAGATCTGAGATAATCTCTTTATATACAGTACAGGAAGAAGTGTCCAGTTGGGTAATACATGGTCACACTTCTGCTACTCAGCCTTGGGAGTATCTAATAACCCTTTCTCCAGACTGGAGGGGGCTTTTTTTAAGTCAAAAGTATTAGGATTGATAACTCAAACCTTTAGGCTCATGGACAATTCCCCTATTTCCATATCCACATGAGGACTTTCCAGGTGAAAGAAGGGTTCTTATTTTGCATAGATTAGTGGTGGCGGTGGGTTGATTTCTGGTTTTTGGGGGGCTTTTTAGGAAGTTTTTTTCCTGTTGTTTTGTTAGCCTCAATATTTTCCTTTTCTTACCAGCACATTTCTGATTTATTGCAATGTGGGGCCAGCAAATAAGATTGTCAAAATGAGTATGTGCTTGTTATAACCCACTCAAAAAAATAAAAAGGATTTTAAAAGAAAACAAATTCAAGTCAGTTTTAATTTTGACACTGATTGATGCTGATATTTCTGACCAGTTTTATGTTGCACAGATTTTGAACAATATCCTCCTCTGATCTTCAGTTCTGTAGTTATAAATACTTGATAGCATTTTCATAAAAGGATCTTTTTACAATATGCTTAATGAGAGCTTCTGCTGAAGACATACAAGTAAAAAGAAACCCAGCTTAATATGGTGATAGTCAGATACTCAATAAGTGGCATGTGTTCTCAAAAACCTCTGACAAAAAACTTTCAATTATTATACCTGTGTCTTTCAGCGTCACTTTGCTGTATCAATTATTCATGTGACATCTAACTGAAAAATGTTATATTTAGCAATCATTTTAAAAATTCTCTAAACAGTAGCACAACAGCTGATATGACCACAAAATGAGCATTCATCACCTGTCTGCAATGATGAACCTGTCACAAACTGGGAAGAAAAAAGTTGTTTTTATCTCTTGGTTTAAAAAAACCTAAACCACAAAGTTATTTGTGATTATGCGACATTTGCTTTCCATTTCCACAGCCAGTTAGGGTTCACAAACATGAAAATCCATTATGGAATGGTACATAAAGTGTGACCGATTCTTGTTCAGTCAATTAGTGAGTGAAGTCTGAATACGATGCTTATCTGATCATCTGCATCTTTAGTACAGGCATCAGTAAAGGTGGCATTAACAAAGGACTAGGTTTAACTTCTTGGGAGCAACTGGTTCAACAAATTGCACATTTGCTGATTATGCATTCAAATGAAGCACACAGCAGCCCCTTTCCTGTTTGTAATAAAAACCTAAGGACTATATATGGAAGAATATAAGCATGTGACAGAAAATAAAGTTAACACTAAAAATCACATTTTCAGAGCTTTGTTTCTATTCATGAAGCTTGTTATTAATGTAGGGCTTTTCAAAAAAACACTGTGTGGTCTCTTTGTTTGTACTAAGGCACACATTAAATATGGACATATTATTCCTCTGAACACAATGCTATTTTTATTTTACAAGAATTACTCCAGTGACTTCCATATAGAAATTATCTCACACATCTGTATTCTGATTATGATATTTAGTACAAGGGTCATGAATAATAAAATTGTTAAATATGCTTATTGCTGTCTATAAATAAAGGTTATCATACTTGAGGTTTTGTTTTTGGAGTGGTGGAACAAGTAGGTTTAGTTGCAAGACAATAGTTCTTTAATTTAACTTTGAAAATAAATACTTAAAATTATAAATATTCAAATTATTACCAAGATGCAGCAAGCCTAAATTAATACTTGCAAAATAAATGCAACAGCACAACTTCAGAAGTTCACTTTATGGCAGAAAGTTCACAGATTTGCCAGCAAAGCATCTATAGGTGCTGTGCTATGGACATACAGCAAAAATGTCATGGCAAGGGACAAAATCACTGCTGGAGTTAAAGAAAACAATGTAGATCACTATATTATACAACCCAAAACCTTATCAAGATATTATACCTGACAAAGAAGAAGGAAAGAACAAAATACATTTCCTGCCCCAGTCTTTAGGGTGGCTGAGCACTGGCAGAGGCTGCCCAGGAAGGCTGTGGAGCCTTTCTCTCCAGAAACATTGAAAATCCACCTGGTTCCTTTGTGTACTTGCTCCAGGTGACCCTGCCTGGGCAGGGGGTTGGGACTGGATGTTCTCCAGAGGTCCCTTCCAGCCCTGACTATTCTGTGATTCCATGATTCTGTCTCTGGCCTCCCTAATTCCATCTCCTGTACAGCAAGTAGCAGCCAGCCAATAGGCACTCCATGTTTCCCACAAATGTTAGGATTCAAGACTGAATTATCTCTCCTTTACGTGGCCCTTGAAGAGATGATGCAAAATAGTGTAACAGTTTAAAGTTGCTGTTGAGTTCTGTGTTTTAATGGTGTTTTTATGGGCTCATTCTTACAAGCACAGACAAATACAAGTCTAACTTCTATGCATCTTTACAATCTGCCCTAGAAAAGAACCCCTACCCTCACACTTCTTCAGGCTGCTGTGCAGGATCTTGCAGGGTGTGCTGCTTACACACTGCCATGCACCAAGGGCAGGTCCAGGTGCTGGTGGAGGAGCACTGTGCCCACCCCAGCAGCCACAGGAGCTGTGTCCCCAGCCCTGCAGCCTCTCCTGCTGGGAGAGCAGCTTGCCCAGCAAGCATCTGTGTCCCCAGGCACTTGGCCACATGTGTGGCTGCTAGCTCTGCTAATGGCGAGGTTGCAGCGCAGTAGTGAGAGGAACAATGTTTGTTTTGATCAGTTTGATAATTCATTTAAAAGTATTGTACCAGAGCCATGGAGACAGAAAGCCACGCCATTGTTACACGCTGGCACCATCTCGTTATGTGAAGTAATTGAAACCTGTGGGAACAATATATGATTTAAAGCAGACAGTGAGGTTCTTTTCTTTAACAACAATAGCATTGTTTTTCTATGGTCCTGATCTCGCTCATGGGAGCAAACTTCTCTAGGCAAGGAGTTAGTGAAATTTTCGGTTGCTGATTTTTAATGGCCAACGATGAAGGTTGAAGAATTGGGCCCTCTTTTAATAAAAATGCCTTGAATAGGATGTTCATGATTTGCATATCTGCACACTGACACACACGGGTTTCCAAGTGCTCCTTGCATGGTTAAGATCAATAGCTCAATTGGCAGTAAGAGATATGCCCTGAATGTGGCTGTAGGGTGGCTGCATGTTTCTCTAGTGGGGCTTGATGTTTGCTGGGTTAGAGGGACACTGGAAACATTCCTCTCTGCTTTGCATTAGGTTTATGTCATAAATCATCAAATAACAGTAGAAAAAATAAGAGTGCATTTTAATGTTATACACCTCAGAGGTGCTCAGTAGGTACCGAGGAATTTCTTTGCCATAATTAAGAGGTTTGGAGAACGGATGTACAAATGACAACCGATCTTGATTTGCTTGGAAAAATGAGTCATATCACTTATTATTAACTATTAAAGCAATTTAAACCCTTTTGAGAATAGATCTAACGCTGCAATGCTTTGAAGGTTTGATATGTCTTGTAATCCATAGATTATTAAAGTTAATTTCTCTGCTGAGATCCTACTTTCAGTAAAAAATGCATGCACACTAAAATGGTGTTGGTTTTTTTGTTTGTCTCCCTCTTTTTTATAACAAAGATGTACTTTAATTGGCTTTCTATTTATACGGCACTCAATGAAGGTATGGAGGCTGCAAGTGGGAGAAACCTTCCACAATTCTGGCTTGCAAAGCATACAGAAAAGCACACCATTCATCCACAAGTACACCCAAACCTTTCATTTGAGTTGGGTTGTGCATGTGGGTGCGTGGCGTTCTTTTCTCTCTATTTGTTCTCCATGTATAATTTAGACTACATTTTGCTTTAGAGACCCTTAGCGGATAAGGAAAAGAAGGCAATAACAATATGTTGATTTATATCACCGTGAAACATTTTTCCCCCCATACTTCAAAGTAATTTTAATTGAATTTAATCCTCTTGACTTTCATTTACTTATAAATGAGTTTTAGTTGTAATATTAGAATGAAACAGAATTTAGCAGTTAACAGGTTTTTAGTGTTTTTGATTATAGATTATTATATAATGTTTCTTGGGCTAGAAAATACTGAATGCTAAATACTGTCCCACATTAGATCATTTTAAAACCTTCCTCTCTTCTACAAGTAGGAGAGAGGCAAACCAATTTAGGTTAAAGTACAGATCATTTAAAGAGGTAAAAATGTTTGAGGGAATGATTAAAAGTACTGCAAATCACTTACCAGTTTATGTCCACGATCAAAAATATATCTAAGCAGAAAATTAAAAACCAACAAAACAAAACAAACAAATCTTCTAAAGGAACTATGCCATGTATGATCCCATCCTAAATGTGTGTGCATATTTATCATATTTTAGCTCCTCATCCATAGATCATAGGACACTAAGATCCCAATTGATTAAAAATGGAATACTCTATTTAAGCTGGATGTTCTCATGCTTGGGAAAAAAAGCATGGAACCATTTATTTTTCCTCTGAAAAGTCACATTTTGCCGTTTGATTATGCCTGGACAGCACTCCTCAGTTAATTGCTACCCAACTTTAGAGCTTCGTAATTGAACGTACAAAAGAAATTTCAGAAGAAAAAATGCCTGCTATGCTAATGACAGAATAATTCCCACCTGCCCCATGCACACACATGCAACCCTTCCTGCTGCCCCAGCTTTAGAACTCACTTTAGCAGTCACGACACACTTGCACCCATCTTGGAGCCTATCACCCTCACACTTCTGGGTGCTGCATTTGCAATTCCTGCAGGATTTTCCCATCCCTGTTTGTGCAAGTGTCTCTGCACGCCCAGATCCCTCGTTAGGAAACTCGTTGGTTCACAGCACCAGCAGCCGTGACACAGCCTGGGACTCTCAGCGCTCCCTTTGAACACAGCGCTTTGAAACAAGAAGTTTGCAAGCACCAGATGATCCAGTCTGCTAATGAATGAGATCATCGTAATGAGGATCTAGTCTGCTAATGAATAAGCTGGGTGTGCAGGATGGGCAGGAGCAGCAAACAAGCTTTTTCTGGGTTTCTGAAGAGATGGGGATGACTTTGAAGCATTTAGCAGGAGACTTTCCTGTTCTCTGGCAGAGAAGTGGTCAGATGTAGGATATACAAACAACATGGCACCTGTTATTTTAAAATATGCCTGCAATCCCTAAGGATCTTAGCTACCAATATTCAGATTTATGACTTACATAGCTATGAATCTAATTTTGGTATAAATTTTCAAGTTACCACATCTATGTTTGCCTTGCTTACAGGGCTCTTTTGCCATCCATACCACTATACACAATCCTAATTTTGAAATGTATACAGGTATCTGTCTTCTTCATTGGAGCAGGGAGGTTCCTTCTGTTTTCAACACATGATGCAAAAAAATTCCTTACTTGAAAAAGGTAGGAAAGTGCAAACCACCCCTTTCCCAAAACATGCATATTGCTTAGGTACCGGCAGTTTGTTTTTCTGACACAAAAATCACTTATTCAATAAGTTATTATTGAAATGTATTTATGCTTATCAAGACAACACAGGAACTTCACTCAAAACATCTGAAAACTTTTTGCCTATTAGAGAATTTCAGAACTTTATTCATGTGAACTCTGACATAACACATTTACTGACCCTGTTAACACACCTACTGCCAGCTAAGCTTACACAATATAAGGAGTTATGTTTTCCAGGGAAAAGCCCATTAAAGCCAAGAGAAATTGCCTGTCTGCATTTGCATCCACTGTTATGGAAGAGCACAAGATGGAAAACACAGACAATGTGCAGATGCAGAAGAACTGTTAATAAAGGTGTACACGGAGTGAGCACCATCCCACGCTCTCAGTCCTGTAACCACTGTCTCCTGCTATACAATAACAAGCTACTTCCTATTCAAAGTAATCACTGATGAGGGCAAATCTTGAATTTTTCATGCTGCCTGATGTAGGCAGCACAACGCTCTAAATGAGAAAACAAAAGGCCTGGTCCTAAGAGATGCATCTGTCTATAGACTCTGCTTAAGAAAATTAAATGGGGCAAATAAAGTACTTAAACATAAAGTTTGAAGAAAATTCCAATTAAATGCCTTGTCCTAAATAGACAAGTGTGGATTGACTGAAGTTTTTCCTCAAAGGAAAAAATTTTCTATTCATTTCACATGCAACCATCATGAGTGGAGGAGATTCTCCTCCATCAGCAGCAGCCACCTCTGTTTGACAGACAGACCTCTCAGTTTCCTGCAGCAGGAGATGCCTGTGGGACAACCAGACACACAAAGAAGGAAAAGGTGGGCTGGAATAAATGTGCCCCCGTGAGTCTGGCTCTTCAGAAGGCCAGAGGAATGGTTAAGGAAAGCTCCCTGCCAGAGGGGGCTTCAAAGTTTCACTGTCAGTATTTTTCCACTCCTGGCTGATGCACAATAGCAGCTCAGCCTGCTGGGTGGCTGCTATGCCATAGCATACTAGAAAATACCCTAATCCTTTCAAGTACTGCCAGTAGCAGCTATGGAGTCACTAAGTGCAGGATGGGTTAAAGGAACAAAGCAATCTGGTGGTCCTTTTTTTTTTTTTTTTTGTTCAAGTTTCTTCCTAGGAGTACACAGGAATTGGAAGTGTCCCCCTTTTCTTGCACATACAGATGCTTGTTACTAATTACCACAGTTGAGACTGTGACCTGAGAACTGAACTGCAGCAAGATTTGCAATCTCTGTTCTTGTTCTCCAAGGTTGCACCACTGATCCTGGAAGTGGGAAAGGCGATGTTTAGCATTTGTCAGGAAGAGTGAGAAAAGTATTACAAGCTTTATTTTATACAATCCACTGCTCTTCAGTTTCTGAGGTCAATTCCAGAGGTTGGGTGTTACTGTAGGTCAAAACCAGAAATTCTGATTGAAGAAATGTGTGATTCTCTGCACAGAGGGAAGAGGTGTGTGGGGAAGGCAGGTACCACTCTGGTGTGGGTGCAGACACTTGTGGGAACTATGATAACATCACTGCCCACAGTCCTGGGGAGAGCCTGCCCCAAAAAAACCCATTCCAGTTGGAAGAAGTTGCTTTGTTTGGCAGCCTCTGAAGACACTGTGGCTGGCAGGGCTGCAGCCACCCCAAAAGAGTTATTAAATTATTCAGAATTAGGGACCATTCCCAATTTAGGGTGGCAGTGGGCAGTGCAGGAGCAAAGCCCTGTGGATCCCCACCTGCCCAGCCTCTCCTGCAGCAGCAGGGCAGTGGTGCTGCTGGTTTAAAGCCTTTTAG